>NC_058416.1:84394784-84622197 GCF_002201575.2 Neomonachus schauinslandi | reverse complement strand
TTTTTTTTTTTAAAACACCTTTATTAAGATATAGTTCACACACAATTGGTACAAGTGTATAAAAGTGTGTAATTCAACAGGTTTTAGTATATTCACATATATGTGTGACTGTCACCATAATAAATTTTATAGCAGTTTCATTGCCTCAAAAAAACCCCCTAAACTTTTAGTCAGTGCCCCTTTCCACCCCTCCTCTCAGCCCTAAGCAACCACCAATTTACTTTCGGTCTCTATAGAGTTCCTTATTCTGAACTTTCTTTCATATGAATGAAATAATATAATATGTGATCTTTTGTGATGGATTTCTTTTACTTAGCATAATATTTTTATTTTTAGTTATTTATTTTTTTAAGTAGGCTCCATGTCCAGCGTGGAGCCCAATGTGGGTCTGAACTCACAACCCTGAGATCAAGACCTGAGCCGAGATCAGTAGTAGGACACCCAACTGACTGAGCCACCCAGGTGCTCCCACTTAGCATGATATATATATTTTTAAACAAAGTGAGGGAAGGAACACAGGCAGGGGGAGTGGGAGAGGGAGAAGCAGGCTTCCCGCCAAGCATGGAGCCCGATGAGGGGCTCCATCCTAGGACCCTGGGATCATGACCTGAGCCGAAGGCAGACACTTAACGACTGAGCCACCCAGGTGCCCCCATAATATATATTTTTTAAAGATTTTCTTTATTTGAGAGAGAGAGAGCCAGAGGAGGAGCAGAGGGAGAGGGATAAGAAGACTCTGTGCTAAGCACAGAGCCTGATGAGGGGCTCAATCCCAGGACTCTGAGATCATGACCTGAGCCAAAATCAAGAGTCGGACGCTTAACTGAATGAGCCACCCAGCACCCCTTACCATAATATTTTTAAAGTTCACCCATATTGTAGCCCATATCAGTACTTCATTCCGTTTTATGGTGGAAGAATATTCCATTGTGTGGATAGACTACATTTGGTTTATCTATTTATCCTTTGATAGACGTTTGGATTGTCTCCACCTTTTGGCTATTATGAATAATGCTGCTGTGAACACTTACAATGTGTGAGTTTTTGTGTGGACATGTGGTTCATTTCTCTTGAGTATATACTTAGGAGTGGAATTGCTGGGTACACTTGAACTTTTAGGTCTCAGCCCTTGTCTTTTCTCCCATTGAAATATTTCTCCTACCATCTCTCTAGCTAAATCCTCATCATCCTCCAAGACTCAGCTTACAACCTTCCTTATCCATTCAGTCACCCCTCCTCCTCAATTCAAGGTGATCTTTCTCTTCTCTGAACTTCTAAGGAATCTCTTAATCTCTTACTTCTACTTGGTACTTCTTTCTTCCTACAAACATGTTTTGAGCACCGACTATCTTATTTCACTGATTCTTAGACACCATTGCTTATCAGACAAGTAATTTTCTTTTTCTCAGAAGGAAATGCTGTCAATTAAACTGTGAAATTCCCTCATCGAAAGCACTTTTTGATTTCAGAAAGATTAAAATGTGAAAAAAGTATGTCTTTGAATCGACAAAAGATGGTATTTCAAGACAGTGTGCTAGATGCTAGGGATAAAAAGATGAGTAGCAAGCAGACTCTGACTTGGAGAAAGGGGAATTACAGACTAATCACAATTGTCATTTATTGGCATGAAGCCAAGCACTCTGCATATTTTTGTGAATATCTGATGTTTCTGTCATTTAGCATCCAGTTCTCCTGGTAAAAATGCCTGGAATTTTCTTTGGCAAACGTGTATCCCAGCTGAGTGGTTTGAATGGGACTGTCCTCTCTCCCAGCTCCCAGAATGGCAAGATGGTCTAGGCCTGGCCAGTAAGGACCTGATGACTGGTTCAGGAATAGGTATGTGGCCCAAGATAGACCAATCAGAGTCTTCTCTGAGACATTTTGTCAGAACCATAAAAAAAGAGGTCCTCTATTGGTTGGGACCACTAGCCAGAGATTGTGACAGTCCACAGCAGCATTGTCCAACAGAATCTTCTGCAGTGATGGAAATATTGTATATTCATGCTGTGCAATCAAGTAGTCACTGGCCACATGTGGCTATTAAGTGCTTGAGATGTGGCTAGTATGACAAAGGAAATAAATATTTCATTTCATTTCAATTAATTTAAGTTTAAATAGCTTCATGTGACTAGTGGCTACCATGTCAGACAGCACAGTCCTAGGACTTTGGCGGCTTTACCTTGACATGTGTACAATCTGCCTATGAATGACATCATCATTAAGGAAACAGCAAAGAGATGAAAGGAGTCAGATTCCTAAAGACATCATTTGAGTTCCTGGATGCAGCCATGCCTACTGCTATCACATGCTTCATTCAGTCAATAAATATTTATTGAGTGCCCATTATGCTGAGCATTATACAAAAATTAACAAAAGATTCCAAAGATGCCTGCCCTCATGAAACTTCTAGTCAGGGAAGACAAGACAACAAACAAATGGATATATAAAATATATACTATGTCAGATAGTGCTAGGTGCCAGGGATAAAAATAAACCTGGCAAGGGCCATAGAGCATGCTGGGATAGGGGTAGAGATTGAAATTGTCATTTAAAAATTTTTTTCAGAGAGTGGGGAGGGAGAGAGAAACTTAAGCAGGCTCCATGCCCAGTGTAGAGCCTGAGGCGGGGCTCGATCTCACAACCCTGAGATCATGACCTGAGCTGAAATCAAGAGTCTGACGCTTAACCAACTGAGCCACCCACGTGCCCTGAAATTGTCATTTTAAAGGTAGTAGTAAGGGAAAGCTTCACTGAGCTTATATTTGAGCAAATATTGGAAGAAGGTGAGGGAGACAGCTAATGCTATGTCTGGGGCAAGACTGTTCCAGGCAGAGGGGACAAGCAGAAGAAAACGCCCAAGGTGGGGTGCTCCCTCTTTAAAACAAATAAATAAAATCTTTTAAAAAAGAAAGGAAAAGAAAACTCCCGAGGTATGAAAGTGCCTTGGGTGTACTAGAAAGTCCATTTCCTCTGGTGTCTTTACATGAGTTAATAATACATGGTTCTTTTTTTCGCTTAAGCCAATTGAGTTTGGTTTCCTTTTGCCCCCAAAATGCTTTTTAATTTATTCTTTGCTTACATTATTTGAGTTGGATGTCCGTAAGGTGCAAATGGAAGAATGCTGACAAATCCAAGTGTGGTGGTCTGAATAATGACTCCCAAAGGTATTCCGAATCCCGGGTCCCAACCCTCGGAATCTTCGGATATATTATCTTATATGGCAAAAGAGACTGCAGATGTGATGAACTTAATGGGGAGATTATCTTGGATTATCCAAATGGGCCCTACATGTTTCCTTTTATAAATGCTCTCTCTGAAAAAGACCAGTATCTTTATAAGAGGGAGGCAGAGGGAGACTTGGCACAGAATAAGTCAATGTGACCACTGACGCAAGATGCTGTGCAGCTGGCTTCGAATCTGGGAGAAGGGGCTACAAGCTTCTAGCTCTAGAAGGTGGAAAAGGCCAGGAAATGGATTCTCCTGTGGGGCCTCTGGAGGGTTCGTGGCCCCAGTGATATCTTGATTTTGGTCCAGTGAAACTGATTTTGGACTTCTGACTCAAGGACTCCAGACCTCTGGCGTGTTGTTTTAAGCCACTGAGATCGTGGTGGGTTGTTACAGCAGTCTCAGGAACTACTCCTCCAGGGATGTGACTCACAGGGTTGTTGTTGGATTAGATGGGGTAAAAATGCAGGGAAAGGCCTTGGCACCAACCAGGGATTTACTGAATGCTCAATAAAGGGAGCCCTATAACTAAGATCCAGGGGCCTGGCCTCTTGGCTATTTGACATCTTCCACCCCCCAAATCACACCCTCACCATCCAAAAACACCACCAACCTGAATTGCCACATCTGAAAAATTATCTCCTGTTTCTTGGAAGATATCTCCTAGTCGGAAAATAGGACACTGTGGATTCTGAGTCTTGTGAAAGGTACAGGTGATGTTTACACCTGGCAAGATGTTTCTCCTGCACACAACGAGAAACAAACAAACAAACGTGTTTTTGAAAACTGAGACCCGTCTCTTTCATGGCAATGAGCCAGTTGGTAGCTGGGTTCCATGAGGGGCCCCGGGGATCCTCAGCCCCTGGGATTCACACCCTTGTGTAGTCCCCTCCCATCCTGTGCTGGGTTGGTCTGTGACCACTAGCATGTGGCAGAAGTGATGGTGTGTCACTTCCAAGCTTAAGTCATAAAAGCCTGTGACTTCCATCTTGTTTACTGTATTGTTGGCTTGCTGTCTGTCCCTCTCGGATCACTTGCCCTGGGGGAAGCCAGACACCATTCCTAAAGGACACTCAGGCAGTCCAAGGGGTGGTCCATATGGCAAGGAACTGAACCTCCTGCTGACAACTAGGTGAGTGAGCTTGGAAGAGGATTCTAGCCCCAGCCAAGCCAGAGATGACTGCAGTCCCCACTGACAGCCTGACTGCAACCTGAGAGACCCTGAATCAGAACCATCCAGCGAAGTCATTCCCACATTCCTTACCCACAGAAACTGTATGAGATAATAAACATGGGCTGTTAAGCTTCTAAATTTTGGCTAATGCATTACACAGCAGTAGATAGCTAACGGCTAGACATTCCGGGCACTTACGTGGTGTAGTTGTGGCCAGGGAAGTCAATGTTATTCTTGATGAGCACAGTGAAGTTTTCGGCACTGTTCAAGAGCGCGGGCCTGAGAGAGAGATTCGAAATGGGGATCAGTGGGGCAGTGGGACCACAGGCTTCTGGTTTCTAGCTCGGGTCATTGCAATGAGGGAAGAGAAATGTAGTCTAGTGGCAAAACCTTCCTAAAAATCTAAAAAAGAGTAAGAATTTCTCTCTTCCTGAGACCCCATGGCATTTACTATAACCCTTCTCACACTCTGATGTAATTAATTGTATGTTTAGGTATGTGTGGTGATGTGCTGGTAAATGTTTAACATTTCTTTCCCCCAGTGGGGAAGAAAAGCTCTGATATGTAGCATTTACTGATTACTGTGGTATATGTACTCCCACCATGGCTGATCTCAAGCCATTAGTGGGTATCACTGAACTTGGAGTTGGGAAGGGATGAGCATAATTGGCTCAGAGTCAGTATAAGCCAGCTCCAGCACACCTCTGTTTGTGTCTTTCCCAATAGACTTGGATTTTTCTTATCTTGGCATCCCCGGCCTTTAGCACAGGGCCACATATATAGTCAGCTCTATTAGTTATAGGTTGATAAGCTCTGAGGAGCATAAATTCTCCATGAGTTAGAGGAGCCCAAATCCTAGACTTTAGGAAGGTCCACCGACAACCCATAGATTCATTCATTTGACAAATATTTATTCTGCTGGGCATGGGGCTAGGCATTGGGAATATAGTGATGAACAAGGCAGTCAAGGTTTTTGTCCTTATGTAGTTGACAGTCTGCTAAAGATGGAGAGAATTGGCTGTGGATAAAGAGATACAGCTGGTACCTTATTGTTGGCAGGCCTGAGTGGGTGGCAGATGTATATAATGGGAGTACACCAGAAAAGGATGGAGGTATTTGGAAGGGGGCACCAAGATGATCTACTTTTTATTCCAAAATTGCCAGAGCCCAGCTTTGCCTCTCTTTAGGATATAACTGTAGAGAACACTATAGTTTTTGCCTGCCCAGCATCCATTCCCCCTCTGTTAGAATCACCTCAGTTTTCTCCCTTTGGGATAGCCAGGTCTCTTCCACTCTCAGCCCAGAGGGTTGGGTGGGGAGGAGTCCATCTCCTGCCCATCCTTACAGCTCCCAGGATGGGCAAGTGACCCAGAGCTGGCTAAACAGAATAACCCAATCCTCTTGGCTATAGTGATTGGTTCATAGATTGTTATATGACTTAGGCCAATGAAAACATTCTAGGGTTTTTGTAGGAAATACTGGAAAAAGAAAAACTCATTTTTCTTTAGGATTGCTAGTAGTAAAGACAGTGTAAACCCGGAGTTCCCTGGACCACAGTGTGAGGAAAACCAAAATGGAAGAAAGAATAGGTGGGGGGGGGGGGGGGGTGGGGGTTGGAAAAGACAGAAAGAAAAAGAATCTTAATGACATCATTTTTATTTGAAGGCTGCATCAAACCTTTCCTGAAACTAGTACTTCTGGACTCCTCATTTACAGGAATTAAAAAAAATAATAACATTGTCTTTTTTCCTGAAGCCAGTTTAAGTTGTATTTCTGACATTTGCATAAAAAATCTTATTTATAACAAATGCCTATGACATGCCAGACTGTTTACCTTTAGAACATCCTAAATGCTTCCTGGGCAACATTCTAAGAATAAGAGGACTTGAAACTTGAAGGATCAAAGTCCTTTATTCCTCTCTTATGACACGCTTAACTTTCTGCCTTGAATTATAGTTCTCTGTGCACGTCTTACCTCTGATTAGCCTGCAAGAGTCTTGGGACCTGCTCGCTATCTGGGTCTGCTTGTATTTTTAGCACAGTCTCTTGTGCATAGTTACATGTAAAATTAATATCTAATACCTCCTATGTGGTATCGGATGTGTTGACTGAATGATTAAATGAATCATTTTAGTAATCCCTTTGCATAAAATATGAGGAAACTGAAGTTCAGGGGGTTGCTTGCCCAAGGTCATGTAGAATTGCAGTCCAAGGACCTACACATTGGAGATGCCCAGTATTTATCTGATGAGTCAGTTAGCAACTGAAAACTACAGGTAATCAAGAGGACTGTTTCCTTCAACCAGGGACTACTTGAGTGTTAGCCGATAGCTCACTCAAGCCCTGGGCAATTCTTTCCGTGAAAAAGAAACTTCTCTGACCTAGGAATAAACCTGGGTGGTACCATTAATGATTGAGGGCTGACCCTGCCGAGTGCTTCCCACCCTGTCATGGGAAACCTTTGCCTGGACCTTCTAAAAAGTCAGCTTGGGGCAATCTTCTCTTTGCCCCAAAGATGCTGATGGTGTGGTTTTGAGTCACATTCATCTAGAGCTGTGTTCTCCCGTATAGTATCCCCTAGGCATGTGTGGCTATTAAAGTTGAATTTAAATTAAATTAAAAATTCAGTTGCTCAGTTGTAGTAGCCACATTTTAAAGTGCCCAATGGCCAAAGTACCTAGTGGCTACCATATTGGACAGTGCAGGTACAGAACATTTTCATCATTGCAGAAAGTTCCATTGGACAGTGCTGGTCTAGAACCACCACACTTCTAGGGGGAGATCATTTTTGGGTGTGTGTCTATGTGCACATGTGTGTGTGTGCACGCATGTGCGCGTGTGTGCATTATTCAGCACTTACTATAAACTAGGCATGGGGCTCACTTTGCTTGTGAGGTACAAGTATCATCTCATTTAATTCTCACAACAGCCCGCGAGGTGGGGCCAACTATTATCCTCATTTTACAAATAAGGAAAATGAAGCTCAGAGAGGTTAAGCTGCTTGCTCAAGGTCACACAGTGAGGAAGTGTTAGAGTCAGAATTTGAATCCAGGTCTCTCTATTCTTCTGCTGAAATGTACCAATCCCTGTGATTTCTGAGATTTAACATCAAGTTCTGCTTTCTGGGCCTGACATTGTGTATTAAAGAGAAGAATCAACATAGGGGATCAACAAATCTGTATGTCACTGTGACCACTTAATTTAAGAAAACTTCTCTTCTCTCCCTCCCTCGCTCCCTCTTTTCCCCTCCTTCCTCTCCCCTTCCTTTCCCTTCCCCTTTCTTCCTTTTTCCTTTCCTCACTCCTTTCCTGCCACCTTCCCATCCTTAATCACTCAGTATGGACACCAACCAGTCAGAATGGGACCTGCTATAGTGCTAGAGGAGGGCTCCAGAGATGCTCTGTAAGGTGCTGGGACAGCCAGGGGCCCAGGGGCACCCAAGGGTGCTCAGGGTAGTAGTTATATACCAGCCCGTATAGAATTATTGCAATATTTTAACAATTAGCATGGCCTTCTCAGAGACCACTGGTGTGCCGGGGACGGAGGGGGAGAGAGGGAGGACTTTTCAGGACTTTTCATCTGCTCACTGGTCAGGGCCATCCCATCTCCGCGCCCCCCCCCCCCGCCCCGCAGCTCACCGGGGGGCCTCTTCCACCTCCTCGATGGGACACCAGGCGGAGACTTCACAGGTCTTCAGCCTCTCTTTATACACTACACACCTTCCGGTCTGGATCCCTGGTGGGAGGGTGCGGGTGGGGTCAAGGGGCCAGAGAAGCACAGGTGTGAAAACGGTGGTTGCGTCATGAACTCAACCCAAGCAAGAGACTATTTATTTATGCTTTTCAACCCAAGGAGTTTCAGCTTCCACGAAACCCCATTCGAATCACAAACTTACATAAGGCAACCCAAGCAAGGAACACATCGGATGGTAAGCTTTTTTAAAAAAAAGACTGAGAGAGAAGACAGAGAGACCATGGATGCTGTTGGTTTATTTTGGTTTCTTTGCAAGAAAAATGCTGAGAGAGGAGCTGAGCAGGGTGTGTTCTCTCGCCTGGCACACCTGGACTAGAACATGGCTTCTAAGTGGGCGGGCACTGGAGTCCCTTAGGGGTGTACAGCATGGACCAGGAATGTGCAAAGCCACAGAATGAACATGACACATCTTCCTGGAGCGTTAGTGTCACTAACAGATTCCCGAGGGGGCAAGTTAAATAGTAAGTCATGTTTGAATGGTCTCTATACCAACTCAAACACACATGTCTTATGGTACAGAATGTAACATCCGTAGGCCTTTTTTGTGTATGTGTGTGTGTTATAACCACTGATGGTTTTATCTTTTTTTGTGGTCATTTTTTTTTTTAATTGTTACGTGCGTCTTTAAGTTAAAACAAGAGATACAGAAATTCTGTAGGTTAATAGTGGTACCATCCCCAGGAGCCCTGGGGCTACAGTTCATACTCCTCAACCTTTGGGGAAATTCGAGGGGGAAAGCTCAGCATACACAGATGACACTGTGGGGCATTGATTTTCCTGTCAATGAGAGCCCTGAAGATGCTTATTCTGGGGGTTTTCAGGAGCTGCCCTCACTGGGGAATTGGATCACATTGCTAGTCAGTAGCTAATCCTCTGGGGACAGAGCAGAGGCATGGGACAGACACAGGCTCTCCCACGGCCTGGTGAGGGTGGAAGAAGGCAGCTGAGAGCCAGAGGCTAAAGATTTGAACTTTAGGGCATTGTGAATGTCACCAAGATACCAGACCACCCACCTCCCAGGATCCCCAAAAAGAAACAGAACATACCTTTGCTCTGCGGGTCCATCCGTCCCTTTTTACAACCCCTGTCAGAGGAACAGATCGTCCTTCGGGTGGGAAACTGCAGGGAGAAGGACAGGATAGTGGGGAGTAAGCAATGTGTGTCTCTTAAGATACAGAAATGCAAATGCCTCTGTCCACACCAAAACTTGTACACAAATGTTCACAGCAGCACCATTCACAGTAGCCAAAAAGTAGAAACAACCCGAATATTCATCAGGACAAACAAAGCATAGCGCATTCATACAATGGATATGATTTGGCCATAAAAAGGAAGGAAGCACCGACACCTGCTACAACACTGACCTTTCAAAACGTGATTCCGAGTGAAAGCAGCCAGCCCCAAAATGCCACATATCATATGATCTCAGTGATACGAAATACCCAGAATAGGCAAATCCACAGAGACAGAAAGTAGATCAGTGCTTGCCAGAGGCTGAGGGAAGGGGGGAATGGGGAGTGACTACTCATGGGTACAGGACTTCTTTTTGGGGCGATGAAAATGTCCTAGAATTAGGTAGTGGGGTAGTGGTACAACATTGTGAAAATACGAAAACCCACTCATTTCTCCACTTTAAAATGGAGGACTTTATGGCATATGAGTTATATGTCAATAAAAAATAAAAATAAAACTCTAAAAAGCAGACGCCAAGGCAGCCAGGTACCACTTTCAGGGAAGGGCCCCCGGGCTGGAGAGCAGAACTGGGCAAAGCCACAAGCACGAAGGCTCAGCAGGAAATGGGAAGGAAGGGGTGCCAGCCAGCACTTTTTCCTGGCTTCAGAAAATGAGGTCAGCTAGGCCTCCGGCCTGAGGACAGAAGAAGGAAAAGAGAAATGCGATGACTGGTTTAGGCCCATTTGACTTTCTGTGTTCTAGGGAGCAGGTTTAATGGCTGGTCTTAGGGGAACCAGAGCCTGACCGTAGTGTGAAAATGGCCTCTGCCCATCATCTTCCTCTGACCTGTACCCCCTCCAGCAACTCTTCTCACCCGCCCGACCACTCCAGGTCCCCTCCTTACGTCAGGACATAACCCCTGCTGTTGGCCTTCTGTCTTGAGAAAGTTTGTCATCACGAAGAAGGAGTTCCCCTGCAGAGAAAGAGGAGAGGAGGCAAATGCCAGGCCTTGGAGAGCAGAGCTACTTAATCATAATAATCCAGCCTGCTCAGTGCCTGGGGGCGAACCTTCCACCTTTCTAAACTACACTCTAGAAATCAGGTCTGGGGGGCGCCTGGGTGGCTCAGTTGGTTAAGCGACTGCCTTCGGCTCAGGTCATGATCCTGGAGTCCCGGGATCGAGTCCCGCATCGGGCTCCCTGCTCAGCAGGGAGTCTGCTTCTCCCTCTCCCACTCCCCGTTTGTGTTCCCTCTCTGGCTGTGTCTTTCTCTGTCAAATAAATAAATAAAATCTTTAAAAAAAAAAAATAGAAATCAGGTCTGGGAGAAACTTGGACTGTGCTGAGGGCTTAATATCAAAGCTGGATGTGCCGCCCTGCTGAGCTAAAGGAGAGCAAAGGGACATACAAACTGATTGAGTATTCATTTTCCATTCCAGCCTCAAAAGCAGCCTTGTCATTTTTTGGACACCATAAAATCCCATTAAATTGAAACTTAAGAGACCTGGGGAGTGGGGGTGGGGCGGTGGGCTGTTGGCTTCATCAGAACGCTGTTCAGATTATCCAGGATTTTAATTAAAGGGCAAAGGCAGCCCACAACCCAGGAAATAGCTGGAGATCTTACTGAACCAGCTCTCCCCCCCGCCCCAGAAACAAACAGATAGTGGCCTGGGTTTTATGGTTTTGCAAAGTACCCCAGCTCCCAGAGGCTGCAAAAGTGTCCCTTTGTCCCTCCAGCCTCCCTATCTGTTCTTTGGTGTTCTCATTCCTACTTTGAGTCTCCTTTTTGACTATTCTACTTTTATTTTCTCTTCTCGCAAATTTAAGCAGTCACATAGCCTCTCCCTGTGATCCACACCCTTCCTGTCTTTGTCATCTCTTTCCTTTCCCTTGTGTAAAAATGTATCTGAGTGAGTGTTTTTTTTCTAGAGACATTTTTGTTGATAAAACTCCACACAAACAATTTAGAAGGGCCAGTCCTGTCCAGGCAGGAAGTTCTTTGTCCTTCTGGATCTAGGCAGACCTTGCTGACTTGATGGCCCTGCTTCTAAAAAGCTGTGTATATATCAAGTTGTGAGTGAATCAAACCATGCTTTAAATGCACCAGATCACACTGCTATTTTGAGAAACCCCGTAGGACTCGATAAAGCAAAGAATCATCTTTGAGCTGCTGGATTTGACCCAATTTTGCAATTTTTAGGTTTTCTCAGTTGGGATTTTCACAGAGCTTTTTAAAATAGGGCCAGTGTTTTTCTGACATGAGGCTAAGGGTCCCAGGGGAGGGAGGCAGGGCCCTGGTGACAGTGACCAAGGAGGAGTCCTTGGGAGTTGCTGACAAGAGCTCACCTGCAAGGGGAAGGTGTAATCTGCAGTGTCAAAGACCCCAGACACCATCTTCTTCATTCCATTCTCCAATATCTCCACTTTCACCTCTGCTATCCCTTTCACCTTGGTGTGCACGGAACTGATAAGAGGCTCTTTCTTTTGGTACCGCTTGTCACTGATCAAAGCAAAGCTAAATGGCAGACACAGAAAAGCATAAGTGGTTTTCTCAACAGAGGCACAGTGTAGTGGTGTTGGATGCAGGTTCCGAAGGCTCCCTCCATTCACATGCTGGCTTTTCTGGGTGACTTTGGGCAGC
The DNA here is from genome assembly GCF_002201575.2 of Neomonachus schauinslandi. Lineage (NCBI taxonomy): Eukaryota > Metazoa > Chordata > Mammalia > Carnivora > Phocidae > Neomonachus > Neomonachus schauinslandi. The sequence goes on along the minus strand of NC_058416.1, from coordinate 84,610,232 downwards.
CTACCTACCTGCCTTCTCTGTGACTCATTTTCCTTATCTGTAAAGTGGGAAGAATCGTCGTACCTACCTCAGAGGTGGTTGTGAGGATGAAATGAGGTATGTGTGCAAACTCCTCAGCATCATATCTGGCACGCTATGAGCTCTCACCACGTGATGGAAATGATTGCCCCCGATGTCAGTCTCCAAAATTGCCTAATATAGACCCTGATTTACAGGACAACTTCTCAAATACCAGAGTCCAGCTCCAGATTGGTCCACCTGTTTTGTCCTGGGGCTGAGCAACACATCAACGCTTAAGGATGTGTCCAGCAGGTCAGCCACCTATTTTCCAGAAACATCCACCTGGTTTATAATTAATATTGATAATAGCAGCTGCCCTTTATCGAGCACTTAGTACATGCCAAGTGCTCTTCATGCGTCATCTGTTTAATCTTCACAGCAATAGGAGATGGTTACTGTTATCATCGCTTTTATAGATGAGAAAATGGGCTGAGAGGTAAAGGAAATTGCCCAAGATAACACAGATCGTCAGTGGCAGAACTGAGGTCCTCAGTTGGTCTACCGTCTAGCCCAGAGCCAGACCTCTTAGCCCTATATGCCACAGTATGATGTAAAGTTTAAAGAAATCCAAAACAGCATTCTACATTCAAACAAATGCCTGTCCACGCGTGCTCATAGCAGCACTATTCATAATAGCCTAAAGACGGACACAGCCCACATATTCAGCAGTGGACAAATAGATAACAAAATGTGGTCTACCTGTGTGATGAAATATTATTCAGCTATAAAAAGGAATAAAGTACTGAGACATGCTATACTGTGTAGGAACCTCGAAAACATTATGCGAAGGAAAAGAAGACAAATACAAAAGGTCACATGTTGTATGATTCTATTTATGTGAAATAATCCAGAATAGGTAAATCCATAGCGACAGAGAGTTGACTGATGGGTGCCCGGGGCTGGGGAGCTAGAGTGACTATGAACGCGTGTGGTTTCCCTTTGGAGTGGTGAAAATGTTTTGGAACTAGATAGAGGTGGTGGATGTACAACAATGTATTATTAAATGCCACTGATTTGATCACTTTACAATGGTTATTTCATGTGATATGAATCTCACCCCAATAAAAAAAGGAAAAAATGTTTTTTAGCTATAGACGTATGTTGTAGAAATATAAAAACAAACACAGAATGACAAATACCAAATTCAGGATGGTGTTTATAAGAGGAGAGGAAAGAGAGTGGGATCCAGGCGGGGTCTGCAGGGAGCTAAAACTGGATTAATAATATTTTATTTCTTAAATTGGATGGTGGTACATGGGTGTTTACTATATTTTTGTCAATATATTTTAGTATTTATATACCATTCATTAAAAGAGAAAGTTCACCAGGGGTGCCTGGCCAGCTCAGTTGGTGGAGTGTGTGCAGTTCTGGATCTTGGGGTTGTGAGTTCAAGCCCCATGTTGGGTGTAGAGATTACCCAAAAATAAAATCCTAAGGAAAATAAAAGAAAAAAGAAATCTCATCAAGAAGGACTTTGGAGGGGGGCGCCTGGGTGGCTCAGTTGGTTAAGCGACTGCCTTCGGCTCAGGTCATGATCCTGGAGTCCCGGGATCGAGTCCCGCATCGGGCTCCCTGCTCCGCGGGGAGCCTGCTTCTCCCTCTGCCTCTGCCTCTCTCTCTCTATCTCTCATGAATAAATAAATAAAATCTTTAAAAAAAAAAAAAAAAAAAAGAAGGACTTTGGAGCTAGAGATCCAGATTTTAGGTCCAATCAGCATATACGAGAAGGAGCTATGACATAGAGTTCCATAGATAAATATAATACTTGTTCGACAGCATATTTCAGCCTAGCATAACAATGTGAACATGGTCTGTGCAGTGTTTCCATGTCAGACATGGCGACATTCTCCCAGAATAACACTGGGTTAGTTTGGCCCACCATTTGGGAAGCTCGATTTGAATCTGTCATATTCATTTCAGGCACACAACATATTATAGATCAGCTGTAACGGAATCCAACCATCTCATAAGTCAGAAAACTTGTCTTTGTATGATAATGAACCTATCATACAAGAGCTGCATCAAAGGAAAAAAAGAGGAAAAGAGTTGATGGTATCCTGCCCTAACGACTGTCCCTAAGACTCAGACAAGCCATGTCACCTCTGGCCATTGGTGTAGTCCCTGAACAAGGGGACGGCTGCCTGGCTCTCTGATCCCTGTGAACTTTCAGCTCGAAGAAGCTACAATTCTGTGCATGCTGAAGACCAAAAACCCACTGGTCCCTCTGGCGCATGGGCAGGAAGGAGCTGGGGGCTTACTGACGCCTTGTAGGATGGGGAGAAAGAGATGGTGGGATGGAAAGCTGCTGAGCCTGGGGAGGTCGGAAGAGGACTAATGTGAGGGGAAGTGGGCACTCACAGGCAGGTCTGGCCTCAGAGGGGGGCTGCAGAGGGATGGGGAGGAGCGAAGGACAGAGAATGAGCTCAGCTGTGGAGCTCTGAGGCTTGCACACAGCACCGACTCAACAGGTGTAGATGAAGGTGCCCACCATGAAGAGGACCTGCACACTCTGAATATGAAGGGCTTTCTCTTATTGGCACCTCAGGGGGCCCCGGGCCCATGCCAGCATGGTGAGAGAGCCCTCAAAGGGCCTCAGGCCAGGAAGCACAGCTCAGCAAAGCCTGACCCTCCCTCACAGCGCCTGGGCTCACTGAGTAAAGGTAACTCTAAAGTGAAAGGATGGGATCTGAAAGTGAACCACCCTCAAATCTGGGTAACTGACACTTACCTCAAGGCCAACATTTTCTTGGCGCCTAAAGGAACTGTGTGGGCCCTGGACACTGTCCTCTGTACCTCATGGAGAAGTTGAGCCCACAGCCTCTGCTTTCTGTATTTATAACCCCAAGAGAAGAATCCAATTATTTCCATCCCTGCCCCACTCAGCAGTGGGGTGAGGTCCACAAGGGGCCAAGGACAGCAAGAGATGCACTGAGAAGAAAGTGGAGGGGAGCCTGCACCCCCAAGGCAAGTTAAGTACCGATTGTATTAGTTTTCCATTGCTCCTGTAACAAATTACCACAAACTTAGTGTCTTCATGCAAATTTATTCTCTTAGTTCTGGGGGTCAGATACCTAAAATTGGTCTTATGGGGCTGAAATCAAGGTGACTCCCGGAGGGCTGGAGGCTCCACGAGAGAATCTGTTCCTCACCTTTTCCAGCTTCTAGAAGCTGTCTTGGCATTCCTGGGCTCCCAGCCACGTCACTCCAACCTCAGCTCCCGTTGTCATATCTTCTTTTTCTAACTTTGACCCTCTTGCTTCCCTCTTTTGAGGACTCTTGTGATTACATTGGGGACACTCAGATAATCAAGAATAATCTCCCCATCTCAAGACCTTGAACTCAATCACATCTGCAAAGTTCCTTTTGCCCATACAGATTCATAGGTCCTGGGGATTGGGAGTGGAAATCTTTTGTGGGCCATTATTCAGCCTACCCCAATATAGTTGGCCTATTGTAGCTTTATAAGAGCTCTCCCCCACCCGCCCCGCCCAGGCTTCACCCTACCCCACCTATTCCTGAGCTAGAGTGAAGGAGTTTCAGTTCCTTGTTACCCACGGCTTAACTAAGACATCATCTTCACTTCTAATTTCCTTTGGCTATTGCATTTCTTTTCCATCAGCCAACGCTTCTGGAAAACCCTTCCTTATAATGCTTCCCAAATGCTCTCTCTCATTCAAAGAACTTGTATTCCAGAATACAATACTTTCTACACATTCAACTACATGGAGAACAGAGAGTGAATCTTAATCTATTAGTTAAAGTTTATCAACTAGAGGAAATATAATAGATACATGTAAAATCCTGACCTTGAACTAAAAAACTCAGTTATGCCAGTACAAACAAGAGCCCACCCAAGGTGGCAGAAGTTTTTGTTAGAGGCCCGAAATTTTTAGATAATCCTGAGCCCATATGAACCAACATTATGTTATATCATCCCGAAGAAAACAAAACGACAAACAACTAGTGTTATCTTAAGCTTCAGTGAAAGAAGTAGAATATTTCACTCTTGGGTGGTGGTAAGCCAATGGCCTATGGCCACATTAGGCAGCCCTGTGTTTGGGTTTTATGAGCCACATTTTTCAAGAAAACCTCTTTAATTGTTGTAAAAGTGTAAATTTCACAGAACTGCACAAAGAATATGAAGAGCTTCTAACATTCTCCCTCCCAGAGGTTACTGCTGTTGAAACAGAGTATCTTCCACGTATCTCTTTATGCTCACACCTTGACACCCAAACATGGCCACACTCTACATGCTTTATGTAACTTGCTATTTTTACTCAATAATATATTATTAAATCTTTCCACAACAGTAGTGATAAACATTATGATAAAGATAGATCTATGATATGGAATGACTTTTAATGGTTACAGAGCATTCTAGTGTTTAGATTGGAACATATGAAATTGCTCATTTTTTAGACCAAAGGAGTAGATATTGGCAATTCCATATAGTTCAGCCTAAGAGGCGAGTTGTGATAATTTGCCCCCTGTCTCTTCCTGGTGGATATTTAACTAGAAGTTTTGCTCAGTTTTTCCAATTGTAAACATTTTTTTGGTAACCCTGATACAGCTCTTACTGTGTGCCAAGCACTCTTTTAAGCATATGTTAATAATATATATTAACTCTTTCATTTCTCACCTCTCCCAAAACAACCCTGTAAGGAAGGTCCTGATATTATCCCCACCTTGTATCTGAGCAAACTGTGGTACAGACAAAGCGAGCCTAAGTTCACATAGTGCTATGGGCTGAATGTTTGTGACTCCCTAAAATTCAAATGTTGAAACCTAACCCCTAGTGTGATGGCATTAGGAGGTGAGGCCTTTGGGAAGTAATTAGGTCATGAGGGCTGAAGGGATTAATGCCCTTATAAAAGAGTTTCCAGAAACTCCTTGCCCCTTCTATGTGAAGGCACAGCAAAACAATGGCTGGCTATGAGCCAGGAAGTGCATACTCACCAAACACCTTATCTGCCAGCACCTTGATCTTAGAATTCCCAGCCTCCAGAACTGTGAAAAGCACATTTCTATTGTTTATAAGCCACTCCATCTGTGGTATTTTGTTATAGTGGCCCCAACAGACTAAGACACAGAGTAGCAACACTGGCCCCACAGCTTATGCTCTTTTGGATGCTATTATAAATGCAATTATTTTCTTAATTTCCTTTTTTAATTTCCTCTTGCTGATGTACAGAAACACAACTGATTTTTATGTGTTGATCTTGTACCTCAAAACTTTAATGAATTGGTTTATTAACTTTAATTGCTTTTTGTGACTTCTTTTGGATTCTCCATATATAGGATCATATTATCTGAGTGGTGTTTTACTTCTTCCTTTCCAATTTGGATGGCTTGTATTTCTTTTTCTTGCCTAATTGCTCTGGCTAGAACTTCCATTACAATGTTGAATAGCAGCAGTGAAAACAGGCATCCTTGTCTTGTTCTTGATTTTCGGGGGGTAAACATTCAGTCTTTTCACCATTGGAGGCTCAGTCTGTTCTCTTCAGCACTATGCTTCATTGCCTCTCCTCCCTCCTCTCTCATGTCGCCAGGCATGTACTTGCAAAAGAATCTTTTCATACCAAAGATAAATTTCACACCCTAAGATAAATTTCTGGGTTAAAGGATGTATACATCTCATATTTCAATTCATTTTGCCAAACCACAAAAAGTTGAGCCATTTCATGCTTCCACCAGCAAAGCAAGAGTGCATGCACCACTTTTAAGAGAGCCTTGACAAAACAAGAGTGTGGTTGTGTGGGCTTGGCTGAGATAGTAAAGGAAAAATGCAGTAGCAGGTTACAGCCATTTGAAGAGTGTCAACTACAAGAGAGATCACAGGGCAGAACTCTGACTAAAGGGTAGAATACAGGGAGACTGATTTGGGCTCAGTGTAAGGAAGAAATGTCTAATGGTTAGTCCCAGAAAAGAATAAGCTTTCTTTGTGGTTGCTAGTTGGTGACAGACGATGATGATGATGATGGTGGTGGTGGTGGTGATTTTCATTTATCTCATCATCTCCCTTTCTCTGATCTCCTTTTCATCTACATTCCGACATCATTTCCCACCTTAAAAATAAACCCTCTCCTGACCCCACATTCTTCTCCTACCACCACCACTCAGTGCCTCTCTTCTCCTTTGTAGCCAAGTCCCTTGAAAGAGTGAGTCACCACATCCCTTTCTGCATCTCCATTCACTCCTCCGCCCACTCCAGTCTGGCTCCCTCTCCACCACTTCTCTAAAGCCTCTCTTGCCAAGTAAACAGCAACGTCATCCTTGCTACATCTGATAGACATACTACAGATCTGATCTTCATAAAACTCTCAGCAGCATTTGACCCCGATGACCATGCAACCCCTTTCCCTTCTTCCCTTAGCTTCCTGGAATCCACATTCTCCTGACTTTCTTTGGATCTTCATGGCCATCCATCTGAGAATCCTTCAGGAACTTCTGTGCTCCCCATCCCTTAAATGTTAGCATTCTTCAGGGGTCAGTTCTAAGCCCTCCTTGCCTTCTCATTTACATCTACACTTTCTGGTCAATTGTAGCTACTTCCATGGTTCTAGTTACCGTCTATACGCTGGTGATATAAAAAGCTCTATCTCTAGTTCCAGATTCACCTATCTATCTACTAAGCATCTAAATTTGTATGTCCCATATACATGACAAACTCAATGCCTTCAGTTCTGAACTCATCTTCCACCCCAGATGGGCTCCCCCCCCATTCCTATCCCAATAAATTCTCCCACCACACATCAGTTGCCCAATCCAGAAACATCCCTTAGCATCCCTTCCCTCATTACCCCTCAACCATTCAATTGTCAAACCTTGTTTTATCTTCCTAATGCTATTCATCTACTTCTCTCCTCTACCACTGTCAGTCCAGGTCACCATCACCTCTTACCTGGACCACCCAGTAGCCTCCTAAATGGTCTCCCTGCCTCCATTTGTGCTCCTGTCTCCTCCATATTCTATGTGATTTAGTAGTAAAAGTCTGGGCTCTGGAGTGAGAAGCTTGGGTTCAGTCTTGGCTCTACCACTTACTAGCTACATGGCCGTATGTTAAGTTACTTAATTTCTCTGGGTCATTGTTTCTTTTTCTGTAATAAGGAGATGTTAGTATTATACTGGGCAGGGTATCTGGTTCTAAACAGAATCCGCTCTGCTGAGTTTGAGAAGAAGTATTGTCTAGAAAAGGCAAATCTATATGGTTGAAATTTTTCATAATGAAATGTTGGTGGCAGGGTGGGGAAGACTCTCTGTGCTTTCTCAGTGTCCTGAGGATGAAGTTCAAGGCTGTTCATAATATGATCCTTGCTGGCTTCTCCAGTCCCACCTTTGCCTCCTCTTCTTGGCATCTTGCACATCAGCCAGCTGATGCGTGCTGCTCTGTGAATAATCCATCGTTCCTCTTTTCAGCACTGTGTTAAAAACCCAGGAGGGCTGGGAGGTTCCTGCCCTGGGTGGGAGGCTGGGCTGGAGTGGTGGTGCCTAGAAGCCCGTGCGTGTGTGAGAACTGGTCCACAGAGAAACCTCGGTTTCCAGGGTGAAATGAGAAAACCAGGACAACCAGGCAAGCTCTCCATAAAGCTAAATTTATTCATTTGAAACGACCATTTCAGTAGACTGTGTGCCTCCAGCTTTCTTAATGTTTTAGTGTAGACATTAATGGAGGGATGCCGATAGATGGTAGTAGTTGTTTGCTTGCTTGACATGGCTGACAATGCTGTTGGTCGACAAGTTTGCTGCCCCTCAGTCTTCCTCCTGTCAGTAAGGCATCCTCATCTACCTGGGAACCCCGAGTCATCTTCCCCCTCCTAGCAAATCTGTCAGTTCTGCCTCCAAAACTTATCCCTGTTTTGCCCACTTCTGCCCACCTGTGCTATCCTGTTATCATCCAGTTCACTGCCTCTCTCATCTGGGCGATGTTGGCGCCCCTCTCACTGCCCTCCTCACATCACTCTTGCCCCCTATCGTCTGCTTCTGCACAGAGGCCCGAGAGCACTTTTAGAAACAGGAATCAAATGGTTGCAATCCCCTCTGTAAACCCTGTCAGCGGCTTCCCATGGCCCTGAGGAACAAATTCCAACTCTTCCGGTGGTCTGGCCCTTGCCTACCTCTCTGCCCTTGGCCCCTGCTCCTCCCTCCTCTCTCACCAGCTTCTGGAACATGCTGTCCTTCGGGCTGCTCCTCTTTTTTGCTTTCAGATATGTGCATTCGCTGTTCTTTCGGTCCCTTGAATCAGGTAGCTGGATTCTCCTCTTCCTAGAAGCCGTCTCCTCCTGAAGTGGGTTTTCTCTGGACCCTCATCTCTATCACATCACCCAGGAGTTCAGGGTAGGATGAGAATGTGGCAAATCTCTTCATGTTTCTGTTGCCCTCAAGTGGCAGGAGCCATAGGGGGGCCATGCCTGGGTTGGATTTGCCCCTCCCCGGCCTCTGGTGTCCCCTCCCATCTCTGTGGTGGACTCACTTCCACTCAGTTGGGGAAAAGGCCCAATCTCACAGGGAGGTGTGTGGCAACCCTCCCATGAAACAGGCAGCCAGCCAGGAATTACATTTAACAGCCACAAACCAGCACAAAGCACCATCTCCATGGTGCTTTCTGTTAGCCTGAGTAGAGGTTGACTGGGTAAGGGAGAAGAAGCAGTTTGAGTGGAGTTTGTTCTCCTGTTTTTCTCTCAATCTTCCCTACTCTTCTGTATGCACTGGAAAATCTTCTGAGAGGGCTGGTCTCCAAGGAGGAGGGAAATCTTCCCAAGAAAATGAAAATATCTTTTACTTCTCCACTTAAAATCCTCCTACGGCTTCTCAACTCACTCAGAATAAAATCCAGAGAACTCAGAGTGGCCTCCAAGGCCCTGAATGATCTGCCCTTCCTCCCCCACCAGTGTTATCTCTCCAGTTCATGCCCTTCCTCTCATTCACTAACTTGTTTCCTCTGCTCCAGCCATACTGATCTTGCTTTTCCTTGAACGCCCTATCAAGTCTCTACCTCAGGGCCTTTGTACTTGCTGTTCCCTTCACCAGAAATACTCTTCTCCTAGATATTTCATGTCTTGTTCCCTCCCTTCATGCAGAGCTCAGCCCAAATGTCTCTATCCCACACGCACTCACATTTGCCCATTATCATTCTCTGTTCTTTGCTTTATTACTCTTCATAGCATTTATCACCATCAGATATTTTATTATGTCTTTTTTTGCTTTTTTGGTATCATATCTCTCTCCTCCACTGGCATATAACCCCATGAGTTGTAGGAACTTTGTTTCACTCACTGTTATAATCTCTAGAGCCATGAACAGTGCCTGACTTATAGTATATAGTCTAAAATTTATTTGGGAGAATGAATGAACAATAGAAAAGGGTAAGCTTATGGGATCCTCATTTCAGCCTCCCTCCCTGTCCTGCACTTGCCCAGGTCAACCCAGAAAGACAAAGTTTGTGGTGAAGAAGGAAGAAGCATTGATTGGCCAGGGATTGAGGAGGCCTAGTACTCAGGCTTTCACAGTCTGCCCAGTTACCCTTCAGTAGTGTGCTTTCTGGGTTAAGAGCATTGGATTGGTTTTGGATTTGAATCCTTTTTGAAACACACTTTGTACCTGGATGATCTTTTAGAAATTAACTCCATCTTTCATAGCTTTTCTTTCCTTATCTGTGCAATAATGAAAAGAACACTTACATCCCAGCATATCAATTGAGATGATATAAATAAAGCCAACTGTATAAGGAAGTTATTTTTATTGTCATTCAGGTTTTTTCAGTTAATTTTCCTGGGAGTATAATCATCATCATCCCATTCTTCCCACCTCATTGAGACCAGAGGACAAAACATAATCATGGATTGGAAAACCCTGTGGAGTTCTAGGAGCTGATTCTCAGAGGAAATCTCTGTTGAGAATACCAAGGGCCCTGCCCTGGCAATAACCTGGAGCAGAGTCTCCACAGCCCAGGTGCAGGGCTGAAACAAGCCAAGGATAGAGCAGTAGACTTCAGAAGTCTCTGGAATTTCTGGCTTTTGGAAAGACCCTGTAATGGATGTTTTTCCTTTGCCCCACCCCCCCTTTCTTTTCCCATTTCTTCCGGCAACAGTATTCTTCTTTCCTAAGGTAAAGTCACTGGATGTGGTTCAGATTGGGCTCCTTGAGCCCTGAACCCTGTCTCTACTTCCTACCACAGGAGTGAGCACATGACTCAGGATTGGCCAATCAGGGGACACCATGCCCCCAGCCACGAGGATTGGTTCAGGAGTGGATATGTAATTCAAGCTCTACCAACCAGAGACTTTACTGGGACTTTCATGCCACAGCTATCAGAAAAGGCTTGCCTGTTCCTCTGGAGTTACTGATGATATGAGTGTGGCATCTTGCTACATAGAGAGCCTATTCAAGAACAAAGCCAAATAGAGCCACGATGTGGGGGAGAGAGACCCAACCCAATGACATAGTTTGAGCTTTTATAACCATCCACGTCTGAGGGCAGCTCCATCTCTTCCACTGTGTGGCTTGGTGCCTAACTTGAGTTAGGTCTCTGTCAGTTACTATCCAAACAATTCTGACCAGCACAGGCCTATTCAGCATCCTGTAACCCTGGAAGCTGGAACCACTCTACCCTGCATATAGCTGCAGCCCCTGCCTTTGAGTCCTATCTGAACTTTGAGGGACTATGAGAAGCTAACCAGCCTCTTGTCTTATTTCTTCTAGTGACAGCCCCTTCCTTGTACCCCAGTCTCAATAACTGAAGCCCTGTCTTACTTCATTATCCTGGCTCTTTGCCTTTGCAACCCTAGTATGGACAGGCTCTGAACCGAGGACTCCATGGCTAGAACCCACCACCTGCTGCTACATATCTTGAATATTACCTGAGCCTGTCTGGACTTCCAACCTGTGGTCCATACCAGTCCTATTTGGTGCAAACTACCACACCTAATCCCTGTGCACCATGGGTCTACCCTTTTTACAAATGGCCAAGTTGCAGTTTTATCAACTTGAGGCCTCACAGTACAACTTAAGGCAGCATTTCCCAAGCTGTGGTCTATGGGACTCCATTCAGTGGGATGTAAATAGATATTCCATTAACACAGAGGGAAAAAACAAACCTGGCAATAGTTTTTCGTTAACTTTATCTTTTAAAATATAAAAAAAATGGAGTAGCATTTTACATAGGGGTCACCTTCTAAAGTCAGTGCTTCAGGTAAAAATCATGTCTTGTCAATGCCGCCTTTGGTAAAACCTTCAGTTGTCCACAGGGCGCAGCAAACAGACCTTCTACCTTCCAACAAGTCCATCAGAGCCTATTTTTTCCTCCAGTTCTGGAACAAGTTGCTGTTTTTCCAGTTTTGCTCCAGGTGAAGATGAAAGAGGTGGTTTATTTTAGGGGGCATGTAGGGTGGAGAGTATGTATCTAGATTCACAGGTAGGGTGGTAAGATGGTCACTCCATCGAAAGCATTGGGAACAGACTGACAAGGATCCCCAGCTTAGATACCCCATCTCATGCCTGGTCTGGGGCACACATTCGCTCGGTCATTGCCCTGTTGAAACTGTGCTCTCTCCAGGCTCCCATGGAACATGCATTACTGGATTTGAGGGAGTTAAATGCATGGAAGATAAGATTCCACCATATGAGAGAAAAATATTTATCATTACAAGGTGCTCTCATAATAATCTGTTCTTATATATAAGAATCTGCTTTTAAGAAATTGTGTGCCAAGAATATCAGGAAATCACGTCACCTGTTACATTGGAATTGTGACGCATGATCTATGTACTGGTACATAAAGGCGCATTTACTAACTATGCTCTTCATCATCAGTTCTATGATATCTGGCTCAAGTAACGTGTCTTATTTTAGAATTTAATATATGTGTTTATTATTTAGTGTCTGTCGTATAGTAAACATATGAATCAAATTGTGATAATCCTAATAATATTATTAAGAAGAAGAATTAACACTTGGTGAGGGCTTGCCATACACCAGGTATTTTTCAAGCAACTTTGCATTTAATAACTCATTTAATCCTTACAACAACCTTTGTCCCCATTTTACAGACGAGGAAACCAAGGCTCAAAGTGGTGAAGGATTATTGAATTCACATTTCCAGATCTCAAATCCCAGGCGTGGACATGGTTACTTTGACAGTCAAAGGAGAGAATGTATATGAAAGTGTCTGTTATATTAAAAAAGATTATTTTTTAATTCTTTTTTTTATTCAAGTATAATTAACATAGTGTTATATTAGTTTCAGGTGTAGGATATAATGATTCAACAATTCTATACATTTCTCAGTGCTCATCAAGATAAGTGTACTCTTAATCTTTTATCTATTTCACCCATCCCCCCCCACCCACCTCCCCTTTGGCAGCCACCAGTTTGTTCTCTGTATTTAAGAGTCTGGTTTTTTTGTTTGCATCCATTTTTTTCTTCATTCATTTGTTTTGTTTCTTAAATTCCACATATGAGTGAAATCGTATGGTATTTGTCTTTCTCTGACTGACTTATTTCACTTAGCATTATACCCTCTAGGTCCATCCATGGTGTCGCAAATGACAAGATTTCAGTCTTTTTTCATGACTGAGCAATATTCCATTGTATATATACTACATCTTCTTTATCCATCCCTCTATCAGTGGGCACTTGGGTTGCTTCCATATCTTGGCTGTTGTAAATAATGCTGCAATAAACATAGGGATGCATGTATCTTTTCCAAGTAGTATTTTCATTTTCTTTGGGTAAATACCCAGTAGTGGAATTCCATATGGTAATTCTATTTTTAAGTCAAAAAGATTATTTTTAAAGATAGCTGCTATTTGTGGAGCTCTTACCCTATGCCAGACATCGAGAAGTGTTTGCCATGCCTTTTCTTGTTTAATTATGACAACTCTATGAACAGATGCAGAAAGGGAGGCTTAGAGAGGTTAAGTGACCTGGCCAAGGAAACTTAGCCAGGATTATCAAATAGGTTGCTCTACCTTAGCCAGTAAACTACCCTGTCTGACCTTAGAGATGCAAGTTTTCACCATCATCATCATCATCATCATCATCATCATCATCATCACCACAAAGAGCAATGGGGCATTAGCCATTAAGGAACTATTTGTGAATCAAAACCACAATGAGAACCACTCACTAGGATGCCATAATCCAAAAAAAACAGACAAGAGAAAGTGTTTGGTAAGCTTGTGGAGAAATTGGAACATACATTGCTGGTGGGAATATGAAATGGTGTAGCCATTCCGAAAATGGGTCATTCCTTAAAATGTCAAAAATAAAGTTACTGATGGGCGCCTGGGTGGCTCAGTTGGTTAAGCGACTGCCTTCGGCTCAGGTCATGATCCTGGAGTCCCTGGATCCCTGCTCGGCAGGGAGTCTGCTTCTCCCTCTGACCCTCCCCCCTCTCATGTGCTCTCTCTCATTCTCTCTCTCTCAAATAAATAAATAAAATCTTTAAAAAAAAAATAAAGTTACTGAATGATCTTTCAGTTTCACTTGTAGGTACAATACCCAAGGAAACTGCAAACATGTTCATGCAAACACGCATACACCCATATTCATAACAGCATTATCCATTATCCATAATAGCCCCAAACTGGAAACAACCCAAATGTCCACCCCCTCCCAAAAAAAAAGTCTATCCAGACAATGGAATATTACTTGGCCATACAGAGGAATGAAGTAGAGATACATGTTTCAACATGGATGCACCTTGCAAACATGATGCAGAGTGGAAGAAACCAGACCCAAAGGACCACATAGTGCATGATTCCATTTCTATGACATGTCCAGAATAGGCAAATCCCAGAGACAGAGAGTAGACCCACTGGTCACCAGAGCTATGGGGGATCAGAAGGATTGGGAGTGATGGCTCAGGGCTGTGGAGTTTCTTTCTGAGGTGATGAAAATGTTCTAGAATTGATTGTGGTGATGGTTGCACAACTTTGAATACTAAAACCCACTAAATTGTACATTTGATTTTTTTAAAAGATTTATTTATTTATTTGAGAAAGAGTGCACTCGCGAGCAGGGCGAGGGGCAAAGGGAGAGGGAGAGGGAGAGGGAGAATCTCAAGCAGATTCCACGCTGAGTGCGGAGCTGACATGGAGCTTAATCCCACGACCCTGAGATCATGACCTGAGCCAAAATCAAGAGTTGGATGCTTAACCGACTGAGCCATCCAGGTGCCCCTAAATTGTACACTTCAAATGAGTGAGTTGTATAGTGTGTGAATTATATCTCAATAAGCTGTTAAGAAACAAAAATGAAAAAGAGCAAGAGGGGGCCTTCCTGAAACTAGAGGGGACCTAAAGTTACCTTGACGAGTCTGATCCTATTCCTCCCCTAAGCGGTGATGATTCAGACAGATGCCAGGATTATTACCAGGTGTGCTCTGAATCCTTGCCTCCTCCCACGGAATCCAGGGTGTTGCCCTGTTTCTACTTTCCCCAGGCATGCCCCACCCAGCTCACCCTGGCAGGCCTGGGGTAGAACCCAAAGTGTCGCTTTGCCTCTTGTGGCTTCTTTCCGCAGCAGACTGGCACTGTTTCCCCCCCGCCTGCAGCTGCATCCCCCCAACACCCCTCCCCCCCGCCCCGGCACCTCCAGCCCCAGCTTGCTATGAGAAAAAAAGTCTCAGATTTAAAACCACATGGAATTCAGGATAAGCACCAGAAGCTATAACTTGGGGATTTTTGTGCTGTCAACTACTGCAGACATTTGGGGTTCTCCCCACACCCCACTTACCCGATGTAGGAAAAGACCAGCACGTGGAAGATCCACTTAATGGTGCCGTAATTCATGCTCTGGATCTGGAGGACTTTGTTTGTCTCATACTGGAAAACATCTTTCCAGCTGAAACAGGCTGACATGGTGAGAGGCTCACTCTCCGTTAGGGTCTCGACCAGGGCTCAACCCTCCCAGAACAATCACAACACAGGAAAATGAAACTGGTTCTTAGCAGGAGCCTTTATGTTTGAGTTCCTCCAGTGAGGGCACAGTGGGGGCGGGCCCTGGCAGCTAACCCAGATGTGGCTGGGGATAAACAAGAGAAGGGAAGTCCTACAGGCCTGGCTGGCAGATGACCCTGCTCCAGCCTGCCTCCCCCAGACGCCTGCACAAAGATGGTGTTCAAAGGAAGGGCATTTTTAGCATTCTCCCTTATCCCCTTTTTCCTTTCACTTTTTTGGACTCCTTTCAGTTGGGGGAAAGGGGCAGCCCTTCAAATGTCAGGAGACCCAGTGCTTCCATTGTGCCTTAATAAAGGGCCTAGATCTTTCTATTGCCTCAAGGCCCACTCAGAGACTGACTGATTCATTTCTACAACACTTTGTTCAGCCCCAGATGTCTATGAACGCCGGGTGAATGAAGGTCTCCCTCTTCTCCCTCTCCACACTTCCTCCACAGCACTCTGGTCTGTAGATGGTGGGGGGAATCAGAATTGCTGGGAGGGGAGGAAGACTTTACTTCTATGCTGGATATTTCCTGCGTGACCCTTGAGATCCGTTGAGATCTGCTCTCTGCCCTGCCCCTAGAGTTACAACCCTGACCTAGCCCAGTCAGCCTAAGACTGTCAGAAACAAACTTGCCATTTAGCAAAATGAGGTTTACTGACTCACTCAGTGAGAAAGAGCTCATGCCAGAGAAGCTACCACCATCATCAAAGGGACAGAGTTATCATAGGATTATGGGTGATGGTGAGTCTAGATTAAATTTAAATGAAAGCAGATTTTGATAGGCTCAAAACAAAGCAGGTTTGTATAAAATGGTCAATCTCAGCTCTGGATTGCAAAGTGGACCCAGGGCTCTGCTTCCTTGAAAGTAATAAAGCTAAGACAGGTGTTGAATGTTGTGCCTAGAAACCTTTTATCTGAAGCTCTGCACCAAAGGTGCAAATTGAGGCCGCTTGTCTGTGGCAAGGTGACTTAGATCCTCCAGGCAAAAGTGGAATATTTCATTCTTACTGATGCATTTTCCAATAGCAAATTTTCTGATAACCTATGATTTTAGAGTACCTTACCTCCTGGCTCTTGGTTCAGGACACTGGAGAGCAGAAGGAAGGTGAGATTGAATGTAAATTTTCTTGGCCCTTCTCATAAGTGCACATGGCAGGGCTCCTGATCTTTCTGCTGAACGCATACACTGATCCCTCGTGCCCTTCCCTCTGCTTCCTCAGCCCTCTGTCTACTATTTCTCTTACCACCACTTTATGGATACTGTTCTTAATAAGCTTACCACTGAGTTCTCAGTTGCCATATTTAGTGATATGTTTTATTCCTTATTCTATTTAAACTTTTGGACCAACACCATGTACCACTCCCTACCTCTTGAGCAATTTCTTCCATTGATTTCCATGACTCCCCTGGGCCCCTTCTTCTAGTTTCTCATCCTTTTTTTTTTTTTTTAAAGATTTTATTTATTTGAGAGAGGGAGATAGGGCATGCATGCGACAGAGAGCATGAGTCGGGGGGAAGGGCAGAGAGAGAAGCAGGTTCCCCACTGAGCAGGGAGCCCGATGGTGGGGGGGTGCTGGATCCCAGGACCCCGGGATCATGACCTGAGCTGAAGGTAGACACTTAACCGACTGAGCCACCCAGGCGCCCCTAGTTTCTCATCTTTACCTCTATGACTCTTTGTCTTATCTTTCTGTGACTCTTCTCCTTTTATGTGTCAGTTCCTGCAAATTCTGTCTCAGTATTTTTTATATTTCTATCAGTCCTGATAAGACAGGTTATGTTGCAATAACAAACAGCCCCCAAATCTCATGGCTTAAAAACAATGTCCTTTTATTTCTCATCCACAATAAATATTCACCATGGATCGATCACCCAGGAGGCTCTGCTCATCGTAGTCACTCAGAAAACAAAACTAATGGAACAGCCACTATCTTCAACTCTTGAATGAAAAATCTGGCAGGTCTTACAGTGGCATTTAAATCCTCTGACCTTGTGCTCGCTTCAGCAGCACATATATTAAATCCTCTGACCTTGGGGCACCTAGCTCAGTTGGTTAAGCTTTCAACTCTTGGTTTCAGTTCAGGTCATGATCTCAAGGTCCTGGGATAGAGCCCCAGGTGGGGCTCTGTGCTCAGCCAGAGTCTGATGGAGATTTTATCCCTCTCTCTTCCTCTGCCCCTCCCCCCACCCCTCACGTGCACACGCACACACTTGTGTGCTCTCTCTCTTTAAAATAAATAAATAGGGGTGCCTGGGTGCCTCAGTCGTTAAGCGCCTGCCTTCAGCTCAGGTCAGGATCCCAGGGTCCTGGGATCGAGCCCCGCATCGGGCTCCCTGCTAGGCTGGAAGCCTGCTTCTCCTGCTCCCCCTGCTTGTGTTCCTGCTCTTGCTATCTCTCTCTGTGTGCCAAATAAATAAATAAAATCTTAAAAAATAAATAAATCTTTAAAAAAAACACTCTGACCTAGAAATGATGCACTCCCTTTAGCCCCTAACTCATTTGTCAACACTAGTCACTTGACCCCATCTAACTACCAGGGAACCAGGAAATGCAGTCTCACCATATATCCCCTTCTGTGCCCAGAAACAGAAGAAGCAGACATATTTGGTAAATAGCAGTAATAACTTCTGCATCTTCTCTCTGGGAAATTTCACCCACACACATTCTTTTAAGAATCACCAAATGCTAAAAGAAAAGGGGATGGAAAGAGGGGTACATGTGTATATCATGTGTTTAACTATGCATGGAATATAGCTGGAAATAGGCCTACTACATAATTTGGGGGCCCAGTGCAAAATGAAAATGTGGGGTCCCTTATTCAAGATTAAGAATTTCAAGATGGCGGGCGCCTGGGTGGCTCAGTTGGTTAAGCGACTGCCTTCAGCTCAGGTCATGATCCCAGGGTCCTGGGATCGAGTCCCACATCGGGCTCCCTGCTCTGCAGGAAGCCTGCTTCTCCCTCTCCCACTCCCCCTGCTTGTGTTCCCTCTCTCGCTGTCTCTCTGTCAAATAAATAAATAAAAATCTTAAAAAAAAAAAAATTTCAAGACGGCAATAGCGGAGCGTTAAATCAAGCTCAGGTCCCTTCTATGTGGGGGTCCTTATGTAACTGCACAGGTCCCATGTCCGTGAAGCTGTCTGTGTCTGAAGGATATATAAGATGGTCTCTGGGGAGGGAACTGGGGGATTTGTCAATGTTTGTCAGGCGACTTATTTACCACCTTTCTGTGAAGTTTTTCTACCGTACTCATGCATTACTTTTTAAAAATCACGGCTAGATTTTAAAAATCTATTATCTCCAGACCAAATCTGCCTTCTGAGCTCCACACCTGTACAGTCTATGAACCTCCAGACCTAAAAATCCCATAGACACTTAAAATCACATCTTCAGAATGGCACACTTCCGCGCAAAATAATAGTGCATGTAGGCACTGATTCGAGGGAGAGAGTAGAGACACGGATGTGGACTACTTTTCCTTTAAACTCAGCTTGAGGGTAAGGGTGGTTTTTAACAGGAAGTGTAGTCAAGGGAAGATTGGGGGAAGGGGTAGTTAAGATGGAAATATTCCAGCCATTCAAAGATGTTCAAAGTGGAATGTCAAGAATGGTGGTTTTTGTGTCTTTGTAAAGTATGAAGTCAAGTCATGAATGGAATGGGGCTTGGGGGCTTGGGTGAATTTATCTTCTCAAGGGTGTGTGTGTGTTTCTGGTTACAGGTCAGAAAAATCAAGTGACTTTCTTTAGCAGAAAAGGTAGTTTTTTGAGGAAACACTGTTGTCTTACAGAACTCAAGTGCAGGAAACGTAGTGAGAACTTATTATTTTTTTAAGATTTTATTTATTTATTTGACAGAGACACAGCGAGAGAGGGAACACAAGCAGGGGGAGTGGGAGAGGGAGAAGCAGGCTCCCCGCTGAGCAGGGAGCCCGATACGGGGCTCCATGCGGGGCTCGATCCCAGGGCCCTGGATTCCCGACCCGAGCGAAAGGCAGACGCCCAATGACTGAGCCACCCAGGCGCCCCCGTGGTAAGAACTTATTAATAGGGAAACTATAATGTCCTGCGCTTAGGTTGCACTTTCGGTTTGTCTGAAGCTGTGTGGTCCCGCCTCTGCCTGTCTCTCTCTGCACCCACTGTGCATCTCCCTAAACACCGGACTTCTCTGCTCCTCTGGGGGCATGTCACCAAGCAAGGCCATCATGGCATCCACATTAGGTGGCCACAGTTCACATGAGACCACAGACCAACTACTTAATTCAGGAGTCCCAGAAGAGTGAATCTGATTGGTCTAGCTATCTGTCTCTGGTCCAATCACCTAAGGCTGTGGGCTGGGTCACAGAAGAAACATGGCTTCAGGGGCCTATTGGGGAGGAGGGTTGTAAAAGAGGGTGGAGAGGGGTAGAGGAGGAGGGGTAAAGGGTGGAGGGAAGGGGAAGGAAGGAAAGAAAGTAAGGAGAGGGAGGAAGAAGTGAAGAAGTGCAACTCTCAGAGAATAGAGGCTGCTAGGCTGGGAGACTCAGGTTAAATCCTCTGCTCTCAGGTGGGACAGCGCTGAGGCAGTCCAGGCAGTTTCCCAGAGGTCCCTAGTGGGGAGTCCCAGATGCCTACAGCAGTGATCTGTTCTTCAACGCTTACTGTATTGGCTGCCTTCCCTCCCTGTCTCACTTCCCCACTGCCCTTCCTGGCCTCACCTCCCAAATTAACTACTTGCACCTGAATCCTTGTCTCAGGGTCCACTTTGGGGAAACTCAAGTCTATTTCAACCTCCTGTGGCTGCTTGCTGTTAAGGAGTCAGGAATTTGGGCGCCTGGGTGGCTCAGTTGGTTAAGCGACTGCCTTCGGCTCAGGTCATGATCCTGGAGTCCCGGGATCGAGTCCCGCATCGGGCTCCCTGCTCGGCAGGGAGTCTGCTTTGCCCTCTGACCCTATCCCCTCTCATGTGTTCTCTCTCATTCTCTCTCTCTCAAAATAAATAAATAAAATCTTTAAAAAAAAAAAAAAAAAGGAGTCAGGAATTTATCCTGAGAGCAATAGGTGGATCTGTAAGCAGAGTCATGGCATGACCTCATTTACACTTTAGTAAAATCACTCTGGCTGCACGGTGGAAAGTGGATAGAAGGGGCAAGAGTGGAGGCAGGGAGGGGATCTGTCTAGGGAGAGGGTATAGTGACATGGAGGGGGCCTGAGGGTGGATCTCTGAAGGATCCAACACCAAGGGGACTAAGAGGCATCAGGGAAGGAGAGGAAAATGAGGAAGGAGTGCGTACCCAGGAGCCAACGGAAGGCGGTTCCTGAATAAGCCAGTGAAGACAGGAAATAGTAACAGAGATATAAAGCTGTATAATTCAAGGGCCCTAGTGAGGAAACTGACAGATAAGTTAATGGAACACGATGGAGTCAAGTATTGAACACAAAGATAGGTGAGTACTTAGCAAATGACAAAAGCATTTAAAATCAAAGGAGAAAGATTACTCAAAATATTGTCTCAGAGCATTTGGCTTGCCATTTAGAGGAGGTCGGTGGAGGCAGGAGGATGTGGTATTCTAACTTTCTATATTTCAAAAGATGTGTAACTGAAATGTGATGGAATGATCAAAAGTGAGCAAAATCAGCTACACAAAGGGACATGCAAGTCACCATTCTGTTTGTGTTTGTGTTGTGCAGTTTGCATTTTGGTAGAGAATCCAAACAAAGATAACTGGATGCCCCCCTGTCTTTTTTAAAGATGTTATTTATTTGTCAGAGAGAAGACAGAGGCAGGCAGAGGGAGAAGCAGGCTCCCTGCTGAGCAAGGAGCCCAATGCGGGACTCGATCCCAGGACCCTGGGATCATGACCTGAGCCGAAGGCAGATGCTTAACCGACTGAGCCACCTACGCGTCCCCCCCTGTCTTTTTTTAAAAAGATTTATTTATTTATTTTGGTGGGGGGGGAGAGAGAGAGAGAGTGCATGCATGTGGGAGGGGCAGAGGAAGAGAATCTCAAGCAGACTCGCAGCTGAGTGAGGAGCCCACTGCATCCAGGCTCAATCTCATGATCCTGTCAAGTGCTTTTTTCGCCCTCTATATTTCTCCATGGCAATTTCTTGTGAACCTGCCTTTCTGACCCTCTCTTCCTTGCCTCTCATCATCTAATTCAGAATTCTTATAATAAGTTGGTCAAGAGTCAACTGCTTAGGGATTTCACAGAGTTAGGAGAGATTCTAGTGCCCTGGTATTCAAAACAGTCTTTGAATTACACTAAACCAGCGCTGCCTAGTAGGGTAGACACTAACCATGTGTGGCCATTTAAATTTAAATTAATTAAAATTGAATGAAATTTAAAATTCAGTTCTTCATTCGTACTCACCATATTTCAAGTGTTCAGTAGCCACATGTGGCTCATACTGTGTTGGACAGTGAAGATACAGAACATGTACACCATTGTAGAAAGTTCTACTGAACAGCCCTGCTGATTAAATCTGTGGGATAGAGGAAAAGATGAGTACAGTTGCAGGTAAGTGAGGAAGAGAGGGCTGGCCCAGTCAGATGGCATCCATTTTCTGTGTGAAATAAGAGGCAGATGTGCCTGAGGAGAGAGAAAGACAAGGCAGAGGGGTGGGAGGTTCAATGAGAGTGAAGAAGAATCAAAACAGTTGCTATGGTGAACAGGAGAAGAGCCAACAGGGAAAACAGGAATTCCAGTGTGGCATTGAGAATTAAAAACCATGAATTGGTTATTGCAACGTCTACGTGACTGAGATTATAATAGGGGCCTGGGCCTTCCCACCTACAGGATCTATCTCCCACTTCCACATCCGGGGACCCATCAGGTCTTGCCAAGTGGTTCAAATGGTTTTAGAATTTGTAATCATTGGTATCTACCATGTCTGTTTTGGTCTTTTACATTTGTTCCTGAAGCAGTGTGAACGAAGCTACATCTCTGCCCCTTCTTCCCCCTAAGTCACCCTTCCCTGGGAATCCTCTCCCTTGCCAGCCCCACAACACAGAGCAGAAAGCTTTTCTTTCCATCCCAACTTAACCCAGGCACTGGGAATGACTGGTTCACTCAATTTATTCTGGGTAAACTTGCTTTATACTTCTCATGAATGCTGGACTTCTTTTAATCCCAGGATCTCCCCTTCCCTCCACTCCATCCAAGCCCAATACACACACCCTCCTTGGAACTTTAAAAATCTATTTTCTGATCAAGACAGCTGGCCACTTCAGGTAATAACTGGGTCTTTTGCAACCCTAAACACAGAGGCTGGGGATGGGTGGGGAAAACTGGGAATTTCCTTCTAATGGTGGATGGTAGAGAGGTGTCTGAGGTTTCTAGAGGGCCAAGGACCCATTGCTCTCTCTATCAGTCTTAGCAGGACAAATATGAAAGTAGAATAGAAGGAAATTTTCATTGATCCAGGGCTGAGCTTTTGCTGGAAGTTGAGAGTTATGTTATTAAGGGTGCTTTTGTCTGAAGGTAACAGAATACCAGACTCAAACTGGCTTAAATATAAAAGAAATTATTGTCTCATATATAGGGAGGACAAAATTTAGGAGTTGATTTAATGGCTTGAAAACATAACCAAGGATCCAGGTTCTTTTCTATCTGTCTGCACTGTCTTGTTGGTTCATCCTCAGAAAGAAAGATAGTCAATTCTTCTGTCTCTTTGATGGGAAAATCTTTCCCCGAGTCCCTTTCTCCTCACCTCACTCTACTCTCTAGTGCTAGAAGTGAGTCACACACCTGATCCTCCCCTGGAAAGAGAGCAGAAATGACCATAACCAGCTTGGATCCATCATCTTGGTTGGAGTGGATGTTGGGCAGTCACCTACAGTATCTACTACTCAAGCACTGGCAAAAAAGTAGCTAAAATGAGGACCAAGGGGGTGCCTGAGTGGCTCAGTTGGTTGAGCATCTGACTCTTGATTTTAGCTCAGGTCATGATCTCATCATTGTGGGACTGAGCCCCGAGTTGGGCTCCTCACTCAGTGGGGAGTCTGCTGGAGATTCTCTCTCTCCCTCTCCCTGTGCCTCTCTCCCCCACCCCACTCGCAAGTGCTCTCTTCTCTCTCTCTCTAATAAATAAATAAATCAAAAAATAAAATAAAACGGGCGCTTGGGTGGCTCAGTTGGTTAAGCCACTGCCTTCGGCTCAGGTCATGATCCTGGAGTCCCAGGATCGAGTCCCGCATCGGGCTCCCTGCTCAGCGGGGAGCTGCTTCGCCCTCTGACCCTCCCCCCTCTCATGCTCTCTCTCTCTCTATCTCATTCTCTCTCTCAAATAAATAAATAAAATCTTTAAAAAATAAAATAAAATAAAACGAGGACCAGGGAATCTCTGCTGGATAAGGAAGGAAGTGAAGGAAGGAGGATCATGAGAAGGAGAAAGTAGAAGAATCAAGGGATCCTGGAGTTCAAAGAACTGCTAAGCCTGAAATAACCGAAGAACAGAAGATACAGCCTGTGGCCAGAGAAATTGAAGACTTTAGAGGAAGATTCATTCCAGGAGAAACTGACATCCAGGACATGGTCAAAGGATGTGGTGGCTAGAGTAGAGTGAAGGCGAAGATCATTGAAATGAGGAGGGACAAGAGCCAAGGGGCTAGGAGGTTGACCTAGGGTAATCTTACAATCATTAAAGTCATCAACATGGTGGTAGGAATTGGGGTGGGGAGGAAGGATGAGCTAGATGCCAAAGTCTCCTAAAAATAATTGATTGATTGATTGATTAGTAAACATCAGCAATGAAAAGACATAGAAAGTGGTTCAGCCAGATGCTGTGAGCCTCAGAGTTTACTCAAGATGGACGATCACTGATCTGGAACTAGAGGTGGGGAGCATAGAGGACACCAGGAGAGTGGAGAAAGGACTAGCATCCTCTGGGGAGGGCTTCAAGGACTCTCAGAGGGGAGCCAGGTTATACCTGGGGCAGGAAGTAGTAGGGACTCTGTGTGCTGAGGTCATGACATAAAAAAGAAAAGAGCATGCCCTCCACTCTTCTCTTTCCCCTTCTTACAGGCTGGAATGAAACCTGGAGGTGAGCCATCTTTGACCCAGAGTATCAGAAATCATACTTCTGACCCACTGGTCAATACAGAAGCAAGTCCAAAATAACTCTTTCCAAGTGTCAATTAATCCCCTGAGCTTATCAGTATCTGAGGATTTAGCACTCAACTGTCCACTAAAAATCTATTCTCTTGGGGCGCCTGGGTGGCTTAGTCGTTGAGCGTCTGCCTTCGGCTCAGGTCATGATCCCGGGATCCTGGGATTGAGTCCTGCATCGAGCTCCCTGCTCAGCAGGAAGCCTGCTTCTCCCTCTCCCACTCCCCGTTTGTGTTCCCTCTCTCACTGTCTCTCTGTCAAAATAAATAAATAAAATCTTAAAAAAAAATCTAGTCTCTTTTTCTTTGTTAACAGTGTCCCCAATTTTGTTCAGGTTTCAAACCCTCAGGAAAAATAAGCCTATCCCCATCTCAGGGGTATCATGTTAATCCCATTCTACCTGTAGGAGTGGGCACAAAAGCCCATTATAGCCACTGAAACATGAAGTGAAGTTTTTTAGGGATCTTCTGAAGAAGGAGGTCATTCCTAAGAAAGAGACATGAGAAGAAAGGGTCTTTCTAATGTGACATGCTCAGGATGGCAGGGCAAAACAATGGAAAGAACTTGGTTAGAGCCACTGGGTTAACTACTTCTGGAGCCACCCTACCTGGGATTTCTTTTTTAATATATGCTGTTTAAGTCATTTTAACTGTGCTTTTTTTAACTCATACCCAAAGGATTCTGATTTAAGAAGCATTGCTGGGGAACCCTTATGAAGTTCACCGGGAGGCTTGCAGACAGCATCACTAAAACCCCCAAACAGGCAGAGATACAATTTACTGGTATGACAGCGGACAGCATCCCTGAAGACCAGAGACAAGCAAGGACCTAAATGCCAAGAGGCAGACATTCCTGGGTGCTGGGAGATGTCTTAGGTCCATCACCCTGGCAGGCCACCTCCTCTGTCATCTTTTCCTTGGTGTCCTTGCCCTAGAATCTCGTGGTAATAGATGATGGAATATGCTATTGGATGTGGCTCAGGTACCTGCTACCTTGTATACCCAAAGCCTCCATTTCCTTCCCTTTTCTCATTCCCTGTGAGTTCTGCCAGCTTCTCTTTTAGTCCAGCCAACACAAGAGATGCTCTCACTCAAATGATGGATGGGTTGACTCTCTCTAACTTTCCAAAACCCAAAAACTTTTTTCAAGATTGTGGTAAAATAAACATAACCTAAATTTTTACCATTTTAACCATTTTTAAGTGTACAGTTGAGTGGCATTCAGTACATTCACACTATTTGTGCAACCGTCACCACCATCTATCTCCTACCCTTTCATCACCTCGAACTGAAACTTTCCCCATTAAACCCTGACTCCTCATTCTCTCCTCCCAGCTCCTGGAAACCACTTTCTGTCTCTATGTACGTGACTGCTCTAGGTCCCTCATATGATTGGGAGTCATATAATACTTGTCCTTTTTGGTCTGGCTTATTTCACGTGGCATGGTGTCTTCCAGGTTCATTCATGTTGTAGCATGTGTCAGGATTTCCTTCCTTTTTAAGGCTGAATAATATTTTATTGTGTGGCTAGAGCACATTGTGTTTACCCATTTGTTCATTGATGGACGCTTAGGTTGTTTCCACCTCTTTGGCTATTGTGAATAATGCAGCTACAAACACGGTTGCACAAATTTCTGTTCACATCCCTGTCTTCAGTTCTTTGGGGGCATATAGCCAGAAGTGGAATTGATGGATCATATCGTAATTCTATTTAATATTTTGAGGAACCAAGTTTATTTATTCGCTTACTTACTTATTTATTTAAATTTTTTTTTTTTTTTACCTACCAAGATAGCCACATGGGATTGACAGCTTCTCATTTTTAACTCAAAAGCTGAATACCGGGGCGCCTGGCTGGCTCAGTTGGTGGAGCTTGCAACTCTTGATCTCTGGGTTGGGAATTCGAGCCCCACATTGGGTGTAGAGATTACTAAAAAAATAAAATATTTTTTAAAAAGCTGAATACATCACCCTTGGAAGGGGAAATGCCTTCCTTGTATTAGCGAGTCACTACCTCTGTCATTAAAGCAGACATAAAAACCATTTGTTTAATTGCAGCAAGGCATTCAGATACAGAGAACAGAGGAGGAAAGGAGAATAAAGTTGTGCTGAGAAGGTGGAAATTTAGGATATGAAACAAAAAGGAGCAGAGAGGGCGCCTGGGTGGCTCAGATGGTTAAGCGTCTGCCTTCGGCTCAGGTCATGATCCCAGGGTCCTGGATCGAGTCCCGCATCGGGCTCCCTGCTAAGTGGGGAGCCTGCTTCTCCCTCTGCCTCTGCCTCTCTCTCTCTCTCTCTGACTCTCATGAATAAATAAATAAAACATTAAAAAAAAAAAAAAAAAAAAATTTAAAAAAAAGGAGCAGAGAAACAGGGAAGGCAGAGAGGAGCTGAGGGCAGGCCTGTGGCATGAAGACCCACCAGCACCACGGGTCCCTAGAATGATCCAGAATAGAGAATTCCTCCCTGGTTCTGGACTCCCAAGAGGCCTGACCCAATTACAACTTCTCTTCTTTGTTTTTCTTTTTTTCTTTCATGAAATCCCATCTTCCATACTTCTGTCTGAGTATGTGCGTAGTAAGCCCTTGTGTGAATAAAAGGAAAAACCTCTGTCTGTCTCTGTATTCACGCCACTTCTGACACCAAATGTGTGGGTTTTCCACGCTAACCAGTTCTCCAACTATGTGTGGACACCAACTGGGTGTCCTACAATTCAATTCTGATACTAACTAACTGGAGTTAGTGTACACCCTACAAGTGAAGTGCTCCGTCCCTTAAGGCTGCCCCCACTTCAGATGGCAATCACAAGCAGTGGATCCCCAGATGACAGACTTGGCTACAAATTGGGGGTTCCTACAACCCCTTCCTCAGGTTTGGTAATTTGCTATAGTGGTTCATAGAACTCAGGAGAACACATTTACTCGTTTATTGTAAAGGATATAACAAAGGATACAGATGAACATCCAGATGAAGAGGTACATCTGACTGGAAGAGTTCTGAGTACAGAGCTTCTATCTCTATGGAGTTGGGGTGCACCACTGTCTCAGCATGTGGAGGTGTTCACCAACCTGGAAGCTCTCCAAACTCCATAGTTTAGGGATTTTTATGGAGGCTTCATTATGTATGCATGATCAGTTATTAACTTAATCTTTAGCTCCTCCTCTCCCCAGAGGATGGGGGGCAGGGCTGAAAGTTCTAAGCTCCTAGTCATGGCTTGGTCTTTCTGGTGACTGTCCCCCATCCTGAAGCTCTCCAGGAGCCCACCAAGAGTCACCTCACTAGGACAAAAGACCCTTTTATCAACAAGGAAATTTCAAGGGATTTAGGAGCTCTGTGTCAGGAACCAGGGTCAAAGACCAAATATTAAAACAAAAGATTCTCTTAGCACCCCTCTCACTCAGGAAATTACAAGGGTTTTAGCAGCCCTAAATCAGGAGCAGAGACCAAATATATATTACTTATTATGCCACAGTGACATAGTTTGTGTATTTATTCCTCACAATCAAACTTGGCCCTGTGAAACTGACAGTACCTCATGTCAAAGATGTTGACTTGCTTTGACCCTTTTTGTTGAGCCAGTTATGTGGCACTCATCAGGGTAGTCTCAATCCAGCTCAAGAGCATCAAGTTACATGGAGAAGTCAATGGAATGGAGAGGACCGGGGGCCAGGGCACCAGACTGAGCCCAGAAGCGTGGAGATGGTGATACGAGACAGGACAGGCACAGCAAACAGAAAATGAGGGCTAGAGCCAAGGGGCAGGCCAGAGGCTGAGCTCAGAGTCTCTGGAGGCCCCAGGAAGAAGGGATAGGGAGCGCACCCTAGTTCTGCTCACTGCCAGAAGAGGGAAGGGATGGTGGTGGAGTCCATGATTTGAAGATATCTGAACTTCTCCCTACCCATTCCGTTGCTTTTATCAAAATTCTCACTGTCCATTTTATCCAGTCAAACCTATTTCCCTTGGCTCTCGCTCTTGCTTTTTTTTTTTTTTCATACCCACCCCCATTTCCCTTATGCCTGGAACAATCTCCCACTTAGCATCTGCCTGCCCGGTGCCTTGCCTTCCTTTACAATGCCACCTACCACTTAGTTTCTCTGATTAAGTGGAAGTTGAATAATCATACTTCTATCTTCAAAGTACATCATTTAAATCCCAAATGTCTTTGGGGTTGCCATACATGATGAAAGGTCTGACTGACTGATTTTCTTTAAGGGAATGATTACTCATTCACAGCACCATGCCTGGTACATAATAATGTTCAGTAAATTGCAGCTATTAATTGATAATGATATGTTATTGGGGCACCTGGGTGGCTCAGTTGGTTAAGCATCTGACCCTTGATTTTGGCTCAGGTCATGATCTCAGGGTCATGGGATTGAGCCTTGTGTCAGTCTCCACGCTCAGTGCATAGTCTGCTAGAGGTTCTCTCTCTCCCTCTCCCTCTGCCCTAACCCCCGCTGTGTGCGTGTGTGCTCTCTCTCTCTCTAAAACAAACAAATAAATAAAATATTTTTAAAATGATACGTTATTCAGAATAGTAACAATACTAAGAAGACGATATAGGCTCTGAGAAGATAAGGACAATTGGCCAGTGGTCTGGCTTGCCTGGGCAGATGCCCATCCTCATCCAATCAGCCATGGTTAGGCCTATGAAAGTCTGCTGATTTCAGGTTGAGTTAGAAGGAGGAGTTAGGCATGGCAGAAAAATCTATTGATCTCTGCTATAATTAAATATTTGAATACTGGGTTATTGAACCTGGGCATAGAGTACCCATTGTCAGTACACCATCTATGTGTGCCCTCATACCATGGCTTGTCACTCTGTATCCGGTGTTGAAGTTATTTCTGAGCACATCTCATGTCTTCTGGTCAACTGTGAGTTCTTGAAACTAGAGTCTCCTAGGTTCCAGGAACAACCCAGATGTCTGGGGAATGGATGACCAATGAAAGAAGGAGGATAATACACATCACTCCTAAACATCAAGCCCTGAAGTAGCAGCCTATGCTTCTCCAGGCCTGTCTCCCAATCCTTTCCCCATGCTTTCTTTCAACTAGTGTTTACTGAGCACCTACTATGTGTGAGGGTCTGCGAATCCTGCTAAACATCCCACAATACCTAGATCAACCCCCCATGACAAAGAGTTTTCTGGTCCAAAATGTCCGTAGTGCTGAGCTGAGAAACCCTGGTCTATACAGTGTTGGCTTCTAAGCCGTAAATTCAACTGTAAACTGTGAAATCAAGGACCAGAGGATAAGGCGCATAGTAGGTGCTCAGCGAATGCTTGTTAACCACATGAGTGAATGAATGCTATCTCTCATTTGTTATTTGGCCAAGTGCCTGGTACAGGGCTGTGTCCGAGTAGCTGTTCCGTAAATGGTTATTGACTTGTTCCTAAACGCCCCTCCCCTGCCCCCAAGAGCCACCTGTGCACAGCTGGGGATGATGTCCTCCTGGCTGGTGGACAGGAAGGCCTCATAGCTGCGGTCTGGGGTTCCTGCAAACTGCTGTGGGAAGCCACAGAGCAGAGAAGCAGACAGTGTTTCTCTACATTGTGATGGATTTATTGTCTCCTCTCCTGTCCTTCTTCTTTTAAACTCTCAGCAGAGAAGGTTTAAAAGGCTCAGCCAAGTGAGAGCCTGTGAATTCAGCTCCTCAGCAAAGGGAGGAAAAAATGAGCCCAGACTGAGGGTTATTGTTAACATATTTGAGAATCGAGAGCCCATTAGAATCAGAGATAGGGTGGAGCTCGAGGGGCAGGACTCTTCACCATGTCTTTCTTTCTTTCTTTCTTTCTTTCTTTCTTTCTTTCTTTCTTTCTTTCTTTCTTTCTTTCTTTCTTTCTTTCTCTCTCTCTCTCTCTCTCTCTCTCTCTCTCTCCCTCCCTCCCTTCCTTTTCTTTCCTTTTTTTCTTTCCTCCCTCCCTCCCTTTCTTTCTTTCAAAGATTTATTTATTTATTTGAGAGAGAGACAGAGAGCAAGCAGGGTGATGGGCAGATGGAGAGGGAGAGTCTCAAGCAGACTCTGCACTGAGTGCAGAGCCCGACATGGGGCTCCATCTCATGACTCTGAGATCATGAGCTGAGCTGAAACCAAGAGTCTGACTCTTAACCAACTGTGCCACGTCCTTCCTAATTCATTTATATAACAAATATTTATTGAGTGTCAGTGACTCTTTAATGATATGTGAGTTAATAAAAGAGACCCAAATACCCATCCTCTTGGAACTTATATTCTGAAGAAACAGGATGGACAATTGATCAGTAAGTCAGATATATACTGTGTGAGAAGGCCATGTGCCTGACAGAGAAAAACCAAGCAGGGAAGGAAAATAAGGTGGTTTGGGGTTGAACTTGTTGGTTACATTGAGGTGAAATTCACATAACATAAAACTAACCATTTCAAAGTGAACAATTCAGTGGCATTTAGTACATTCACAATGCTGTGCAAACACCATCTCTATCTAGTTCTCAAACATTTTCATCCCCAGAAAGAAGGCCCCACACCCATTAGGAGTCACTCCCCATTCCCTTCTCTTGCCCCTGCAGCCCCAGGCAGCCACAAGTCTGCTTTCTGTCTCTAGGGATTTACCAGCCCTTGGTAACCACTAATTTTCTTTCTGTCTTTGTGGATTTTCCTATTCTGGGCCTTTCACATAAATGGAATCATATACCGGGTGGTCTGTTGTGACTGGCTCCTTTCACTTAGTGTCATGTTTTCAAGGGTCACGCACATCTTGGCATGTATCAGTTCATTCCTTTTTATGGCTGAGTAATATTCTGTTTTATGCATAGATCACATTTGATATATCCATTCATCAGCTGGTGCACATTTGGGTAGTTTCCACCTTTGGCTATGGTGAATAGTGTCACCATGAACTTTCTAGTACAAGTGTTTACATTCCTGTTTTCAATTCTTTTGGGTAAAAACCTAAGAGTAGAATCACCAAACTGTTTTCCACAGGGGATGGGCCATTTTCTGTTCCCACCTGCAGTATATGGGGGCTCCAATTTCTCCACATTCTCGCCAACCCTTGTTATTTTCCATCTAGTAATAACAGCCATCTGAGTGGTAAGTACTGGTATCTGGTGAGGTTTTGATTTGCATTTCCCTAATGCAAGTCATTAGGTGTTGAGAATTTCTTCATGTGTTCATTGGCCATTTGTATATCTTCTTAAAGAGATGTCTATTTAAGTCCTTTGCCCACATTTGCATTGGGTTGTCTTTTTGTCATTGAGACTTAAGAGTGGGGGTTGAACTTTTCAATAAGGTGGTCGGAAAAGGCCTTCCTGAGAAGATGACTTTTAAGTGAAGACCTAAAGAAGCTGAGGGAGTGAACCTCCAGAATGTCTGAGAAAAGCATTGCAGGCAGAGGGAATGGCAAGTGCAAAGGCCCTGAGGCAAATCATTTTCACTTGTCTTTATCTGTTTTCCGGTCTGCAGATGGGCAAGGATAAGACTGTGAAGACAGTATCATGTAGAATATTAACAAATTATCAACACCCGGACTCACCCACACACTTGAGCAAGATACATAACTTCTCACAGCTTCAATATGATCATCTGTAAAATAGGGATAGTAATCATTATCTACCTCAGTGTGTTTTTACAAAGAATTGAATGAAATAATATACTCAGCCCTGGCCTGGCACATAGTAGTGCTCAGAAATGTGGGTTTTGAACCCAGATCAGGAGGACTTCAAATCCTGAGGCCACCAGGAAGGAAATAGTTTATAGGAGAGTCTGAGGGGTTTCATGGTCGGGAGGCCTACAGGCCACCCTGACCCAGGCTACCAATGCACTTTCTTCTGTTCATGTTTTTTTGTTTAAAGATTTTATTTATTTATTTATTTATTTGAGAGAGAGAGAGAGCACGAGTGGGGAGAGGGGCAGAGGGAGAAGGAGAGAGAGAATCTCAAGCAGACTCTGTGCCGAGCCCGACATGGGGCTCAATCTCATGACCCTGAGATCACCACCTGAGCTGAAATCAAGATTCAGACACTTAGACTGTGCCACCCAGGCACCCCTCTGTTTGTGTTAAGCAGGGGAATTAGAGTCTGAATGCCAGCTTTCACCAAGTGACATTAAGTAAATTTCTTAACTGCTTTGAACATAGTTTCTTCATTTGTGCCTCAATATGGTGGACAGGATCCAAGATCATATATGTGTCAATAGGAAATTTAACAGATGTTGTATGTGAATGTCACCAACATATAGTAGATGCTGAAAAAATTTCCCTCTCTTATTGTTTCATTATGTGTCTTCTCAGCAAATACCATTTCGGGCATTCAAAAAACACAAAATTACGGGCGCCTGGTGGCTCAGTCGTTAAGCATCTGCCTTCGGCTCAGGTCATGATCCCAGAGTCCTGGGATCGAGCCCCACATCGGGCTCCCTGCTCTGCAGGAAGGAAGCCTGCTTCTCCCTCTCCCATTCCCCTTGCATGTGCTCTCTCTCTGTCAGATAAATAAATAAAATCTTAAAAAACAAAACAAAACACAAAATTACCTTTAATCACGTCTTTACAAGTTACCATGTTGTTTTGCCTTGTTTTGTTCGGCAAGTAGAATGTGGGCTTTGGGGTCTCAGGTGAGAGTTCAGATCCCAGCTCCTGTGCTTCCTGGTTGTTGGACCTTGGGCCTGTGTCTTAACCTCTCTGAGCTTTAGTTTCCTGGCCCACCTTCCAAAGCAGTTGTAAGGATCCAGATCATTTCTGTAAAGTGCCCAGGGGCCTTTAGGACTCTTGACCTCAGGGCCAGTGGTGGCCACCTTGAAAAGGTAAAGGAAGTCCAAGCAGTTTGGGTGGTAAAGAAGAACAAGAGAGAAAAGTCCCCATCAGATTATGTAGAAAAGCTTAGAGTGGGGCGCCTGGGTGGCTCAGTCGGTTAAGCAACTGCCTTCGGCTCAGGTCATGATCCTGGAGTCCCGGGATCGAGTCCCACATCGGGCTCCCTGCTCGGCGGGGAGCCTGCTTCTCCCTCTCCCCCTCCCCCTGCTTGTGTTCCCTCTCTCACTGTCTCTCTCTCTGTCAAATAAATAAATAAAATCTTTAAAAAAAAAAAAGAAAGAAAAGCTTAGAGTGTAGAAAGAGTGGAACCATAGTGGATGAATTTCCAGTCCGCATTTTCTCCCTCTAGAAGGAGCTAAGAGTCAAGAGTCCCAGGCGCTCTATCTCAAGCTAGCTCCGTGCCCTCCAGCAAGTCCCTTCACCTGTGTGCCCCTCGGTCTCCCAGGATCCCTCTTCTCTTTGTGACTGTGTCACCGCTGCTGAGCAGCAGAGGGCAGCACTGCCCCAGCATTCCCTAGTTTTGTTTGCTCTGCTGCTATTGTCTGACTCGGGCAAGAGAACTGGTGGAATAATAATAGTGGTATGTTTCTCTTTTTTCAAACAGCCTTAATTTATCCTAGGTGCGCAGTCAGAATGAGGTCTTGACACAGCATACAGATGAGGAAACAGAGCTCAGAAGCATAAGAGATTTAACAAGTCCGCATCGAAACAACTGATGATTTTGGTCCCACCACATCCTAAATCTAGACTGTTCCAATCCTGGGAACGCGTTGCAGTATGTCTAGTCTGCTTAGTATAGATAATCAATTAACTGCTTTATGGGTCATGAAGTATTTTCTGATCCCTAATATCAGAGGATTCTCATCTTGTTCTCCCCAACTTCCAGATGAGCGAACAGAGGCTTCTAGAAGTTATGCCATTTGGCTTAGCATTTCCTTAATCAGCTCCGTTTTAGAGGTTGTTGGGTAGACTCCCAGAAATATTAGCTTAAAAAGTACAGAACTTGGTGTTTTGCAGCAATTTTTATGTGATGGGACATAGTGGGTTCTTGTCCAAATGTTGTTTTTTGTTTTGCAAAAGGAATTCAGACCCTCTCTCTGTCTCAGCACGAGTGATTAGCAATCCTGTGGGGAACTGGAATAGCTATAGATTTTACTCAGTTTTATAGTTTTACTCAGAAGGGACTATCAAATGATACCTCTGTCCCCAACTCCAGATTCTGATATCCACCCCTGAGCACTGAGAGAATCCTGGTTTTTGATGGCGGTTTTATTTGTATGTTTTGCAATGTCTTTAACAGACCCTTGGGTTGGTTAAGATGCTGAGATGCTGTCACAGAAAGGCACAACTCAAACTAGCTTAAACACTTAAAACAGTAAGGACGATTTTTACTTCATATAACAGGTAATCTCCAAGGTGTCTCATGAAGCAACTCAGCAAATCAGTGGAATTATCCTGCCCCCAAAATGTCAATAGTGCTGAGGTTAAGAAACCCTGAATTAGACCAGGCAGGATTCAGCCTCTAGAGCAGGGGTTGGGGCTGGAGTCTGCTTCCATGAAGCACACAGCAGTGAGGAGGGGGTGGGAGGACCCCACACACAGTTGGGGTTGGAGAGTCTGCAAGAGGAAATGAGGATTGGCTTTTGGAAAGGAAATCAACAGTCTGTTATAAATCCTGATGCTGTTCATTTAGCTCTCAAGGAGCTCGAACTGACTCTTACACTGAGTGAATCCCCAGGCTGGGAGCTAGGGGAGATGTAAGAGAATCAATACTTGGCCCTCACCGGCATCTCGCTTATAGTCCAGCTGTTGAAACCAGACTTGTATTACTTGCTTTTATTACTATTATCATTTGTTGGCTTTTTTAAATCGTAGAAAATACTGAAAGGAATCAAGAAAAGCCAGAATCGCCCATAACCCATCAAGATAGCTACGGCTAACATTTTTGTTTATTTTCTTCTAATCTAGGCCTGTTTTCTAATTGTTGCATTTTGTGCAAATTATCTCCTCATTCATACATTCAACAGCCATGGAGCTGAGTGCTGGTGCGCGTGGTTCAGAGTTTCAGTGTACAGAGGAACAATTCCATTGTTGCCCACAGTGGTTGAATAGGTGAAGCTTCACCTGGGTCTTGAAGTCTATTTGAATTAGGGAAGAGTGTATAAGAATTGCCTTCCAATGAGAGGAGGGGAATGTCCCAGGAACAAAGACAGGGCAGGGAGGGGTGGGGGAGAAGACTGGTGCATATTGGGACGCCAGAGGGAAGGAGTCCGTGGTAGGGAAGATTCTAGGTGTAGTGGATATGCCGGTCCAGCATTCATCCCCACTTCTGATAATAACACCCAATTTTACTTTTGGGGAGTCACTCCTCCACTGACAACCCTCAGCTCCTCTTTGAGTGTAGCTAATCCCGTCTCCTTTGTTTGGAAGTGGTCACATGATTGAGTCTGGCCAATCAGAACACCATATCCCTCCGGCAGGTGATTGGCTCAGGGTTGGGCACATAATTAGATCACGCTAATCAGGACCACTGAGACTCAATTCCGTTTGTTGGGACCATCTGGATCTGAAGCTAATAGGATAAGGCTTAGTACTGCTGGTAGATGTCTTGCTATCGTGAGTGGAGAGGCTACATGAAAATAAAGCCAACAGGGTAAGGAGTAAAACCAAGAGAGAAGGATTAACGGAGTCCTGAGGATAATATCTGAGCTCCTAGATCTGGTGGTACTTGAAGCCTATGGCTCCTTTGGATTGTCCAGTTATATGAGCTAATAAATTGCCTTTTTTGCTTAGGCCAGTTTCAGTTAACTTTCTGTCTTTTGCAACTGAAAGTTCTAATACACTTTGCAGCCTAGAGTAATGGAAAAAGTATCAGACTTAGGATCAGTAGGGCTCTGCTCTGTCTCTAACCAGCTGTGTCCTTGGGCAAAAACCATGTCATCTGTCCAGGGCTCAACTCCTCTCTAAAATGAAGGAAATAATATGTGCCTCTTGGGTGAATGACAGTGCTTTTTGAACTAAAGGGAAATAAAAATGTAGAGGATTCTTATGAAATTGCAGGGATAATTTTAGGAAGGAAATTCCAGAATGGCTTAAAAGGCCCCTAGTCTAAAGGTAAACTTGGATGCTGCAAGTAAGTGCCAGGTGGCGATCTAAGTGAAGTGGGACCAAGTACAAGAAAGACCATAGATCTCCTGGTCTACCTTTTCCCCTTTGATAAATACATGAGACAAAGGAATATTATTCTAAGAAAAATGGCAGCACAAACATGATGCTAATGGGCAACTGACACTAGCCTCAGGATCACAGATGATGGGAGTGGGGGGCCTGGAAACCTGGTCTGTGCAAGTCTCATCTGGAACAGGCAGCCTCTTCTTGACTTTAGCCAATCTGCCACATGCCACACAGCATATCTAGCTTTCCCACATTTTCAAGGGAACCCAGAAATCCACACAGCCTGAACAAATGGAATTGAGACACATTGGTTTTGATTGGCTGCCTCATCTTGAAATATCTTAATTTTTTTTTTAAAGATTTTATTTATTTATTTGACAGAGAAAGACACAACGAGAGAGGGAACACAAACGGGGAGTGGGAGAGGGAGAAGCAGACTCCCTGCCGAGCAGGGAGCCCAATGCAGGACTCGATCCCGGGACTCCAGGATCATGACCTGAGCCGAAGGCAGTCGCTTAACCAGCTGAGCCACCCAGGCGCCCGAAATATCTTAATTTTCAAACGTTGGTTCATGCTATTGGTTTGTTTGTTTAGCACTCTGTGAGCCACACACAGCTCGTCTATCTGTGAAACGGAGCCCTGGGAATGCTAGTTTGTTATCCCTTGTGGAGGTGCCAAGATGAATCTCAGTTGGAAGGATGAGAGAGGGTGGTTAGCAGGGAGAAATCCGTGCAAAACCAAGGGATAGGCAGAAAGTTCATGCAGGACGACCTCCATCTTCTCCTGAAAAGCAACTCCATAAATATTCATTCAATCCACACATCAACCCTACAGGATAAGGCAGGTTGATTCCATTATGTAGATGAGGAAACTGAGTCTCAGGGAGTGCCCACATCCACAAGCTACAAAGTAGCTCCTCAAGGCAGCACTCCTTACCTCCTTGCTGGTGGTACCCAAGTCGGAGCTGACTTTGAAGTTCACTAAGAAGCTCCAAGACATCCCAAGGAAAATGGACCCTTTTGCTTAAAGGATGCCAACCTGGCTTTGTAACCCACTGTATCTCCAGTTGCCTTTTAGATCTCTTTGCCTTAAAGTGAAAGTAAGCACAGGGCAGCACTTCTCTGATGATGTGGCAGCCAAGGGCGTGCACCGTTCAGAACTCCTTCAGGAGAGTCTGCTTCGAAGAACATGTTTGACTGACAGTCCTGGGTCCTGCCCCTCTGGCTCCACCAGTTTGCCCCAGCCAACGACTGACTCAGTGGGAGTGCTAGTGCAGGCCCGCTACTGGCCGGCCTGGGACTCCTCTTAGAGCCTCCTTTGGCTTGGGAACTCCCCATCAGCATGGCCTGAACTTTCTTCAAGCTACACTGCTGTCTGAGGCTCTTCCTGCCCAGTCATCCTTCGCCCTCACCTTTCACAGCTGTTAGGCTGGCACTGCAGGCTGACGACTCTCCTGCCTACTCCAGCTCCCTTCCCTTGTATCTTTCACCGGCATAAATAAGTAAATCCTCAGTAAATCTTGTGCAGGTTCGGACGTGTCCTGGCATCTGCTTCTCGGAGCATCTGAACTAACACAGATGACTTCCATTTTGTGGAAGGAGCTAAATAAGTCTCTGACCATCCAAACTTACAGTTTATCTGCTATCAAGGAAATAGGGGGTTTCACACTGTAACGGTGATGCCCAGGGGCCTTGGAGTCAGAATGATCAGGGTGCGAGTCCTGCTGGCCGGTGATCTGACTGTTAGGAAGTTTCTTAACCCACCCTGAGTCTCTACTTCCTCATCTGTTGAATCCGTGATTCTCAACCGGGAGCGATTTTGTCCCCCACCCCCACCCCCCCAGGGCTATTTGGCAGTGTCTGGAGACATGTTTTGGTTCAAACAACTGGAGGAACTAGGGGAGAGGGGGTTATTGCTACTGACACCATGTGGCTAGAGGCCAGGGATATTGCTGAATATCCTGTAATGCACAGAGCAGCACCCCCCAACCCCCGCGCGTGTGTGCGCGTGCACACACACACCCCAAAGAATGATCCAGCCCAAAATGTTCATCCATAGTGCTGGGGTTGAAAAACCCTGGGGTAAATGGAAATGATAATGGTAGCTAATTCAAAATGCTGTCATGAGGCACCTCTGGAATCGTGTGTTCAATATCTGCCATTTCTACTTTCCCCCACACCCCTGCAAACGCCACAGGGCAGGGACCAGATGATTCTAGAGCAATGTTCTGTATCACCAATGACTCCAACATGGAAGTGCTGAGTAAATTATTATGAATTGAAATGTTTATGAGTGCAAATCAACAAATGGTTACTGTCATTGTCATCATCATCATCATCATCATCATCAACGCTATCTTCCCAGCACCTGGCTCAATGCCTGGGGCATAATTGGTCCTCTATATTTGTTGAATGAATGAATGAATAAATGAGAAATGAAGGCATATTTACTCATTAACCACTTATTTATGTACTTTGGAGAGATATTGGAAAGTCTTGGGAAAGAGGCCCAGGCTTTTTATTTGCAAAGAGGCGTTTTGTTCATCAAAGAAATGACTTTAAAGGATGAGACCTCTGCCAAGCCGGAGTCAGGGGGCCTGAGTCAAAGTCAAGTAGAGTTTAGGACGCACATCTTGCTCGGCTTAGGCAAAAAAGGAAAACGGGCCAGGCTTTGTGCGAACTCGCTGTGAAACAAGAGCTGTTTTCAGGGCCCAGGAACACGCTCTGTCCCATGTTTAATTTCTTCCATCTGTCTGGTATCTGACCTCTGCTGCACTCGAAGGCATTGCCACACATTGTCTGCGCACGTTCCCATATAAGGTGATCTCTCTCTTTCTCTTCCTCTCTTCCCCTCTCCCTCTCTTTCCAGGGGTTGGCCGGCTTCCTCCACCCCTGCTCTCCCTCTCTTGGCCTTCCCTGGCAGGCTCTGCTGTGAGGATGGATAGCTGGAGAGCGGGAAGGGGCAGGGGGCTGCCAAGGAATGTGGCAGGTTTATTTTCGTTCCGGCTGCATTCTTTGCCAGGCCTGCAGGCCCCAGCCACTTGGGGATGTCACATGCTGATAAGACTGTGGGGGTGACTGAGAGCTGTTGTTCAAATCTGCAACACCCCAGGTGTGAGCCATCGGCACGAAGTGGGGGGGGCAGAGACTGCGAGGTCATGGAACTCACCTTTTCCCACTGCCTGTGCCTGATTTCCAGAAAGAAGAGTTTGATCCTTCAGAGAAGCAATTGCAGGAGTTGAGATTTGTAACCACTGAGACCCAGCTCTGGGCAAAACCCAACGTTTGCAGTGGAGTGGAGTCGAGCCAGGTCAGGCTGAAATTATTAGCTGTGTGACCTTGGGCAGGTTGCCTGACCTCTCTGACTCTCAGTTTCCTTATCTGTCAAAAGAGTATCAACAAATCTACTCGATACTATTCTAGTGTTATAATGAAATGTAAACTCAGTAAGGGCAGGGATTATTGTCAATTATGTTCACTGTTGTTTCGCCAGCACCTAGAATAGTGCTTGGCACAAAGTCAGTGTTCAAATATGCATTGAATGAATTAAATGAGAAAAGGCTTTTACGTGCTCAGCACCCAATATCTGATAGCTGTTTCTATCTATTTAACAGCAATAGGTGTTTATCAGGCACCTATTAAGTGCTGGGCCCTGTGAGGTGCTGGGGACACAGCTGTGAACAAGGCTGACAAGGTCCTTGCCCTCAGAGACCTTATATTCTAATGGGACATACAATCAAGTAAATTAAGTTCAGAGAGTACTAAGTGCTATGGAAGAAATTTATAAAGGGATATGGAAGCAGTGTGTTTTTTGAACATTTTGACTGTGACTCACAGCAAGAAATACGTTTATTGTGTGACCCAAAGAACACACATGCATTTTTATTAAATTGAAATAAAACCTTTGCAAAACAATCGTGGTAGAGTGTCCGCAAAGATGTCTGCCAACAATTTAGCAAACATCATTTCTGGTATGCATATGCCACTCCCTGATCCAAAGGTAGAGTCCCTTTCTTCTTTCCTTGAATCAGGGAAGGTCTTACGACTTGCTTTGACCAACGGAATGCAAAGGAAATGACACTGCGTGTTCTGGGTCTCCGCTTTAGGAGGCCTGGTGGCTCTCACTTTCGTGTTCTTGGTACCCCTGCTGCCGTGTAAGGAAGCTCCGGTCAGACCACTGCCTGACAAGAGACCACAAGGAGAAAGAGCGTCCACGTGAAGGAGGAAGCAGCAGGAACTGAGGCCCTGGAAAGGAGGGGAGCTCTCTTGGATGTTCTAGCCCCACATGAGCCCCCAGCTGAATTGGGCTGCAAGCTGACCCTAGCATATACCGCGTGGATCAGAAGAACTGGCCAGCTGAGCCCGGCTAACCCATAGCCTTGTGGGGAAGAAAAACCGTGTTGTTTTTAAGCTCATAAATTTGGAATGGTTTGTGACACAGCAAAAATATTTCTGACACAGTAATGTTTACCTTATTCTGCGTGATATTTTCTATTCCACTTAGTTTCCTCCTTCTGAGTGAGGAGGCAGAGCCAGGCCGGGGCAAGATCAGGGTGAAGAACAGCCAGGCAGAAGAAACAACAGTGCCAAAGTCCTGAAGCTGGGACGGGTTTGGTGTGTGTGAGCCACAGAAGGGAGGCC
Organism: Neomonachus schauinslandi; assembly: GCF_002201575.2. Taxonomy (NCBI): domain Eukaryota; kingdom Metazoa; phylum Chordata; class Mammalia; order Carnivora; family Phocidae; genus Neomonachus; species Neomonachus schauinslandi. The sequence goes on along the minus strand of NC_058416.1, from coordinate 84,569,547 downwards.
GGTGGTTGGGGAGTAGAGAGAGGAGGAAAGCCGGGAATGAAATTAGGCCTCATGCCCTGAGCTGAAAGGAACAAAGCCTGGAAGACTTAGCATGGATGGTTGACCTCCCAAGGTCTGCCCATCCTTTATTTCTAATTGAGGTGAGATTCACACTGTATGAAATTAACCTTCTTAAAGGGAACAATTCGGGCGACACCAAGTACATTCACAATTCTATGCAACTACCACCTCTATCTCCAGAAGATTTCCATCCCCCCAGAAGGAAATCCTGTATCCATTAAGCAGGTGCTCCACATTGTCCCCTCCCCTCAGCCCCTGGCAATCACCAGTCTGTATTCTGTCTTTTGGGTTTGCCTCTTCTAGATACTTCCTATAAATTGAATCACAGGATATGTGGACTTCTGTGTCTAGCTTCTTTCACGTGACAAAATGTTTTCAAGGTTCATCAATGTTGTAGCATGGGCCTATACTTCTTTCTTTTTATGGCTGAATAATATTGTGCTGTATCTTTATACCACAATTTGTTTAGCCATTCATCTGTTTGCCCATCGTTTTAGCTCTGTGATTCCATCTATCTATAGCACACTTATAGACTTTGATTTGACGTCATCAGCCCAGAAGGGAGAAAAGTTCTTGGCAACATGAAGGAGAAGGCCAGTTTGTGCCCTGCTGATCTTGGCCTTTACTTGTCTCCTCCCATCAACCTTTTCCTGCGTGATTCGGAGCTTCCCGATGGCCCAAAATGCATCTTTACTGCTGGTTACCCTTAAATACTCCCCCTGAATTCTAAAAATACACCAACACTCAGCTGGGAAAAAAAGAACTTGAAAGGCATTTGAAATGAAAATATACTTTTTTTTCCCATCATGGGCCAAGTGTTTTCTCTGTCCTCCCCCTCTGTGATTCCAGGGTAAGCACTTGGATTTTAAATCATTAGCCCTACCTGGATCAGAGAAGACTTTCCTTGGCAAAGCCCCTGTAGGCAGAGAAAGCCAGACAGCACGTTAACACTGGCCCTCCCACACAGAAAATCCCTTTGCCTCCTGCTTCAGTGGTCTGATTTATGGTCCTTCTTTCAGACTCTGCTGAGCCGGTTTCGAGCCAGTTTAGTAGGTTGGTGAAAATGGCTTTGGGATCAGGCTGACACTGTCTGAATCTTGGCTCAGCCAGCTACTCGTGTGACCTTGGGCCCTCTAGTAACTCTCCAGGCCTCAATTTCCTTAATTATAAAATAGAAAAAACAATACTGTCCTCACAGACTTGTTGTGAAGATTAAATGAGACGATATGGGTGTGGACAGAGCGCTGAAATGAAATTAGGCCCAACTCCATGGGATGCCTGGAACTTCAGCTAGAGAGCCAGGGGAGCTTGAAGACATGGGAGTAGTTCGGTTGACCTCACCAGGCCTTCCTGCCCATCACTTGGATTGTGTAATTCAATATATAATTCAATTTATAATTCATTCAGTCTGCCCCTCCAGATCCCCACTCCACCATTTTCTTCCTGGCTCTGTGTCCTGGGAGCCCAGTCTGCACCGATGACCTCAAGGGGTCTGCCTTCCCCCTTTGGCACCCTATTGGGTTTAGCCAATGAGAGGCCAGGCGGGAGATCAGAGGGTCGAAGGAGAGTGAGGTCAAGACTGGCTGCATCTAATGGGTCCTGTTAGGCAACCTTCTCCATACAACCACTCACTCTGTCCGGCTTCTGGTACCTGTTCCCTTCTTTTGCTGCATCAGCCTTCAGGCAGCAAGGCCTGCTTTTGTTGCTGGTTCTTTTGTTAGTTTTCCTCAACCCTGCCCGTATCTTTATAAATGCTCTTGATATTTATCAAAATAAAAGAGCATATAAGAGCTTTATTAAGCTCTTCTCAATTGCACAGACTGTGCCATCTTTATCCTGCTAGGAAGCTGACAGATACAGAGATGAGCCATTTTAGTCCACCTCTCAGATTTGCAAGAGGAAGGACATTGTTTTATAATCAACTGAAATCCAAGTCCGAGATCCCAACCTGTCATTATTGGGCATTTCCTTCTCACACATATCCTGGGGGTTGCCAAGTCCCTGGGCTCTTATGCGGGGGCAAAGCTTCGGGGAGTCACTTGCAGTCTTCTGTCACTGGCCCATCCTGGTGACTCCTTGATCACCCACCCATCATCCCAGACTGCCTGGTCCTTTCAGGTTCAATATTGTCGATGCTTCCATGTCAGGCCTGGGACAAAGAGTTTTGGCCACACCAGAAGCTACTGGATTCATGATGTGGCTTCCTCATCTTCTTCCCTTCTTAGGAGCTGCCCCAGAATGATCAACCTATGATCCTTTCTCATTCTTCTTAGCATCTCTCTTTTCTCTCCTTACTTTGGAAGGAACTCCTCTCTCCGCTTCCCCCCTCGAGGACAACCAGTATAATCTCCCCCAAAGACTTCAGACCTTTACAAAAGGCAGGAAGTACGACTTCTGATTTCAGCCTGCAAATCTCAAGGCAATGCAAATTGTTTCCAGAGGAGGAGAAACAGAAGGAGTACACACATAAATTAATATTTTAATAAATTCTGACACATATGTGAAGTATTTAACTGAGTTCCTGACATACAGTAAGCACCCAGTAAGTGATGACGTGATTATTATTTGAGCCCTGTAGAAATGTTAGGTGTATCCTGTATCTCAATCCATACTTGTACCCAAGGACTTCATATGAATTGCGTACTATTTTGACCCCTCTACATTGCCCATTAATCTCATGAAGTCCATTAAAAACTGTTTTACAAAAATGTAGTACCACGCACGCATTTAACAAGACCTCTGGAATCTCATCCATCCAGTTGAATGTTTCACATATTATTTATATTTTCACCTTTTAGGAAAGCACATTCTGCTACTAAACATACCCACAAGATTAAATTGCCAGAGCCAAGGCAATTTAGGGTATATGTGAAACCCAATTCAGGTTTCTGTTTAAATTCAATTTCTTTCCTTGCCTAGTAACCTAGATGGCAATGGCATTAAGTGACAATTAATGAATAGCAGAATAACCCACTTCTGAATTTGTTCCTGTGTCTGGGTCATTTTTCCCAGTTTTAAAAGAATGAGATAAAGTGGGCAGTGTGCAGAGTAGCCCCAGATGGGATAGCATCTTGAAAACTGGCATTCTCTGAATACTCATGCAGAATCCAGAAATATCTCATGGTCAGGATGAAAGGTCTAAATTTAATACCAAAAACAGAAAATTGGCTTGTCTTCCCCGTACTCTGCACAGGAAAGTTCTTGTTTGGAAGTTCTGAAATGAGAAGGGGCTGGAGGCATTATGTTCACAGCATCCTCAGATTTTTGTGGAGACCTGGGGAGTCTGCTGATATCTCAAGACCTCACTTGGCCCATGACGGAAGCCTGCAGTGAAGAAAGATGATTTGTTGGGAGGAAATTGGGGAGAAGGTTTGCACTGATACGGTACTCCCCAGAATAAGTACAGGCTCATTTCTTCCTCTTCTGGTTTTGCCTACCCAGCTTTTAAGATTTAACCACCTTCCCTGACTACTGTAGGAGACATCTGTTGTTATTGTTTGCACTGCATCTCTACCTCTGGTAACAGAATCCAGTTCTTCCTTTTTGGGAGTAGCCCCCCCAGACTCATCTATCAGAGTCATAGCAATTGATTCAAGAATGGCCTGACACACTTGAGACCAGTGAGGGAATTTGCTGGAACTATTGGAGAAAAGATTCTAGTTTCAGCGAGGCTGCTAGGCTGGAAGAGTGTAAACCTCTTGCTACTAGCAGCCCATTCAGAGGAAAGTGGAGATAAGAGACAGAGAAATGGAGGGAGAAAGAATATCAAGATGATGACCTAGATCAAGCCATACCTGAAGGTAGAATATCCTTGGACTTCACAATTGCATGAAATAATGACCCTCTCGTTATTTTAATTTTGTACTTAACTGGTCTTGAAAAATACACTTGACCAGGAGTGATTTTTTTTTTCTCCTCTGAATAACCAGAGCAGAAGTTCACAACCCTGGATGGCCTTGCAGTATCTACAAGGTTAAGTAAGGGAGTTGTAAGGGGCAGCTTTTAGTTTCTCTCCCCTCCTCCACACCTGTCCCCACCCTCTTCTCCACTAGAGGCTGGTGAACTTTTAAAGCACATTTCCATGTAACAGCATCTTCTTATCAGAGGGCTTCAGGTGAGAAGCAGATTGGGTATTTTAGTGTTTTGGTAGCAAGGGATAAGTAGGTTTCAACAACAGTTTGTTGTTACAACCAAAAACTGCTAAGGAATCCACAGCTTCGGTTCTGTGGTCTACAACCATGAACACCCAAGATGCTAAAATTAACAAGAATTCAGCGGAAAAGACAAACCCAACAATGAATGACCACCCACCTCCCACTTACCCATGCCCCTGCTCATCTGACTTAGCCAATGGAAGTGCTTTATCCAGGGATGCCTGGGTGGCTCAGTTGGTTAAGCGTCTGCCTTCGGCTCAGGTCATGATACCAGGGGTCCTGGGATCAAGTCCCACATCGGGCTCCTTGCTCAGCAGGGAGCCTGCATCTCTCTCTCAGCCTGCCTCTCTTTCTCACTCTCTCTCTGACAAATAAATAAATAAAATCTTAAAAAAAAAAAAAAGGAAGTGCTTTATCCATAAGACAGTGGAGTTATGTACACGGATGTTCATAGCACATTGTTCAGTATAGCCAAAAAGTGGAAACAATCCAAATGTCCATCAACTGAGGAATGGATGAACAATGGAATATTACTCTGCCACAAAATGGAATGAGGTTCTGATACATGCTACAACATGGATGAACTTTGAAAACATTATACTAAATGAAAGAAGCCAGACACAAAGAGCCACATACTTATGATTCCTTTTATATGAAATGTCCAGAAAAGATATAGTCATGGAGAAGGAAAGCAGATTAGTGGTTTCCAGGGGCTGTGTGGTGGCAGGTTTTTTAAAAATTGGGAACTAGGAGATGATGGCTAAAGGGTATGGGCTTTCTTTTTGGGGTGATGAAGATATTCTATGATTAGATAGTGGTGATGGTTGTACAACTTCGTGGATATGCTAAAAGCCATTGAATTGTGTACTTTATTTTTTAATAATAATTTCTTAAAACTTGAGTGTTGTTGACACACATTGTTACATTGTTTTCAGGTATACAACATGGTGCTTCAAAATCTCTATATGTTATGTTATGCTCACCGCAAGCATAGCTACCATCTGTCACCATACATCACTATTACAATATCATTGACTGTACTCTCTATGCTATGCCTTTTATTCCCCTGACTTATTCATTACTTAACTGGAAGCCTGTTTCTCCCACTCCCTTTCAACTATTTTGTCTAACCACCCCCAACCCCCCCCTCCCTCTGGCAACCACCACTTTGTTCCCTGTATTTATAGGTGTGATTTGGCTTTTTGTTTGTTCATTTGTTTGTTTTTTTAGATTCCACATATGAGTGAAATCATATGGTATTTGTCTTTCTGAGTCTGACGTATTTCACTTAGCACCCTACCCTTTAGGTTCATCCTTGTTATCCCAAATGGCAAGATCCCATCCTTTTTCATAGCTATGTGATATTCCAGTGTGTGTGTGTGTGTGTGTGTGTGTGTGTGTGTGTGTGTATCTTCTTTATCCATTCATTTATTGATGAACACTTGGGTTGCTTCCATACCTTGGCTATTGTAAATAATGCTGCAATAAACATAGGGATGCATGTATCTTTTTGAATTAGCATAAATTATATACCTTAAATGGGTGAATTGTATGTATGTGAATTACACCTTGATGAAACTTTTTTTTTTTAAAGATTTTATTTATTTGACAGAGACAGCAAGAGCAGGAACACAAGCAGGGGGAGCGGGAGAGGGAGAAGCAGGCTCCCACCGAGCGGGGAGCCCGATGTGGGACTCGATCCCAGGACTCTGGGATCATGACCTGAGCCGAAGGCAGCCGCTTAACAACTGAGCCACCCAGGCGCCCGAAACTTTTTTTTTAAATAGAGTCAGGGTAGGGGTGGGAATCTTTCAGAAAGACTATCTCATATAACTGGACTTCCCTTCAGCTATTAAAAATGTCAAATACAGTTCAGCCAAGAGACATCTTTGGGGGTTTACAAGGAAGACTCAATATAGCATCTAAGAGGAAAAAAAGTCTTCATGTGGGTGGCTTGACTTGGAATGTAATCAGCCTTCAGTGTTGTGGAATTGTTGCCGAGAAGTTCTTCTTGGACTCTTCATGAGTCCACTCAAGGTTTTATTTTAAATGAATGAGGGGGTGGTAAGTCTTCCTTTGACCTGTATCTGGGTCCTATAGATAGGCTAACATGAGCAGGCTTCTCTATGTCTCTCTTTTTCGGTTCAAGTTGGAATATAAGCTTCTCAGTATATGGATCCCAAGAAGCATGCTGACTGGCCTCAGATTCTTCCTTGTGTTCCAGAGCAACCACATTAAGCATAAAATCCATTCAAGTTTGCGTGCAAAGAGGGGATTCCATTGCTTACTCCAATTTACCCAGGATTGCATTCTCAGAACTGAAAATTACCGTGTTTCTATAATAGTTGCAGCAGGCAGAGGAGGAACCAAAAACTACCCAATAAACCACTCTTATCTCTTTCTACATCTGTAGACTCTGTAGAAGGAGCAAATCTAACCATCTTGTTTTTTAAAAAGCAGGGGGGAAAAGGTAAAATGTCCTTAGCTCTTCCAGGGTCAGGCACTGTTCTAATTACTTTACCTGTATTGACCTCTTAATCCTCACATCAGCCTTTGAGGAAAGTATTATTAGAGCCACACTTTATAGGCAAGATCAGGAAAGCCCAGAGAGGTGAGGCTGCAAACTGGCAGACCCAGGTTTCAAATCCTGGTGGCCCAGAGAATCTCCTAATACACCCACCATCAGTTAATTATGCAATCCCTTATATGAATCTTTTATTGTTTCTCCCAAAGTTATTTAAATTATTTAGCTTTTCAAGGTTTTAAGTGTTGCCTCCTCCAACTCCTCAGGAGTATCTGTGAGCTGGAAGGGGTCTTCGTTTTCCTCCAAGTGCTCCACAGGATGCCTCTGCTTGATAGTTCAATAGTCAGAAGGCAGCCAGCAATGGATTCATCTTGCAATGTTCTGTTCCCTGTGCCCGAAAAAATATCCACGTGGCTAATTTTCACTGATCCTTAAACATCACTTTGTCTGATGGAACCTTTCCTGACCATAGGGTCCCTTCAGACCCAAATAAACTCGGGATACTTCATCTGGACTCCCCCATTATTGGGCCCTTTTATGATAGTATTGGAGTTGCCTTTCAATCGTCTCTTTATCCACATTAGACTCTGCTCCTTGAGAATAGGAGCCCTGTAGTAATTCCTGGCTTCCTTTGCATCCCCAGCAGCCAGCACAGGGCAAGGCAAATAGGAGATGCCTCATAAGGAATTTGAACATTATGAGAAAACATAAGGAATTGTTTCCCTTTTTGTTTGTTTTATTTTGCTGTAAGACTGATGCTAGGGGCGCCTGGGTGGCTCAGCTGGTTGAGCGCCTGCCTTCGGCTCAGGTCATGATCCCGGAGTCCTGGAATCGAGTCCCACATCGGGCTCCCAGCTCAGCGGGGAGTCTGCTTCTCCCTCTGACCCTCTCCCCTCTCATGCTGTTTCTCTCTCTCACTCTCTAATAAATAAATAAAATAAATAAAATCTTTAAAAAGACTGATGCTAAATCTGTAGTTGGTTTCTTCCAAGATGTTTGAACAGGCAACTAAGTTTTCAGGGCGTGAGGAATTTCATTTTTTTCCTTCTCATATTTTCCTTGCCAGCTGACATCACGAAGTACAGTGGTCTCCAGTCCTCACCGTAGCTCAGGGCCCGTAAACGCACTTTGCAAGTGGGCGGGGCACCTCACTTTGCCCAGCCAGGTATTTTGGCTCCAGCGCGCGCCCGCAAGGGCCCCACGGAAACGCCCCGGCCCACCCGCCGGAAGTGACGTAATGCCACGGCCTAGCAACCGTTGCCAAGGAGCTCGTCTCTAGGAACCCTGTAGAGCCTGGATGCCTCCTGCGGGGGGGAAAAGTGGTTTCTTGAGGAGAATTTGAGGTAATCTCGCCAACACGCGCTCGAAAACTTCCCCGAACCCCCCCAAAAGGAAAGAACTCCCTCCTCCTCCCCTTCCCAGTGCAGCACCTTCGCCAGTGGAGGGTCGCCGCAGTTAAGACCCCAACGCTGGGGTCGGTGCCTGCCGGGCCTCGCGGGGTTTCGGGCCGCTCCGCCGAGGGTTGAACGGTCGGGGAGCCCAGATCACCCCCCCCGCGAGGTGTCTGGGTCGGATGTGGGGTCCCCTGTCCCGAACCCCAGGGGCGGGGGGAACACTATTTTTGGGAATCCCAAGAGGCTGCTGGTCCAGCGCTCATGCCGGCCTGGGATCAGGGCAGCGTCGTTTCTGTCCCGAGTTGTGCCAGATAAACGTACGTCCTGGTTTTAATTCTTCCCCCACCCCCGTGGGCTCTTATGTGGGTAAGTGCTCGTGAATTAGTGTGGCGACTTTCCGCTGGTAGAGGGAGAGTAATTGCTTTTGCTAATTTTAGAGCGCAGAGCCCACTGGGCATAGACAACCTACCTGTTGAGTACATCTTTGTCCTTAGCGGGTAACCATCTGAAAGCTGGTGGGCACCTAGGGGGGAAACCCAACTAGTTTCTTTTCCTCTCCTGGTACGTTTTACTCGTTTATCCAAGTTGTTGTTTTTTTTTTTGTTGTTTTTAAAGGGAAAAAAAGTATATGTGTGTGTGTATGTTATATATTATATACATATAATTTCTAAATCATTAAACTTATATATGTAAGTGAAGGTTATGACGTGGATTTTTACTTAAAATATTTTTAACAGTGAAAAACTTGCATCTCCAATGTGGATTTTTATTTAATTTATGAAAAAGTTTTCCTTTTGTAGATTAAAGGAAACCGCAAAATTTTAAAGCACATTGCTTATCCTTTCTACTATCTTTTGACTTATTTTTTTAACAATAATAATCATTTGTTCATAATTTTACATGTAATGTTTTCCAAATATCCAGCTCCACCCACCCAATTTAAAAAAATCTATTTCAGAGCAAAATGCATGCAGCCCCAACTAATGTCTTTGATAAAATAGCATCTATTCATTTCTTAGTTAAAAATTATTAAGGAGCACTGAAGTAATTTTTTCTTTATTTCTTTTTTTAGCAGTTCATTTTTTAATTCCTTTTTTAAATGGCTAGTTTAAAAAATTGCCTGCCTGCAAAATTTCTACCACTTCTTCCCATACTAAACAATTGATACCTTCATGCAGGAAACACTAGGAACCTTGGTAAAGCTGCTTCAGCTTTTTTCAGATATTTAATTTTTCCAAAAAGTTATGATCACCACCAACCGACTTAGGCTTATCTTTCTTTTTCTGACCTTGGGCCTGTGAACACATTTATCCAGTCTATAGAAGAAGTCACTGTTTTGATGCGGTGGGTATTCACAGATAGAATTAGGCACAGATAGGTCCTCACAGAATTTACATTCTAGTAGAGAAGAGAAAATGTACATAAGTACTAGTACAAAACAGAAAAGTAACTCTAGGAAAGCAGTGCAGATAAAGTGTGGTTAACTTGGAGGGCAGGTGCTGCTGCCGTTATTCTGATGGAGAATGTGGGAGATAGCTTGAGAATGACTTCCTGGAGGAACGCGCATTTGGAGGGCAGATCTTGAGAGACCGTTAGGATTTGCACCTGTGGAGATCAGGCGAGGAAGAGTCTTTCTAGGCAACAAAACAGCATTAACTGAAGACAGAGGTAGAGAAACTAGGGAGCAGTAACTTTCAGTCGGGTGAAATTTAGAACAGTGAAAGGTAACAATTTGGAAATAAAGGTGGGAAAGCTAAATTGAGTTAGATCTGAAAAATCAAAATTCAAGAAGTTTGGATTTTATTTTGTGAGCAATGAGAATCATACAAGTGATTTGGAATAGGAGAGGCCGGGGCCAGAAAACTGGAGGCTGTTACCTTATTGAAGGCACAGGGAAATGGGCCTGAATTACTCGACGGTGGCAGAGTCGATGCCTACAGCCCATAACATCAATGGGTGAAGAGTGCTTGGTGGAGGAAACCAGAACAAAACCAAAGAATGCACATCCAGGCTAAAGCTTGCGACCTCCGCTCAGCTTCGTTTGGGTGTGGCTGTGCACAAATGTGTGCCCAGGGTTGCCAGATCTGATTTTGAAGAGAAACTGGATGTCTGGATTTAATGTAAAAAAAATCTCCCACTTTTTTAAACATGGGCTGCTAATTAAAAAAAAAAAAAATTAGAAGCATGTCTGTAGCCTAACAAATTTTTACCCCTGGGTAGTTGTAGAGCTGAATGGGAGAGATGTTAATGTAGGTGGGATTTATTATTTGTCCATGTGAATTCAGTGTTAATTCAGATGATGGCTATCTTACCAGATGTATATGCAAAACATTTGGTATTCAATATTAGCAGTATACTGTAACATTCATAATAAAGTATTCACATTCTGATTTCTTTCAACAAAATACCCCTTTTCACAGCATTTTGTATGCCATGAAGAATTATACTCTTCATTCCTACTTCCTATAAACTTAATACTGATTTTTTTTCCATAATGTTTGTTATCAGTATTGAGGAATTTTATCTCTATTTTTAGTTATGACCTAATTATGAGTGATCAAATCAAATTCATTGTGGACAATCTCAATAAGGAGCCTTTTAGGAAGAACTATAATTTAATCACATTTGATTCCCTGGAGCCAATGCAACTATTGCAAGTTCTCAATGATGTTCTGGCTGAGATTGACCCAAAGGTAAGAGTTTTCTCTTTCTTGTGATGAAAAGGATAGCAGGAAAGCCATTTTTTGCCTCTAAATATCTGTGAGTCTTGGGCCTTATTTTCCATGCCTATAAAGTAATAATAAATGATCTTTAAGATTTTTCTACTAGCTTAAAAATTAAATTATCTGCTTGTACCTTATTTAGAAATTATTTCTCTACTCCAAACATAAATTTATTTGGTCCTGGAATGAAAATGCTTTTACAGAGGTTTTATTGTATTGCAAGTTAGGTTATGTCTCTTATATACTGGTCTTTTCCACTGGATACTTTTTAACCTTGACATTCTTAATACAAATCCTGATCTGACTTGTATGTACCCTCACTTGGAATCTGGGGGCCTCCATACTTAATCTGTTTTATGAAGAAACCATTGTGCCTGTTATACTCTAAGAGAACAATTTTGTCAGTGAGTTTAAATATGGTTCTTTGTTAGATATACAACAATAACATATTTTTTCAATTTCTTTATCTGTTAGCAAGTTGTTGATATCAGAGAGGAGATGCCAGAGCAAACAACCAAAAGGATGTTGAGCCTTCTTGGTATCCTTAAATATAAACCTCCAGGAAATGCCACAGACATGTAAGAATTTGATCACGTGTTGCTTTCTTAAAGCTATGCTTGAATATCTAAACTTTCATGGGCTACAGTCAGTCTTTCTAGGCAATACCTGGTCTCTCTGTCAATGGCTTTAGAACGTCACTGAGTTTCAAAATAATCTTGAACTTTTAATATTATATTGTCATGTAGAAGTCTTAAGTGGGTCAGTTTTTCCCCCTAATCAAAAAAGTCAGGCAAATCTCACTGTTCCATTTTATCATTTATCATTTATCTGCCATCCTAGATAAAAACAATCACTTAAACTTGCCTGGTCAATGAAGTATTAAGGTAGACTGTACCAATTAATGGTTACAATACAACCTCCCCATATAGTCCAGTGATATATTCGCGCCTAATTTTATGTTTATTGTTGATATACAGAATGACTTTAGAATAGCCTTGGTTTTTTTTCTTTTTTTTTTTTTTAATGGTCATGGAAGGGACGCCTGGGTGGCACAGTCAGTTAAGCGTCTGCCTTCGGCTCAGGTCATGATCCCCGGGTCCTGGGATCGTGTCCCGCATCGGGCTCCCTGCTCCACAGGGAGCCTGCTGCTCCCCCTGCTTGTGCTCTCTCTCTCTCTGGCAAATAAATAAATAAAATCTTAAAAAAAAAATAGTCATGGAAAGCCATCAAGAAATTGTAAATTAGGGTTTGAGATTTTATTTCTTTTCAAGGTTTATTTGTTAATAAGCGGGGGGAGGGGGGTTGATCACCTGCACGTGTTTATTTTCTTTTTATAGGAGTACCTTTCGTCAGGGTCTGGTGATTGGAAGTAAACCTGTAATTTACCCAGTGCTCCACTGGCTTCTTCAGAGAACTAATGAACTGAAGAAAAGAGCGTATTTAGCTCGTTTTTTAATAAAACTTGAGGTACCAAGTGAGTTTCTTCAGGATGAAACTGTGGCTGATACCAGTAAACAGGTATACAATACACAAATGGTATTTTTAAACTATCTGTAATGGATGTCAAGGTGCACATGTTCAAATACCTGTTACTCTCTTTAGCTTATTTGCTTCTCTGTATTTCCAGGTGGCATCTAAAGGTAAAATGGTTATTAATAATGTTCAACTGTAATCAGGTATGAAAATACTGACTTTTTTTTAAGATTTTATTTATTTATTTGACAGAGAGAGACACAGCGAGAGAGGGAACACAAGCAGGGGGAGTGGGAGAGGGAGAAGCAGGCTTCCCGCGGAGCAGGGAGCCCAATGTGGGGCTCGATCCCAGGACCTGGGATCATGACCTGAGCTGAAGGCAGACGCTTAACGACTGAGCCACCCAGGCGCTCCGAAAATATTGGCTTTTGCACACAAATACTATTTCAGTGATAGAGGTATATAGATAGAAAAAATCCTGAGATTAGGATTTTAGAATAATTTATTAAGAATTGTGCGTAGAGGGCGCCTGGGTGGCTCAGTCGGTTAAGCGACTGCCTTCGGCTCAGGTCATGATCCTGGAGTCCCGGGATCAAGTCCCACATCAGGCTCCCTGCTCGGCGGGGAGTCTGCTTCTCCCTCTCCCCCTCCCCCTGCTTGTGTTCCCTCTCTCGCTATGTCTCTCTCTGTCAAATAAATAAATAAAATCTTTAAAAAAAAAAAAAAAAGGAATCTAAAAAAAATTAAAAAAAAAAAAAAAAAAAAGAATTGTGCGTAGATAGGATTTTGGGTTTGGGACTGCAGAACACTTTGCTGATCAGTTAGATGATTATACAATTTGTCATCCAAATCAGAGAGAAAGGGACTATCATAATAATTACATGAACGCAAAGGTATAAATTCACACTATCCTGGACAAATCAGGACCTGTGAGCCCCTGAGAGGATTTTGTATAGGCAAAGAAGCTAGGCTTGAGATCTCAAAAGGACTTCCCAATCAGGCAGAAGGTAGAGAAAGCGCCAGGAGTTTGAAATCTCAGTGTACTTTCTCCTAGAGTTTTAGGATGATATTGGGTCCTGGCCTTACAGTCTTAAAGCTCTTGACTACTTTTGGGGCACCTTGGTGGCTCATTCGGTTAAGCGTCCAACTCTTTGTTTGGCTCAGGTCATTATCTCAGTGTCTTGAGGTCAGGCTCAGGCTCAGCCCCGAGTCTGCTTGGGATTCTCTCCCTTTCCCACTCCCTCCTCCTCTGCTCCCTCCCCTCCCCACTCACAAGTGTGTATGCTCTCTCTCTTTTCCTTAAATAAATAAATAAAATCTTAAAAAAAAAAAGCTTAAAAAAAAAAAGTTCTTGACTGCTGAGGATTCTGGCTGGTCTGGATCTTGGTCCTGGGATTTCAAAGCACATTCCTGATCAAAGACTATGGAAAGAAGGGATTCAGGTTTAAGGTTTCAAAGGACTTTGATTTAAAAAAGTGCCCCTGTTTAGCCCTTTGTGCTTTTATTCTATGCTATATACATAGACTGATTTGTGCAGTTTGTTGTGAATAGTTTGTCGGTCTATCCCAATAGATTATGAGGTGCGTGAAGACAGGTATCATGTCTTATCCATCATTGTTTTCCTTCAGTTTTGTAGAGTTGCTTCTATACTGTATGTCCTCAAAATTGGGATTGAATCAGAACAATCAAAACTAAATGTTTTTTCACCCATATATTTTGTTGTTTTGGATAGCCGTGGCAGTCACTCAAAATAGAGTCAATATTGATCTCTTAAGACATTTTGGGTGTTGAAAGATTTATGTAAATAATCATGTCAAATGTTACTAGTAGATTTCATGGGAGAAGTACAGCAGAATGAGACTACCCCAATTCCTCCATTTGAAGGCTTTACATAATGTAAGAAATAGAGAAGTGTAAATGTAAAATATTTTCTCCTTCCTACACTCCCTCGTCAATAAACCTGATAAAAACTAATTCCTCTGGAAGAAGTTTATTAATAGCTTTTACTAAATATGCACAGATAATTAATGGAAGAATTAATGATAAAGACATGTTTATTCTTGAAACATATCTGAGGTGTAAATCTAAAATGACTTATACATTTACCCAGTCAGTTAGCACAGAACCTAATAAAAAATGTATGTTGTCTTTCTAAATGAGGAGTTTTAGAATAAATGATTTACAGATTTGTAGGATATGATCAGTCAAGAAACATATTAATTTCCTGTCATTGCTCACAAAAAAATACTAACTTTAAAGAATTTTGGGTAAGAGTTGTAATTTTTTTCATTCATTCAGCTACTTTTTATTGAATATATCAGTTATGCATCATGCTAGGCCCCAGGGATACTAAATTATACAGGATAATAGTATTCTTTTTTTTTTTTTTAAAGATTTTATTTGACAGAGACAGCGAGAGAGGGAACACAAGCAGGGGGAGTGGGAGAGGGAGAAGCCGGCTTCCCGCGGAGCAGGGAGCCCGATGCGGGACTCGATCCCAGGACCCCGGGATCACGACCTGAGCCGACGTTAAGGCAGACGCTTAACGACTGAGCCACCCAGGCGCCCCAGGATAATAGTATTCTTGTCCTCTTGACTCTCGCTGTCTAATGGAGGGAGACAGACAAGTAACTAGGCAATTAAAATTTTACATGATTTTTATTCTGATATCATGACACTCTGATCTAGAATAGGTACAGGGCTAGAGAAGTCTTCTCTGAGGATGGTGGTATCCATGCTGAGACCTGACAGATGAACTGAAATTATCCAGGTAAGGGGTGAGGAAGCCATAAAGTATTCTCAGAAGGAATGGGGTGTGTAGACTGGAGGTGAGAGCATAGAATATTCCAAGGATTGAAAGATCACCATAGCTGGAGTATAGAATGTGAATTAGGGGAACTAACCAGAGAGGAAGCTCGAGAAGTACTTAGTGACCAGATTATACACACCTACTTTTTTTTGTGTCTTATATAAATGTTTAAGGATGTATTTTTAATGCTATTATATAATGATTTAAGTAATCACTGTAAGTTAATCAATAACCTGATGAAGAAAAGTCTACTGGATCTAGTCATTAGTTTATAATTTTTTAATTTGTCTTTTAGTATGAAGAGCTAATGGAAGCCTTTAAAACTTTGCATAAAGAATGTGAGCAACTCAAGACATCTGGATTTTCTACAGCAGAAATAAGAAGGGTAAAGAAAAGAAAATATAGTAATATTTTTTTTTTAGATTTGAATATTAGTTTTCCCATTTTTGTTTTTAGTTAATTCAGTATGAGTCTTAAAACTATATGGGAGCTGGGGCGCCTGGGTGGCTCAGTTGGTTGGGTGTCTACCTTTGGCTCGGGTCATGGTCCCAGGATCCTGGAATTGAGCCCCGCATTGGGCTCCTTGCTTGGCGGGGAGCCTGCTTCTCCCTCTCTCCCCTGCTCGTGCTCTATCTCTCGCTCTCTCTCTCTCTCAAATGGATAAATAAGATCTTAAAAAAAAAACCAAAACTATATGGGAGCTAGTGATAGCAAGTGGCAGATTTTCTTTTGTCCAACCTTTGCTAGTTCTTTACTGAAGAAATTAATGATACCAAGGTAAATTCATAATGAGTTCTTATGTACTATATAGACTACTACCATGGATTAAAAAAGATTACATTTTGGGTCTTTCTCTCTCTCTCTCTATATATATATACAGTAAATATCTATTATATAAAGTATAAAATATATATAATAGAAAATAGAGACGAGAACAAAGAAGAAAAAACCATTCAGTTGCTATCCTTTCAGACTTTGTGTGTATGTTTGTGTTGGTGAGTATTTGGGATCATGCTGTACATAGTTATTTGTATCTTGCTTTTTTAATCATTGCATATATTCACATTGTTATCTTTCTAAATATGATTTTTTTTTTTTTAGATTGGGACTTGGGGCAGAGGGAGAGGGAGAGAGAGAATCTTAAGTAGGCTCCACACCCACAGCCTGGAGCGCAACATGGGGCTTGTTCTCACGACCCTGAGATCATGACCTGAGCCAAAATCAAGAGTTGAATGCTTTACCAACTGAGCCACCTAGGCACCCCCTAAATATGATTTTCTTTTAATTTGGGGGGGGGTGAGGCAGAGGAAGAAGAAGAGAGAGAATCTCAAGCAGACTCTCCACTGAGCTCAGAGCCTGATGTGGGGTTTGATCTTATGACCCTGAGATCATGGCCTGAGCTGAAATCAAGAGGCAGCCACTTAACCAGCTGAGCCACCCAGGCACCTCTAAATATGATTTTTAATGACTAAATAATTTTGCATAGTATGGATAGGTTAACCATTTTTGGTTTCTTATTTTATTTTTTGCTATTATAGGTAATGCTATGCTTATCGTATACATAAATTTATTTTGGGGTATCTGTAATTGTTTCCTTAGGATAAATTTATAGAAATATTAAAACATATGAAAATTTGGGGGACTTTTGACACATGTTTCTTCATGGTCTTCAAAAACAATTTAACCTTTTCACCAGGCATATAACTTCTTTCCCTAAACACGTGCTAATTCCACTTTCGTGAATTTTGTATTTTTAGAATTCCTGAGTTATCCATGTCATCTTTATCTTCTTAATTAGGAAACAGTAGAAGTTGCTTGCTCAGGGAGGCCTTCCCTGATTCCCTAGATGGATTAGTTATCCCAATTCTTTTTGTTTTATAATACTCATCACCCTTATAGTTACTTTAATGTCTGTTTTCCCAATTATCTTTATTCCCTTTTAGGGCAAGGGCCATGTCTGTCTATCTTGTTCATCACTGTATCCCCAGTGTCTATCACAATGCCCCGCACATGTAGGTTCTCAATGAGAGTTTGTTGAGTGTATTAGGAATGAAAGATGAGCTTACATTTAGTGGGGGCGAAAGACCCATAAATAGGATACTTACAGTATGAAGGAACAGTGATGGACATTCATCCACTATTCCTCCGTTATGTCATGTGAATAAACTGAAATGATAAAATGACTGAGAGTCTGTCATTTTATTTTCATTATTCTTGAACATACTCTTTTTAGAAAATATGACAAGCAAGAATAGAAAATAATTCACTCATAATCCCACACTGTAGACATAAGTACTATTGACATTTTAGTGAATATATTTAAATCTTTTTCTTTGTATTGTACTATAAGTGTTGTAATCTGCTTCTTTCAGGTAATGTCATATCATGAGTTTTTCTGTCATTAAACGTTCTTCTGCATAATTTTTCATGACTTTCATTGTATTGTGCCATAGTTTATTTAATAATTCTCAGGCATTTGGTAATTTACAAATTTTAGATATGACTAGCATCTGCGAGACTCCTCATAGAGAAGTCTTTGACCTTCCATGCATATTTTATTAGGACAAATTCCCAGACATGGAGTTACCAGGCTAGATGGTATATATGTTTTTGTTTTTGTTTTTTAAGATTTTATTTATTCATGAGAGATAGAGAGAGAGAGAGAGAGAGAGAGGCAGAGGCAGAGGGAGAAGCAGGTTCCCCGCGGAGCAGGGAGTCTGCTCCTCCCTCTGACCCTACCCCCTCTTGTGCTCTCTCTCTCACTCTCTCTCAAATAAATAAAAAATAAAATCTTTAAAAAAACATCATAGCCTTAAAAATAATTTTGATGGAAAATTGACAGAATATATAGTTGGGTATTTAACAGAGCAGATGGGATGTCAGCAACTGTCGTTCATGGTTTTAGGCCTGTACACTTTCCATTATAGAAGACTTTTGAAAAATCGTGTGCCCATATTTGGAATCAGAACACAAATGTGCTGGTTGGCAGCTTTACCTTGCTATATTATAACCTGTTTTGGTTGCTTTTCTGAATGAACACTAAGCTGCCAAAAAAAATTATCCTGTATAAAGAACCCTAAGGGGAAATAAAAATACCCTTTATCCAAAAGAGGATCTTTGTTCCTTAATGATCTGGTTATAAGTAGTGAAGACGGTCGGGGCGCCTGGGTGGCTCAGTCATTAAGCGTCTGCCTTCAGCTCAGGTCATGATCCCAGGGTCCTGGGATCGAGCCCCGCATCGGGCTCCCTGCTCCACGGGAAGCCTGCTTCTCCCTCTCCCACTCCCCCTGCTTGTGTTCCCTCTCTCGCTGTGTCTCTCTCTGTCAAATAAATAAAATCTTAAAAAAAAAAAAAAGGGAGTGAAGACGGTTGATGCACAATCATATGAAAACTTTATTTGAAATCTACAAAGAATGCTTTTTCTTATAATGTCTCCGTGACTCCTTTTTAGGATATCAGTGCAATGGAGGAAGAAAAGGATCAGCTCATTAAGAGAGTTGAACGTTTGAAGAAAAGGGTAAGGCAAGAATTAGCACTGTAAGACTTTGGCCCCAAGTCCCAAGGACTTGCAAAGATTTAGGAATAGAAATAAGGATTAAACAAGGCATTGGTGTACATCTGAGGATGGACTCAAATGACATTGACAGAAAGGGAATCTCCCTAGGCAGTAGCCCAGAACTTTTAAGGACCTGGAGTATGGAACTTTACTGTCATCTCTAGGGAGTACTGTTTGCCAAAAAGAAATAAGTGGATGTCTGAGTCACGTGACATGCTAATTTCTTTTAACTTGACAGTAACATGTACTACTTAATTCCCTTACTGTAGGTGGAGACAGTTCAGAATCATCAACGGATGCTTAAAATAGCAAGGCAACTTCGAGTTGAAAAAGAGAGAGAAGAATTTCTTGCACAACAGAAACAGGAACAAAAGAATCAGGTATCCTCATAAAAGTTTATATTCTCATGATGAAAGAAATAGTAAATTTGATCATTCAAATATAAAGAAAAAAGAATTCTACAATTGTAGTTTATGTTTCCTTTTGTTAACATGATGGAATACTCTTAAGAGGATTTTGTGGCACCAATAGCAATAATACTACTTTTTGGGTTCTGTACCCGGTATGTATCTATATACTACCTTTTGGCCTATGCTTAACTCATGTTGACCCAACATGAGTTGGGGCATTCATTGTAATGTTAAGCATTAAGATTAACTGCTGATAAAACTGGTAGAATCTCTAAAGGGTGTCCTGAGATTCTGGTGCTATGAGAATATCCATTTATACTACTGATCATGGTATCCACTAGAATTTATTACCGTGGCAAATAAGCAAATCATGAAAAGGCTCAAAATCACCCATACTCCACATTTTTAGACTTTGCCTTAAAGAAAAAACAATTTGGCTCGAAAGGATTACTTTTATTAAAAATCTGTCTTAAAACTAAGGAGACTTATACATTAAAAATATACTTCAAATCAGCTCCATTTCCTACTCAATGAGATGTTTGACTCTTTTGGAACTTGATTTGGCATCATGGTAGTTCCCCTGAACCAGTAAGCTGCATTGCTTGGGCCCTGAGTGGTTACTTAGCATCAGTGTCTGATTCTAAGACATCATTTGTGAGAATGCTAATATTTCTTAGAATTAAGAAAACCATATTAGGGGCACCTGGCTGGCTCAGTTGGTGGAGCATGCAGCTTTTGATCTTGGGGTGGTGGGTTCAAGCTGCACATTGAGTATAGAGATTACTTAAAAATAAAAAAAGGAAAAAAAAAGAAAACCATGTTATAACAAGAAAAGCCTGGTGTGTATATTTCTTTACCAAGTATTTTTCCTTGATTACTAAGTACAACCAATAACTAAAAATAAACTTTCTGAAAGCTTTTTTAAAAAAGGCTTTACATGAAAAGGTATTGAGAAAACCAGTTACATTTTGGGCCCAACAGTAATTTTCTTAGTTCTTATTATTTGTTCTTTTTATATTGCAAGAATTATGCGGAACTTGTATTTTTCTTTGCTTGTCTATGTGAGTGGTAGGTTTCAATAGACTAAGCAAATAATGGATCTATTTGTATTTTAAAGCTATTTCATGCAGTGCAGAGACTGCAAAGAGTACAAAATCAGCTGAAAAGTATGCGCCATGCAGCAGCAGATGCAAAGCCTGAAAGTAAGTGGAAACTATTGTATGATACAGATGATCAGAGAATATTAGTTAAAGCAATCAACTCATGGGAATTAATTATCATCTAGTGATAGCTAAGCATTTTAAAGTGTCATTTCCTAGTTAATGGATGAGAGCCCTGTTAAAGACATCCTTGAGTTTTTACCTGGGGTTTTATAATTCCCATTCACTGTTTGGTCAGAGAGTGCAGGGAGTGAAAACCACCGCGGAGGGAGGCTCTCTGGTGTATGAGCATATAAAATACTTAGGATGGATGTTACGAAAAAGATAGGTGGAGAAGATGTGAATAATTGTTATCAAGCCTGGGCTATAAAGAAAAGGAATAAGTGTTGGACCCTTGGGTTGTGCTAATGACATGAGTATCCTGGCTCTTTTGTCACATGAGCTTTACTTAGAAGATAAATTGTGATATTTCCAGATTACACCACCAAACCCATCCCAGGCATTTTTAAAGTTTTATTGCTCATCAGAAGGGAGACCATGTACACTGGAAGCGCAGTGGAAAGCTCTCATTGGTACTGGAGAAATATTCCAGTGTAAAAATCTAGCTGCTCAAGGGTTAATTCATCTTTCTGTAGTATTATATGAAATATTATACTCTAAGCTATAAGTCATAGAATAAAAAAGACAGACAATAACATGTGTTGGTGAAAATGGAAATCTCATATGTTGCTGGTGGGAATATAAAATGGTGTGACTGCTTTGAAAAATATATCTGGCAGTTCCTCAAAAGGTTAAACATAGAGTTACCATGACCCTAGTTTCATTCCTAGGTATCTACCCAAAGGAATTGAAAACCTATGCTCGCACAAAAATTTGTACACAAATGTTCACAGCAGCCTTATTCATAATAGCTAAAAAGTGAAAACAGCCCAAATGTCCCTAAGCTGATGAGTGAATAAACAAAATGTGGTATATCCACACAATGGAATGCAAAGGAATGAAGTATTGATATCTACTGCAACATGTATGAGCCTCAAAAACATGTTAAGTGAAAGAAACTCATCACAAAAGACCACATATTATACGATTCCATCTGTATGAAATGTCCAGAATAAGCAAATCTAGAGAGATAAAATCAAACTAGTGATTGCCTAGAGCTGAGGGGTTGTAGGAGATGACAGCTTGTGTGTATGTGGTATGGGGAGGAAGGGACTGCTAATTAGTATAGAGCTTCTTGAAAGAAGCCAATAAAAATGTTCTAAAATTAATTGTGGTGATGGTTGTGCAACTCTGTGAATTTACTAAAAACCATTGAATTACACACTTTAAATGTGTGAATTTTATGGCATGTAAATTATATCTCAATAAAGCTCTTAAAAGAGATAATACAGTATTTCCTTAATTCTAGACCCATATTCTTTCCCATTTTAATTGTTTTTGCCATTGGGATATATCTTACATTTTATATGTACATTTACCATGATATTTGTTATTTAATCAATGACATCTCAGAATCAAGAAAATATAATATATTTAATTAATATTTGAAAAACCAGTATAGTGTTACCTACAAAACATATGGTTAATACATGTTAATTAGTGGCTTTCCATAGATTCTCTTATGCCTCTTAGTCTTATAAATTCAGATTCAAGCAATACTTGGAAGTTGCCAGGCATTAGTTGTTGGGGTCATTTCATTCTTCATTCACTAAGTTTTCACTTTTTAGGAGAATGTTAATTTTCAGGACAAAGAAAATACTTTTTTATGATTTTTTTTTCTCCTTAGTATAATCTATATCTTTTTAGTGTATATTCTTTGGATTTGATGTAGGTTCCTTCCCAGTTTAGTGCAAAAAAGTAAGATAAATCTTCAAAAGAAACCCATTAAATATAGCCATTTAAGAATTAATATCAATAAGTAATTTGTATAGGCCTACTCTTACTAAGTACTAGAACTTACTATTAATAGTGAATTTTTTGAAATGAAGGTAGTGTGTGTAAGAATTGAAAGATTTGGGGGCGCCTGGGTGGCTCAGTCGTTAAGCGTCTGCCTTCAGCTCAGGTCACGATGGAAGTTAATTCATGGAGTCCTGGGATCGAGCCCCGCATGGGGCTCCCTGCTCGGCGGGAAGCCTGCTTCTCCCTCTCCCACTCCCCCTGCTTGTGTTCCCTCTCTCGCTGTGTCTCTCTCTGTCAAATAAATAAATAAAATCTTTAAAAAAAAAAAAAAAGAATTGAAAGATTTGGTATGCAGAAAAACAAGTAGTTGATCAGTGCAGTTTAATACAATTTATAATGTTCACCTGAAAATGTATTTCTGTAATATCTGTTGTCCTCAATCTTACTAGGTTAAATATTTCTTGCTATTATGTTTTAATTTTGACAACTACACAGAATATCCAGAGGTATTGGGCGCCTGGGTGGCTCAGTTGGTTAAGCGACTGCCTTCGGCTCAGGTCATGATCCTGGAGTCCCTGGATCGAGTCCCGCATCGGGCTCCCTGCTCAGCAGGGAGTCTGCTTCTCCCTCTGACCCTCCCCCCTGTCATGTACTCGCTCTCTCATTCTCTCTCTCTCAAATAAATAAATAAAATCTTTAAAAAAAAAAAAAAGAATATCCAGAGGTATTTATAGCATGAGCAATATTTCATTTTTTATTTGAATTGATAGTCTTTATTTTGCATTGGCTTTCTAGCCTAAAGAGAAGTTGTTTGGGCCAGGAAATACATAATTATTCACTTAGTAATAAAATTCACAAATAAAATTGTGTTTTATGCATCTCTTGAGATGTTGGTGTAAAATATTAATATAAGTAATATGTTAGTAGATGCTGCTAAATAATAAAATCAATTGCATTGTTAAGTAGTAATAGAAATAATTATCTCAAACCTACAGTGCATTAATTCAGTATTTGTTGAACATCTACTACATGTCAGGAACTGTGCTGGGGGCTAGGAATAGAAAAAAGATGTTTAGGTTCTCACAGTCTAATACAGGAAAGACAGGCAATGAATAGTGATCATGCAGCTTTACCAATTTGCTGATGAAGCTCAGCACAGGGTTCTATGAGAACAAAGAGGCAAAACACCAAACCCTATCACAGAGTCAAATGGCTTCCTGGACTAGGTAGCACCTGAGTTAAGTTCAAGTCGGAAAGGTGAAGGAGTAGAAGACATTCCATGCCAAGGCACAGTGACCTGAAACAACATAAATATAGTAGATGAAGGAGAGATAAAAGGGTAGGCTTCTTCTGACTGCTTGTCTTTGAAAAGGAGGTGAGAGCGGGAGGGAGTGTACAAATGAATGAGGAAGACAGTACTGTGCCTAGACTGAGAGAGGGTAGTAGTGTAGGGTGATTGTGTGCTGAAGAGAGTCAGATAAATGGAGATTGAAGATCCATGAGGAGAAGGTGAGAAGTGATAGCAGCCTTTCCTGTGTGCTGTGCACTGAATGTTCTGCAGCAATTACCACAATATGTTAATTGTTGGCATTATCTGAATCTGACTCAACTCAACTCCAGACTAGTCACCAAGTCATAATTGGTCTTTCTATTTCCAGGCCCTAGCATGCTAAATTACACACAACAGGCCTTCAGTAAATAGTCTGTTAAGTAGTTAGGAGGTAGGAGTAGAGACCAAATCCCTGGATAGGAAGAAAATGATCATTTCCTCAGATAGGAGGGGAGTTAAGTAAGAAAAAAAGGGCTGAAAACATAAAAATAAGATATTATGTGTGCAATATATGTTCTTTGGGGGTGGGGAGCAGCAAGTTAAGGAGTTCTTGCTTTGTTGACATCTTTCTGGAAGACAGTCTTAAGGGTTGTATTCAGCAGCCTGGGAAAAGGGTAGATGAAATATGTTTAATTGATCCAGGTATTTCCTTTAACAAGGTCTATCTAAACTTTTTAAGTAACAAAAAAATGACTTATGGAAAGTTTCCATTTACATAAATAACATAAGTATTTTTAGTGTAGGAATGTGCTTTGTATTTTTTCAGAGTAACAGCCTTATTATAAAACACTCATGGAAGTTAATTCATCTTTATACTCTACACTTTCATGAGATTTATTATATAAAAGAAGCTACTCATTAAACTATAGTAGGGCCAGTAAGACATTTCTAGAGGGTTTTTAATCAAAAAGTTTACTGAGATCTTAGTGACCTTCTATTTAATTTCACCAGGATTTTGAAAGATAATTTTTTAAAAGCTGCATAGAACATATGACTACTTTCAAGGTCTTAAGTTAGAACTTTTAAGAGAAGAATTTAAAATGTGACAGAAACCCTGTTTTTACATTTTTTTAACAGTTGTATTGAGGTAAAATGGACATATAATAAACAGCACATATTTGAGGTATACACTTGATAAGTTTTGACATAATGTACAGACTGGTGAAACCATCAGCCTTAATCAAGATAACAAATAATATCCATCACCCCCAAACATTTTCTTGTGTCCTTTGTAATAGCTCCTTTTTGCCCCTTTCTGTCCCTCTACCTATTCCCAGGCAACCACTGATCTGCTTTCTATCACTGTACATGAGTTTGTATTTTCTAAAATTTGAATCTCTCTTTTATTTTTTTAAAGATTTATTTATTAGAGCGCTGGAGAGCATGAGGGGTGGGGGAGGGAGAAGAAGGAGAGAAGCAGACTCCCCTCTGAGGGCGGATCCTGACCACAGGCTTGATCTCACCACCCTGATCATGACCTGAGCCGAAATCAAGAGTCAAATGCTCAACTGACTGAGTCACCCAGGTGCCCCAAATCTTTCTTTTAAATAAGGAAAATAATATTTAAGACTTTCAAATCTTTAAAAACATTTTAGATTTGATTCTTTACATCTCTGATTACATGTAGTTTAAGAACTTGAAGATGGAAAAACTAGTCACCTAATAGCCAAAGATGCCAGGATGTAGATTTAATCAGAAACCATGTAGGAATGACTGCCTAATTATAGTCTGATTCATTAAACACTTTCTCTTCTCTCCCTTTCCCCAGTCCCTAAAAACGGGGGGAAATTGTAGGGATGGATGGAAAACTTGTGATTTTGCCATTAATAAATTTTTACATGTTAATATATGGTTAGCACAACAGAACTAAAAATAATGTTAAGACTTTGGGCCAAATTATTATGCAATCTACCTACGTAGATTACTTAAACCGGAAATCCAGTGTTTTAAAGAGTCAAGCCAGAATTTGTAAATGTGTAATGGAAAGATCTGAAATAAACTTTTTAAAGCTCTCTAGCCTGGGAATTTATAACAAAACCATTATTCACTGAAAATCTCTGTGTGTATATATTTGTGTGCTCTACCAAAATAAGAAAACTTATTAAGTATTTATAATTTAAGTTACCACTTACTGTAAGCTAATACTTTACAGTATCAAAACTACCAAATATGGAAAGCCAAAAGTGTTTATGAATGTAGATAATTTCTTTTTTTTTTTTGCATTTTAACTTGTACTTTTAGTAATGTTTTCATTGGTTTGAAGCTGACAAAGTATAATGTATTAACATTTATGAAGTATTAGAATAGAAATATAAATTGCACCAGAAGTATTGTGAAAGAAGAAGGGTAAATGGCCCTTATAGAAGAAAGAATCTGGGTGAGATTTCATTTATGTTGCCATTTGTGTTGTGGACTGCTTTAAATACTTAAAGGCAAAAAAGACCTGAAAGATACTGGCTCTGCGGATGTTATTTTTGTATGTTGTGAAGTATAAAAAAGAATTAGGTAGCAATTTGGAAAGATCATAATATTACGTTTTCTAAAATTATATTAATGTTCTTCTGTGTAAATTGTCCTTTGTTATCATTCTAATTAACATCAAAAGATTTCAATGGTCGGGGCTCCTGGCTGGCTTAGTCAGAGGATTGTGTGACTCTTGATCTTGGGGTTGTGAGTTTGAGCTCCATGTTGGGTGTAGAGATTACTTTTTAAAAATTGGAAAAAAAATTTCAGTGGTCAATTTTTTTATTATAGAGATTGCTTTTAATAGATATGCCTATTATTCAGGTCTTCTATTTTAAAGTGCACAAAGTATCACTATACCTACTCTCTTGGGCTGAATATTTTATTTTATTTTTAAAGGTTTAATGAAGAGGCTAGAGGAGGAGATAAAATTTAATTCTTATATGGTAACTGAAAAATTTCCTAAAGAATTAGAGAGCAAGAAAAACGAACTGCATTTTTTACAACAAGTGGTTTCAGAGCCTGCCATGGGCCATTCTGATCTCCTTGAGCTTGAATCTAAAGTAAGTGACAATCATCTTCTTTTTATAGCTCCCAATTTTATCTCATCCCCAGTCCTGTGAAAATTATGTGAACTGCTTTCTATAGTGTCCTGCCCTTGACTCTTAAGTTAACCTGTGCTGAGTTGACAGCTTTTATGAGGGGTTCTTTGTGAGAAATTGTAGCATGTAATGCTGTTACTTAATCCACGTGTTGTTATAAAGACTTAGTCAACTGATTAGGAAACTAAGTAGCTTGAATATGTAAATTAATGCATATGATTGACTCATAGGTTTATGTATTCGTAATATAATCATTTAGATGGTAAATTTTAAAACATTTTATGTATC
The DNA here is from genome assembly GCF_002201575.2 of Neomonachus schauinslandi. Taxonomy (NCBI): domain Eukaryota; kingdom Metazoa; phylum Chordata; class Mammalia; order Carnivora; family Phocidae; genus Neomonachus; species Neomonachus schauinslandi. Next base: position 84,542,702 of record NC_058416.1, on the reverse strand, counting down.
ATTAATTTTTATTTCCAAAAATAATATTATAGCAATTTTATATTTAAAACTAAAATATTTGTATTAGCCTTTTATGCCTGCTTTGGAATTACTAAACTTTCTTGTAATGCTTATTGAAACCTGGTTTTATGTTATAAAATTTTTATACCATAGAAATAAAGCACGAATCAGAAGTGTATTCTTAAAAAATAACAATTAAATATTATGACGATTGAGATTTTGATTTGCTAATCCTTTAATGTGCTTAATATGTGCTTAATAGCCACTATAATTAAATACATAATTCTGACCACTTTATTCTTTTAATTTACTTATAGAAATTACATGTCCAAGTGAGATTTGGCTCAAATTTAATGTCATACAATTAACAGGAGAACTCTAGTCTTTTCAAAGGATAGATATACTGAAAGCCATGTAATTTTTTTTTATTACTTGAGGGACTATATGCTTCTATTGGCTTTAGTCACTTTTATTTTATTATATTTGGTAAAGGATTAATGGTAGGATAAATGGCAGCTATCATCAAATCACAGATCATTAGAACAGGAAGGGTTTTTAGATGTCATCCATGTCAGCTCTCAGTTGGGTTCATGAATTCCTTGAACTAAATCCCTGGGGAATGTTAGTCTGGATTTGCTTTATCACTTGCAGTGACTTGAAAGTCACAAGCTAGGTGAGGGGTAACTTCAGATTTGTAGAAATTGTCTTTCTGATAATAATGTACAAATATTTCACAGAGAATACTTTAGTATAATTTAAACATAGATGGTTATATAAGTCATCAAAATATGTAAATATATATCATGAACTATGAAATGTAAATTGTTTCTAAAAATAACCGTAACAGCCCACTTATAACATTAATGAACCTGTTCCTCCCATGAAATCACTGATGATAAGAACAGTAAATTCAAAGCTTGGTTTGGCCAGATGTCACTTAGTTTGTATAATCATAGGAAGAGTTTTAACCTTCTTTACCTTCATACTGTTTTAGATAAATGAAATAAACACACAGATCAATCAGCTGATTGAAAAGAAAATGATGAGAAATGAGCCAATTGAAGGCAAACTCTCACTATATAGGCAACAGGTGAGACCACTCTTTTGGCCTTCATATTTAGATCTTTCATCTTATTGGTGAACATCTTTGTAAAAACCCCAGGCTGTGTTGTGGATAGTCTTAAAGTAAGAAGGAGGTAAAGAATATTCTTCTCTTATTGCTAATCTCCGGATTATAACAAAGAATTTGTGGAAAAGGCACAAAAGATGCATGTTCAAGTTTGAAATTCAATACACCTGATCATGCTTAGTTTCCTTACCGACTGCCAACTGTGGTAATGGAGCTGTTTGTGTTTCTGTTGAGTGTGAAACTTGATTTTTTAAATGAAAGCTTACCTTAAGTGGTATAAAATCAAAATATTTATAATCTTTAATCAATTAAAGGCAATATACCTTTTCAGGTTTAAAGTTAGTTTGCAAGTATAGAATAAGTTAAATTTTAGTGCTAAGGCATTTATCATTTTATCCACAACTATTAGATTATGAGGGTATAAATGTTGTTCTGTATTTCTAAACAAAAGGTTCAAATGAAAGCCATGGATTATCTGAAAAGAACCCAGTCAGGATGAGTTTAGTGTGATGAGCATTTTGTAACCTCAGAAAATATTGAGCTACGTAACAAAGCATTTTTCATAGATGCTAAAATTTTTTTAGTTGCTAAAATTTTTAAAAACCTTTTTATACTGGAGAATTAACATATACAAAGGTAGAGAAAATAGCCCAATAAACGCTCATGTGTCCCAGGCTATAACAGTCATGGCCATTCTTGTTTCACTAAATCCCCGGACCTAACTGGATTATTTTAAAGCAAATCTTAGACTTTATATCATTTCATCAATAAATATTTCAGAATGTATGTCTAAAAAATAAAGGCTTAAAAAAACTTAACAGTATACCGTATCTGAAAAATGTCATAATTCCTTGATATTGGCAAATATCCAGTCAGTGTTCACATTTCCTGGATTTTCTTTTTTTTTTTAGTTGCTTTAATTGGGATCCTTACAGAATTCATACACTGCATTTGATTGATATGTTTAAGTCTCTTTTAATCTGTAGATTCTCTTTGCCGCTTATTTATCTATTTAATAATTTTCTTGCAGTTAATTTATTGAAAAAACTTGTTTATCTATAAGTGTCCTATTGATACTGTTGATTCCTTCTTCATTTATTAGCTGGATTGCCTCTATAAAAGAAACCTCCTCTCATCAACAATTTGATTAAACTGAGCTATAGTTCATGTAGGAAAGGCAGGCTACATGCTTAATTCTTCAGTTTTCAAAAAGAATTGGTTTCCTCCAACTCATTTTCATTCTCCATCAATTAAGGTACTTTTTCATTCTTTAGTTGCTTGTTTACTTAATGTCATTATGAATCACTGATGTAATTATATTTGGTAAGTTTAAAACATTTTCCTTAATGATGCTCAATTGCCCCATTTTTGGCTAGTAGGAGGCTTTTCAAGTAACTTCTGATTCCTTTTTAAGATTCTGTTTGTCTTTGATAATGTCCTTGCTTTCTGGTATGACTAAGATATTTCTGTGCTCATCTTTTATATTTCCTACCCTAGGCTTGGAATTAGACTTTCTTCTATGAGTCTGATTAGCTTCAGTAGGAAATAATATTTAGAGACTGCAATCTGGGTATTAGGACTTCTCATTGCTCCTGGGTGATCATTATTTTTAGGTCTTTTAGTGGCCAAAGCTAAGAAATAGTTTTTTTCTTTCTCTCTTCCTAATATACACCATGAATTCATACTTACCCTTCCAGGTCAGATTCAAGGCTACTGGGCTTCTCGCATCAATCTCACATCTTTCTCCTTATCCCACATGGAAAATTATGGTTCTCGGTAACACTAACATAATTTAATTCATTGTTTGCTTTAATCCACACTTTACACACAACCGTTTCAAAATAAAAGTAATAATACTACCACCAAAAATATGATTGCTGCTGAAAATTATTTTTCAGTTTGTTTTGTCCTTAAGATATATCCCACTAGGAATAGACAAATTACTGTTTTAAAGTCACTTAGAATAGGGCGCCTGGGTGGCTCAGTTGGTTAAGCGACTGCCTTCGGCTCAGGTCATGATCCTGGAGTCCCGGGATCGAGTCCCGCATCGGGCTCCCTGCTCAGCGGGGGGCCTGCTTCTCCCTCTGACCCTCTTCCCTCTTGTGCTGTCTCTCATTGTCTCTCTCAAATAAATAAATAAAATCTTTAAAAAAATAAAAATAAAAAAATAAAGTCACTTAGAATAGTTCTTCTATATGGTTATGCCACAAATTAAACTGGATACGTATATATGTTTATTTTTATTTTTAGGGATTACTATTTATTTATTTATTTGAGAGCGAGAGAGAGCATACACTTGAGTAGGGGAAGGGGCAGAGGGAGAGGGAGAGAAAGAATCCTCAGGCAGACTCCTTACTGAGTGCAGAGCCCAACGCAGGGCTCTATCCCAGGCCCCCAAGATTATGACCTGAGCTGAAATCCAGAGTTGGCCAATTAACCAACTGAGCCACCCAGGCACCCCTAGGGATTACTTTTTAGGGAATAATTTGTTTTATAATTATTTAAAATATTTACATGATTCCAAGTCAAATCTAAAAAACAAGAAATATTCAAAGAAGTTTCTAGCATCTACTCTGGTGCTATCCACCCCAATCGTTCCTTCCCTCATAGGTAAATTTTAAAAATTTGTATACTTTATTATTCCATTAAAAATAATAGTATATATACATAGATTCATATATCTTCCTTCTTAGAGAAGGAAGAGCATATTAATATTTCCATGCTTTTTAAGATTCTTTTTTTTTTTTTTTTAAGATTTTTTAATTTATTTGACAGAGAGAGAGCGATAGCAGGAACACAAGCAGGGAGAGAGGGAGACGCAGGCTTCCTGCCGAGCAGGGAGCCCGATGTGGGGCTCGATCCCAGGATCCTGGGATCATGACCTGAGCCGAAGGCAGACGCTTAACGACTGAGCCACCCAGGCGCCCCTCTTTTTTTTTTTTTTTAAAGATTTTATTTATTTGACACAGAGAGGGAGAGGGAGAGAGCAAGCACAAGCAGGGGGGAGTGGCAGGCAGGGGAGAAGCAAGGCTCCCTGCTGAGCAAGGAACCTGATGTGGGGCTCGACCCCAGGACCCTGGGATTATGACCTGAGCTGAAGGCAGACGCTTAACTGACTGAGCCACCCAGGCACCCTGCTTTTTAAAATTCTTAATGATATATGCTGGTGAATAGTAAAATAATCTTTAACCCTTTTTTTTATAACTTTATTGAGATACAATTCATATACCATACAATTCACCTATATAAAATGCACAATTCAGTGATTTTCAGTATGTTTAGAGTTGTGCAACCATCACTACTATCAATTTTAGAACATTTTTATCATCTCAAAAAGAAACCCTTAACCCATTAGCAGTCACTTCCCATTTCCTTCCCAACCCTTAGCTCTAGGCAGCGAAACTGTCTATAGAATTGCCTATCATGGACACTTCATACAAATGGAATCATACAATATGTGGTCCTTTGTGGCTAGCTTCTTTCACTTAGCATAGCTTTTAAAGTTCATTCATGTTATAGCATGAGTCAGTACTTTATTCTTTTTGTTATTGAATAATATTCCATTGTATGGCTAGATCATATTTTGTTTATCCATTCATCAGTTGATGGGCATTTGGGTTATTTCTAACTTTTGACTGTTATGAATAATGCTGCTATGAACTTTCTTATACGAGTGTTTGTATGAAAATACGTTTTCATTTCTCTTGAGTATATTCCTAGGAGTGGAATTGCTATTTCGTTTGATAATTCTGTGTTTAACATTTTGAGGGAATGCCACTGTTTCCAAACCAGTCCCACCAACAGTGTATGAAGGTTTTGATTTCTCCACATCCTCACCAACACTTGTTATTATCTGTTTTTTTTTTTATTATAGCCATCTTAGTTGGTATGCTTATTCCTGTTCACAGTCACATAGTACCCCATTGAGTGGTTATACCACAGTTCATGCAGCCCATCACCAGGTGGACATTTGGGTTGTTGCCTTTCTTTTGCTATTACAAATCATGCTTCAGTAGATAACTTTTTGTTTATGTCTTTGCATATTTTTGCCAGTATTACCTTAAGGATATAGTCCCAGAGGTGAGATTGCTACATCAAAGGGTAAATGCATATGTAAGTTTGCTAGATATTGCCAAATTCCTCTCCATAGAGGTTGCAGCATTTCATGTTCCCACCTGCAGTGTAGGAGAGTGCCTGTTTCCTTGCTGCCTCCCAATAGAGTGTGTTGTTGAACTTTTAGAGTTTTACCATCCTTGTAGATGAGAAATCATATCCTGTGATAGTTTTAATTTTTACTTATCTTATTATAAACAAGGTTGAGCATCTTCTCACGTGAGTAACAGTCATCTTAATTTCTTTTTCTGTGAATTGTCCCTTCATGTCTATATCCCCATTTTTCTCTAGAGTAGTTAGCCTTTTTTTCTTTATATATTAGAAAAATTTACTCTTGGGACACCTGGGTGGCTCAGTCAGATAAGCATCCGACTCTTGGTCTCAGCTCACACCTTGATCTCAGGGTCATGAGTTCAAGCCCCGTGTTGGGCTCTGTGCTGGGTGTGGAGCCCACTTTAAAGAAAAAGAAAAAGAAGAGAAGAAATATTTACTCTTTGTCTTGCTTATAATTGTAACATTTCGCCCCAGTTTGGTATTTGCCTTTTTACTTTGTTTACAGTGTTATGTCACCATGGAAAAGTTCTTTATTTTTATGAAATCAAATTTAATAGTTTTTTCTCTTATTATTTCAGGTTTTGAGGCATATTTAGGAACATTTTTCCATCTTACAAGTTATAGAGAAATTTACTCAAGTTTTCTTTTTGGACTTCTCTGTTTAATTTTTTATATTTAAATTCTCTGATCTATTTAGAATTGTTTTCTGGTGTATGTTATTTATTGTGTATAGCTATCCAATTATCTAATTGTCCCAATACCAGCTACTAAAAAGTCCATTTTTACCCCTATGGATTTGAGATTCTGTTTGTTCTAATTTAAAAATGCTGTTGGATTGGGCGCCTGGGTGGCTCAGTTGGTTAAGCGACTGCCTTCGGCTCAGGTCATGATCCTGGAGTCCCGGGATCGAGTCCCGCATCGGGCTCCCTGCTCGGCAGGGAGTCTGCTTCTCCCTCTGACCCTCCTCCCTCTCATGCTCTCTGTCTCAAATAGATAAATAAAATCTTTAAAAAAAAAAAAATAAAAAAAAAAAAAAAAAATGCTGTTGGATTTATTTCTGTATTTTCTATTTTTCCATTGGCCTCTCTGTTCAGGTACTCAACTTATTTACAGAAGCTTTGTAATCAAGTTCAAATAACTGATAAAAGTAGCCACCTTCACCCCCAGTTGCTGTACTTTTTCAGGGTTTTCCTTACAATTCTTGTTTATATGTTCTTTAAGCTTTATTATCCACTTGTCCAGCTCTTGAAAAAACATAATTTTTTAAATTATTGGGTTTGCTTTTTATTTATCACCTACCTCCAAACTTACATCTTTATGGTATTTGAGTCTTCCCATCTAAGAACATGTTATGTGTCTCCATTTGTTCAAGTTTATTTTTTGGTCTTTCAGGAGTGTTTGTTTTCCTCAACATTTTGGAATTTCTCTTGCTTACATATTTTATTTTATTTTTTGCTCTTATAATTGAGGGCTTTTCTTTCTTTATGTCTTCTTCCTGATTTGTCTGTAAGTGCTGTTGATTTGTTTACTGTAGTGTTCCCATAGATTCTCTTGGGTTTTTTAGGTGTATAAGCATATACTATGAAAATTCCAATTTCTCCTGTCAAATTCTTACACTTTAGATTGCTTTCTTTTGTCTAATGGTATGAGCAAATACCTTCAACACAATATTAAATTATAGTGGAGATAGTGGGCATTTTTACCTTGTTCCAGATTTAGTAGGAGATACTCTCATGTTTCTCTATTAAATATAAGATCCTGGTTTGGGCTGAGTTTTATATTTATTTTATCATTTTAAGGAAGTATACCATCGATTCCCGTATGGTTATGGTACTCTTATCATTCTTCTATCTCTCTCTCTCTCTTTTTTTTTTTGGCTAGAATAATTCCATAGAGAGAAACATTCCTTCATCATCTTTCATTTTTTAAACAGAGAGAATAGACTTGTTTAAAGGGTTTGCATTAGAGATTTCCCCTCCCCTGTCAAATTTGTGTGAAGAAAATATTTGTACTATTTCACTTAAGAGGACAGTTTGGCTAATGTTTTTCTTAAACTAGTACCGCCATGGTTCATTTAAGGAAATCCCCCAAGAGTTGCTAAGTAATATAAAGTGCTGCATTCATGGCTAAGAGCAGCCGTTTGGATTGTGTTAACATTGGCCTAATTCTGGTGAGTCACATGTTTGATTTTAAACCTGCACTTTATTTATTAGAATGCCCCAAATAGATGTTTTAACATTTCATTTTCAAAGTATGGATATTGAATTTAAGTAAGATAATCTGTGTTGTAGTTTTGAGAGTAAGACATAATTGTTTTCTTTCAGTGAAAGGAAACCTACCATGCAGAAAAATAAAAGACTTAAGGAGAGCTTCTATTTACTTACCTAGAAAGCATCTTCATTAACGTTCGAGTGTTACTGTATTTTGTTTCTCTGCTGATATAGCCTATATTTTCAGGGCTTTTGTCTTCCAAATGTTTTGCGGTTGATATTTAGTATACATTGCATACTCATATTAAACAGATAACTGGTGATGATAGGTAGTAGGGCAAAGGATATTGGTTAGGAGAAGCCAACCTGATATTGAAAATTTCTCTTGGTAAAATCTAAAAAATTGGTAATTTCACAAGATAATAGAAAGTTGATTGTGTGTCTAATTTTACATTCATATTTAATGCTCAATTAGGCATCCATCATTTCTCGTAAAAAAGAAGCCAAAGCTGAGGAACTTCAGGAAGCAAAGGAGAAGTTAGCCAACCTAGAGAGAGAGGTGTCAGTGAAGACAAATCAGACCCGTGAATTTGATGGCACCGAAGTTTTGAAGGGAGATGAAGTAAGTTAAGGTGTCTAATGGGACAAGGATATGAATATTGTTTTTGTTTGAAAACATTCATGTTTTTTACTTTTTTGGTTTGAATATCAGTAATGGAAAGTTAATTTTATTTTATAAAACCTATTTATTTAAAACTGAAAAGTCTTTGCAATAATATTAAGATATTCTTGCTTTTAATGACATAGATCTTAGTAATTTTATGAGATAATGTTCCAAATTTTTACTTTTTAATTAAGCAAATCTATATTGGTTTTATTAATTATAAATATTAAGTTATAAAAGTAAGGCAAAATGAGTAGGAACTAACAGATAAGACAAAAATTCATATTCATTGATAAATGTCATCCCAGAAAGGGATGAGAAAATAGTATCAGTAAGTTACTCTGTCAGTAATGTGTATTTAGCCACTGGAACTGGCACCATTTAAATGATTTCATTGTAGATGCTTGTAAATTTTAAAAATACAACTCTATCTTGTGTTGCTGTATACTTAAATTTTTGAACAGTGTTTTAACAGCTGTTATTTCATTTATCCTTCTGTCAGACTTGTGAGATTAGTAGGACAAGTAATATTGTCATTTGTATATATGGCTAAACTTAAGCACCAAAAATATAACACCCCATCTCATTTTCATAAAATTAGCTAAAGAAAGAATGAATAAATGAAGCAAAATATCTTGTTTTAGTACAGCGCTTTTTTTTTTAAGGCAAATCAAGTGATAGGTGTTATTTTAATTCCCAATCATTGCCTGTACTTTGCCACTTCTTATAGCTCATTATTTTATATTAGCTACTTAGCTACTAGGCCTCAGCAAAAACTACTTCGAAAAGCTGCTCACATCCAAACTTCATTTTTGGCTTTGTATTTAAATTCATATTTGTTACCAAATTCATACTGTTACAAATTGGCAGTGAACCTTCACTGTGCCAAACACAAATGAGTTGTTCCCACGGTACCACTTTTCTCTGTGGTGTTTCCGATTGTAGCCTCCCAGTATGCTGTAAGCCTTTTGGAAAGTAGTAGATTTCAGCAGTCAGCATGTGACTGAAAAATTCCTTTGGCTTTTAACATCCACTTCCAGATTGCTTTAAGAGATGGGAATATTTTAAATGTTACTTGGAAGCTAACAGGGTGTGCTTTGTGACATCCTTGCAATCCAGTGGGGGGGCGGGGGCGTTAATTATGCAGTAATTTTGTTTTATAAGAGACCATGCTATCTCCTACCATTTTTGTCTTAAGAAAATGCTGCCCAATTGATGAGAAATACTAATTGCCGTGGTCACATTTGGCATGAATAGTGCAATGAATTTATAAATTCAGCATTAGATATTCCTTCTATGCAGATGTGAGGGGGAAAGAACATGGTGCCAACCTATTAAGTTTTATTTTTGATAAATTATAGTGAATAGGAGAAGTGTCTGATGACAGAAAAAGCATACTTTTTTTAAGGGGAAAAAAGATAACTTTGGAAATGATAAGGTCAACTTAATTTTTAAACAATATCTGGTCAGAAACTAGAACAAATCAAGTAAATCATTTGGCAGTTACTTAAAAGAACAGAAGGTATTGGGGAACATTAAGCATAATTTTGTAAAGGACAAATCTTGGTAGACCAGTTTTATTTTCTACTTTGATAAAGTGATAGACCATATGGACAAAAGGGAGGAAGTTTGTTATACTTAAAATTATATAATATAGCTGGACTTCAGTGAGGTTTCATTTGGTATCACATGGTAATCACCAAAAAATCATGTTTTTTGCCAACCATCTGTTAACACAGTTGGTGAGAGGGTATCGAGTAGTAGCATGGCATTTAGAAAGAATAACTATACCAGGAGTCACAAATAGGAGAATGAGGAAGGGGGGCCTAACATTAAGTGACCACTTTTTATACAAGGCTCTGTGCTAGATGCCTTGCAAACACACACTTCTTTACTTCTTATATTCTTGTTATTGTTATTTCCATTTTACAGTTGAGTGAAGCTCAGGGGGATATAGATGCACTTATATGTAATAAGTGACCAATCTGGGATCCAGGTCTTTCTCACATATTCCTATTGACCTTGAGCAAATCACTTCTCCATCTATAAAATGGGAGAGATTGCTCTTCACTGTCATTATGAAGAACACACGAACTAATGGATGTCAAAAGCTTCCAAGAAACTGGAAGGCTCAGTCAACATATAACATCTGGCATCTGGAAGTCATCATTCCTATGGGCCTCATGTTACTACATGTGTGAAAGACAGTATAGTGGAGTGGTTAAGGGCATGGGCTCTAGAATTTGGTTGTTTGAGTGCATCTCCTGGCTTTTTCATCTTACCAGATGGGTAACCTTGGGCAGCTTCCGTAACCTCTTTGTGCTCAGCTGTAAAATGTGACTGTTATCACTGTATACCTCCTAGAATTATAATTGTACAGATTGAATTAATACCTAAAAAGTGCTTAGAATAGCACGAGCACATGCTGAGTGCTCAGTGTTAAGCTCTTGATATTTTTATATTTTTGTCAGTCATTTGAATGAAGAATTTGAAAGCTAAGAATATAGTTTACAGCTTAAAACTTGAAATTAGTATTTCCTAAACTGGGTGCAATTCAGTAGAAATAAATATGAAATAGTTTTTGTTTATGGATACATAATTTACACAGACTCAGAATGGGATAACACTAACGATAGTCATTTTGGCTGCTATTCACTGAGCAGTTACTGTGTGCTCAATCTTTAAAAACATATCCTTGATGACGGTTGCACAATGATGTGAATATACTTAATGCCACAGAGCTGTACACTTAAAAATGGTTAAAAGGACAAATTTTATACTATGTGTGTTTAACCACAATAAAACATGCATGCAGTATATCCTAATTCATCCTCTCAAAAAAACTGTGAAGTAAATATTATCTCCATTTTGTGATTGGGGAAATAGGCTTAGAGAAATTTAAGTAACTTGCCTAAAGTCACAGTTAGTGAGTTGCAGAGTAAGGATTTGAACTCAGGTCTGACAGTCACTAAGATTGATAAAAGATTGATAAATCTTTTCTTGGAAAAATTTAGGAATGTGACTGTGTTAATACTACACATTTAGTAATTTATATTCCTTTGTCATTTTCTTTTTAGAGGTCAGCTAGCAGTTTTTAAAGTTCGGTATTGAAGTATGCATTTTGATGCTTCCTACTGCTGTTAAAGTTAATATTCCAGATGTTACATTTCGTCTGAGAATTTAGCTCTTCTGTTTGCAGATGACAAGTGCTACAGGCATTTGTTCTTCATTAGACTTTTTCATTAGTATTCCCTGGATGTTTCTTATTAATAAAAGATGAAGTGTCTAAAAATGCTCCTCTTTTGCATTGTACTTTGGTTATCACTTGAACATTTTATTTTCATTGTATTGCCTTGCTTAATTATGGCAGTAGGCACAGGAATGTGTTTATCTCTTATTGTGCCAGACTTCTGACATGGGTAGGAATTTCTTGAACTGTTGAAATTATCTTCTCAGTGGTAGAGATTTTCTTATCAGTCTAGTCTATCTTGATTTCTTTCTCTTCACACCAGTATTTGGTAGGTGATAAGAAGGTTAAATTTAGACACTATAGTCTCTTAACATAACTAAAAATTGATGATAATGAATGTCTGTTTTTTTATATCTTGAGGTTTTTTATATTGGATTTTAGTATGTAATAACTAAGTATAGAGACGCCTGGGTGGCTCAGTCAGTTAAGCTACTGCCTTCGGCTCAGGTCATGATCTCAGGGTCCTGGGACTGAGCCCAGGATTGAGCCCCACATTGGGCTCCCTGCTCAGGGGGGAGCCTGCTTCTCCCTTTCCCTCTGCTGCTCCCCCTGCTTGTGCTCGCTCTCTCTCTGTGTCAAATTAATTAATTAATTAATTAATTTTTAAAAACCCAAGTATAAATCTAGTTGAATTGATATTCTCAAAGAATTGTGAATGCTGTCATCTCTGAAAGCAGTTACCCAAAAATGCCATGGAGCTTTGTCCTTGATACCAACCTGTTTATTATTCTTATCAATAATTTATATTAATTAATAGTTAATGTTTATTATGCAGTTACAATGTGCCAGACATCATCCTAGGCTTATTATATACATTATCTCATTTATTTCATTGAACAACTCTAAGAGATAGTTATGATCATTATTCCTAGTTTTTACAGATATGGGAACTAAGGCACACGGAGGATATGTGGTAACTTACCCAAGATCACATGGCTAGTAAGTAGTAGTACCATGATTTGAATTGAGGTGGTCTCCCTCCAGAACCCTTAGTAATTTTCACATGACAGGAAGCTAGAAGGAATAGTCAGCCTGAGAGAGATAATAGAATTAGGGTTCAAAGTCATTTTGGGAGGCAGGAGCTTTGTGCTAAAACAAACAAAATGCCATTAATAGGATTATGAATACAGTGTTGTAGAATTTGAGTTTTGTCTACCATCTCAACATACCACCCATGAGTAATGCAGCATTAGAAAACAAATTATTATACTCTATTAAGAAAAATGTAATATCCTATTTATGGTGAAATTATGCCTGGAATACTGTTTTACATTTTTGGCATATGTTTTAAGAAGGACATAGTCAAGGCAGAGTCCAGATGAAGGTAACCAAAATGGATGAAAAGTCTGGCAATTTTCATAGAAAGAATTGATTAGGTATTAACTGAGAACAAAAAAAAGGCATAATAGAATTACACTTAAATTTCAAAAGGATTATAGAAAGGATGGTGTGCATAAAAAGAGTTAACATAGCAGGCCTGAAACTGCTATTCTTAGAAAATCTTATTTGCAAGATTGGCCCTTGGCTGGCATCTAGGAACTTGGAATTTAGAAAGATTCCCTCCACTCCCTGATAAGAATTGCTCACTGTGCCTAAACTGTATATACAAAGAATGTGGTTTATTTTGAACACCTGCTTTCCTTCTCAGAGCCTGAACTTTTGGTAAGGGCTAGACAGAGAGTATGCCTCAGTGACCAGACCAAATGCCTGCGTGCTGAGTCTCTAATGAACTTACCTTGTTGGCAGCATTTCACACATATTGTTATAACTCATTGCTGGAGGAATTAAGGGAGAAGACTCTTGGAAGCTTGCCCCTGGTTTCCTCTGGATTTCACCCCGTGTTCCTTTTCCCTTTGCTGGTTTTGCTTTTATGTTTTCATTGTAATAAAGCATTGCCAAGAGTATGACTATATGCTGAGTTCTGTGTGTGAGTCCTCCTAGCAAATCATTGAACCTGGGGATGGTCTTGGGGACCCCTGACACAGATGGATTAGTATTCTTCTTATTTGTTTGAGAGAAGGCAGAATTAGGACCAATGGTGAGAAAGAAATACTTGATTGGCTATAAGGGAAAATTTCTACAACTTAAGCTTTCTTCAGTAGTTAGGCAGGCTGCTTTGGTGAAGTAGAGTGCTCCACCATTTAAAATATTATGACAGGGCGCCTGGGTGGCTCAGTCGTTAAGCGGCTGCCTTCGGCTCAGGTCATGATCCCAGGGTCCTGGGATCGAGTCCCACATCGGGCTCCCTGCTCAGCGGGAAGCCTGCTTCTCTCTCTCCCACTTTCCCTGCTTGTGTTCCTGCTCTCACTGTCTCTGTCTCTGTCAAAGAAATAAATAAAATCTTTAAAAATAAATAAATAAATTAATTAATTAATAAAATATTATGACAGAAGCTGGATGAGGACATTTTATTTTTTTATTTTTTTTAAAGATTTTATTTATTTATTCATGAGAGAGAGAGAGAGAGGCAGAGGGAGAAGCAGACTTCCCGCAGAGCAGGGAGCCCGATGCGGGACTCGATCCCAGGACTCCGGGATCATGACCTGAGCCGAAGGCAGACGCTTAACCATCTGAGCCACCCAGGCGCCCCGAGGGACATTTTAGAAGTAATGTGTGCATTTAGTAGAAAAAAAGATTGGACTGGATCAATGTTTTGGATTTTTTTTAATCTTAAAAAATATGATTATATAAGTAATACCTGAATATGTTCTTGTGGTGTGAAAATCAAACAACACACATAAAGTCAAAGTCTTCCTTGACTACCTCCCACCCCGAATCCGAGTCCCTCAGTCCCTTTACCAGAGAGAAACCCCTGCTTCCAGTTTTGTGTATCCTTTCAGCCCTTTCTTTAAAGATAGTCATAGATAATACTGTTTTATGGGTTTTTAAAAATATAAATGGTTTTATACTGTGTGTATTGTACAACTTGCTTTTAATAAAATGTTTTGGAGATTTTTCCATGTCAGTAAATGAGGAGGTTAAGAGAATTCTGTGGAAGTTAAAAGAATCAGCTCTGGAGCCAGAACACCTGTGTGCAGATCTCTGCTCTGCCACCTATCAGCTTTTCAGCCTCAACGTGTTACCGAACTCCTCTGTGCCTCAGTTTCCTTGTCTATAAAGTGGTGTACCTGCTGTGGAAAACAGTATGACAATTCTTCAAAAGCCAAACACAGAATTACCATATGACCCCAAAATTCCCCTCCTAAGTTAGAATCCTCATGTGGTTTTCTCTTAGGACTTTCTAAATGCAAATTATTGCAGTTATTCTAAGTTATGATAACTTGAATTATTTGGACAGGATTTTAAGTATTAAAATAAGTGACCTTAGTTTTCCTTAATTTGGAGTGCTTTTAAAATGTTTGCATAGAATTATCTAACTTTATGCAGGATTCAGTGTAAGAAGGGACATAAAAACAGTATTATAGCAAAGTGTAAGTTAATGATCATACATTTGACTCTGAGTTGTTATAAAAGATTGCTGTAGTCAGTATGATGTTTTTAAGGTAATGTAATAAACTTAATTAAGGAGCATGTCTTCCAGAATAATACCCCTGTTATTTTTCCCCAGCTCATACCCCATGACCCTGAAATGTACTCCCATAGTACTCTGTTCCTGTGTGTTGTACCATACAACACCTTAAGAACACTTGTTCAGGGCGCTTGGGTGGCTCAGTTGGTTAAGCGACTGCCTTCGGCTCAGGTCATGATCCTGGAGTCCCTGGATCGAGTCCCGCATCGGGCTCCCTGCTCGGCGGGGAGCCTGCTTCTCCCTCTGACCCTCCCCCCTCTCATGTGCTCTCTCTCTCTCTCATTCTGTCTCAAATAAATAAATAAAATCTTTAAAAAAATAAGAATAAAAAAATAAAAATAAAAAAATAAAATAAAAAAAGAACACTTGTTCAGTTTCTGCTTCCCCTAAGAAAGCAGTAAGCTCCACGGTGGCAGGGGCTTATCTCTTGTTCACCATCATTTACTTAATACCTGGCATGTAACAGGCACTTAGTAAATGTGTGGAAATCTGAAAGCATATAATGTAATCTAGATATATGTATGTTTTTCATCAGAAAAGTGATAATATTAAAAATGTCTTGGCACTTCTTTGTAGGCTTCAGTTGATAGGAAAAATTACTTATATTAACTCTTTGTCTTAACCGTAGTTGTATATTTCATTGTACAAAGTTTTTTTTATTTTTTTATTTTTTTAAAGCTTTTATTTATTTGTTAGAGAGAGAGAGGGGGAGAGAGAGAGTGTGTGTGTGGCAGGCAATGGGAAAAGCAGGCTCCCCACTGAGCAAGGAGCCCGATTTGGGACTCAATCCCAGGACCCTGGGATCATGACCTGAGCTGAAGGCAGACGTGTAACAGACTGAGCCACCCAAGCATCCCAGATAAAGTTATTTTTAGATACCTAACCACAAACCTAAATTTGCCATTTAAACTGTTAGCCTCCGTTAATTCTTTGGTAAGTACAAATTTTGCTATTTCATAGGTGGCAATCTGAGTGTGATGACTATCTCTCTTAATGGAAGAGCAAAGAAGAGAGTCTGTGCCTCTTGTAGTAAGTCCCACATAGCTACTGATTTCCCATCTTAGTCATTTTGATATCTCTGAATCTCTCCTTTAACTATTTGAAAAAGCAAACAAAAAAATCAGCCCTGATGATGCAATGCTGGTACCCTTCCTAGAGCTGTCATTCAAATGAATGCATGCCTTTTGGTTCTGAACTTTTTTTTTTTTATGATTTATTTATTTATTTATTTTAGAGGGCCCAGGGAAGGGGCAGAGGGAGAAAATCTCAAGCAGACTCCCTGCCGAGGGTGGAGCCGGATGCGGGGCTCGATCCCATCACCCATGAGATCACGACCTGATCTGAAACCAAAATCAGTCATTCAACTGAGTGAGCCACCCAGGCGCCCCAGGGTCTGAACTTTTTTATAGTAACAAATGAACCTCTGGTTAAGGTTCTGTTGGCACTTCATGCATTGAAAGGTCACTCCTGGTTAATGCTGTATGAGTATAGAGTCCATTATGTTTTGTTCCCTAACCATTACAAGAAGCTCACCTGTTTTGCAGTTATGACTGCTTTAAAAATGTGCTTGGTCAAATAATGTTTATAAGAAGTTTTAGAAAGATCCCACCAATTCATTCTACAGCTATCGATAGAAATCCTAGAGCTAAATTGCAAAGATTATGAAATCTTCTTTAAATACTTCAAAGAGAAGCACAGTGAAGATAAGGGAATCCTGGCAAGGTTTGCTGCAGCTGTCAGATCCCGAAAAATTAGGAATCAAATTTTGACACTTGTAATTGAATCATCCACCCTTCTAAGTGAGCCCAGGCAAACCTGTGATATTTTTAGAACCTTTCAAGTCACATTACACCCTTTAGAGTTCATAGCAGGACCCGAGGCCCCTAAAATTTCCCAAGAGATAGAACAAAACAAAATCAAATAAGTCTGGCTCAAATCACTGTAATAGAAGTAGTATATTATGCATGTAATCTAGCTAGCCACAGTTGCAGCCCAAAATTTGAAAACTTTTCATAGCAAAATGTTTTGAGAGTTAACTGCTTGGACAGCAGTTGAAAAATCCATTATGTCTAATGTAGTAACAGCTGTGTGGTGGTGATTTGATTTATAATAGAAGCTTAGAGACCTTGATGGCATGATTAACTGTGTTTCACAGATGGATGTTCCTGTGCCACAAGTTTCATTTAAGTCTCATTTAAGACATATGATAAGCATATAATACGCAAGTTTCATTTAAGACATATAATAAAACATATAATAAGCAATATATATGCTGGTATATATACTCAAAAGAATTAGCAATTAACTATTCACTACCATTTATGGGTAATTACATTGCTTATGCTTTCTAATTTATTTTTTAATTTTTTTTTAAGATCTATTTATTTATTTGAGAGAGATTGCAAGTGAGCACAGGGGGGGAGGGGCAGAGGGAGAGAGAATCTCAAGCAGACTCCACGCTGAGTGTGGAGCCCGGTGGGGGGGGGGGGGTGATCCCAGGACCCTGAGATCATGACCTGAGCCGAAATCAAGAGTCGGACACTTAAGCGACTGAGCCACCCAGGCGCCCCCAAATTTTCTAATTTAAAGCTAAAAACCTAATACTAACAGGTTGCAAAAGTTTAGAATTGTATTTGTATGTGTGTCTGTGTTGGCACTAGTTATGATGGGTGATTTGAAGACTATCATTTTAACAGAAAACAAAGATTGCTTTGAAACTTTTTCTTGCCTTAAAACAAATATCTGAGACCAGACTTCAGGGAGTCCAAATGATTTATTCAGCATAACATGAAAAGACAGTCTCTTCGGGTTTTCTACAAGTCTGAATTCAGACAAAATAGAAGACACTGACAAATGGGTGAAAAATTCGTGATCATTGGTCATATTCATGCTACTCTTGAACAGTTGGTGTTACCTCATGTGACACCTAACTTTCTTGGGCCTTTTTCTGTAGTTTTCCATGCTTAAAAATCATTTGATGAAGTAACTGACAAAGATGTGATTTAATTAAGAAATGGAAAATAGCATGCATATTGGACTAACAGGATTTGAGGACAAAAGTACTCATTCTAGTCCAGTTTTTCCAACTTGCTGAAATTTGGTGAGTTGTATTAATTTCTCTATAGGTTTCCTTTTCTGTAAAAGGGAAATAGTGCTTTTTCAAAAAAATAGATTTTTGTGGTTCTTGACAATATGAAGTATTTATTATATGGTTGTCTTGTAAGGTCCTCACAGCTAATTACTGTGAAAATAGTTTTCATGCCGGATACTGAGGTAGAAAATTTGCAGCAGGAGCAGAGAGATGCTTGTTTCTGCATAAATATCCAGATTGATACCTGGAATCTAATAATGCTTTTGAGTTCCAGATAAGCTTGACAAGCATTTGTAAATGGTTATATACTTAAGGAAATAAGCTGCTTTGTCCATTTAAAAAGCTAGCCCAGATTTTGATCATTACTATTAAAGGTTCTAAGACATATTAAATGGTAAAAAGAGAAATAACATCTGGCAAATTCCATTTTGATCACAAAGGAATCTGTAAAATTAGTCCTGAAGCTAGAAGCTAGCTAGCTCTATAAAGCTTTAATCTTATTGATCTCAGCATTTAAAATGATGGCTGTTCTTCATAAGTGACAAATTTAGGTAACAAATGTATATTGGTCCAAATGATTAGTAATAGCTGCTATACTGGACCTTCCTGCACAGTGGCAAGCTTTCTAGTTCACTTTAATGACAAATTTGCTTTATTAACCTGCTATAGTGAACTATAGAAAGCTTTTCCTTAATGTTCCAAGAATCTGTTGCTTATCTCCTATGCCAGAGTTCCTTTAAAGATTATTTTAAAAATATTTTTAAATTAAGTATTTAAAAAATAAATCCCCCAAAATTCACTCATAACTCTATCCGCCCAATACAACAGCTATTTTTATTTCTTAATTCTCTCCCAATCTTGGCTTATAAATATATATATATATTCAAAATCTTTACATAGTTGTACTGAGAGTATATAGATTTGTCATTGCTTGCAGTAGTAATTATTCTGTTTTTTTAAGATTTTTAAAAAATTTATATGAGAGAAAGAGAGAAACAGCATGAGAGGGGAGAGGATCAGAGGAAGAAGCAGGCTCCCCGCTGAGCCGGGAGCCCGATGTGGGACTCAATCCCAGGACTCCAGGATCGCGACCTGAGCTGAAGGCAGTCGCTTAACCAACTGAGTCACCCCGGTGCACTAATTATTCTATTTTAGTT
This sequence comes from Neomonachus schauinslandi, assembly GCF_002201575.2. NCBI lineage: Eukaryota > Metazoa > Chordata > Mammalia > Carnivora > Phocidae > Neomonachus > Neomonachus schauinslandi. The sequence goes on along the minus strand of NC_058416.1, from coordinate 84,523,505 downwards.
CTAAAGAGCATCCATCACACCTAGATTTTTACTTTTCTGCTTAATTACTTGACGTTTCTTTATTTCTTTACTATTTAGAAGAAACAGTTATCATCTCTTATTTTCTAGGTACTCCTTAACTACATTCAAACAGAGTGATAGACATTATTAATCATTATCCATTATTCAATTTTTATAGAATTTTGGTATATTTTATAGATTTTATTTAAAAACTACCTAATATTATTTTAGACAAATAATCATTCATTTTATAATGGTAACATTGTATGTTTTGATTCTCAGAGGTTCTAAAAAACCCTTTACACGGTAATAAAGTATTTTCAAGAATTGGCTACCATATGGTGACAATTATGGTTATTAATAATTGCAAATGTTTAGGTCAAGAATTTGCTTTATTAAACCATTGTGGCATAATTAATTATAACAATGATAGCTCCTATTTATTGAATGCTACACTAGGCATTGTGCTAATTGCCTTACATACATTTTCATATCACTCTGAGATAAGTATTGTTACCTCCTTTTTTTTTTATTTCAATTGAATTGATATATAAAGACAAAACAGTAATTGCCTAAGGTCACTTTAAGTGCTGGAGCCAGGATTTGAAATTACATTTCTCTGACTCCAAAGCCTATGATCTTAACACCTCTCTGAACTGCTTCTGTGACCTTGTTGTACTGCTCCTAGGACCTTAATGATTAAGTCCTAAATGAAATTATTTGTGACTTTTTGCTCATATAAATTGTTACAACATGGAATTATGAGTGAATTTAATTTTTAATACTCAAAGTCTATTCAAAATAAAATCTGTCAGCTGTTAGGTTTTTGTTGGTGATGGGCTTTCTTTGAGGTGGGTTGTACTTTTAATTTAATTATACTTTTTTTAGATTGATACAAATATGTAGTTTAAAATAGTACTACAAAGCTTATAATGAAAATAATGATCCCCTTTCACATTCCCAAGTCATGCTTCCTTGAGGCAATCTCTCTTAATGCCTTTGGTTGTTTCTTATAGTATTTACTTTTACATTTCTAAATAGCATGTTTGTGCTGAAACTTAAAATTTTTTTTCCATTTTGGATATACTACCATAGGAGATGAGGGTTTAGCCTACACTTCTCATTCCCTGTCTACCCCCATACCCCATCCTTCCATTCATTAGAGCCTCCCTATGATAATTTTTTTTAAAGATTTTATTTACTTATTTGACAGAGAGAGACACAGCGAGAGAGGGAACACAAGCAGGGGGAGTGGGAGAGGGAGAAGCAGGCTTCCTGAGGAGCAGGGAGCCTGATGCGGGGCTCGATCCCAGGACCCTGGGATCTTGACCTGAGCTGAAGGCAGACACTTAATGACTGAGCCACCCAGGCGCCCTCATTATGATAATTGTAGAAACACAGTTTACAGCTGAGCCACGTAGTATACTATGATTACATATCCTTGTAGTCTTGTACACTTGTACACTTAAAAAAAATTAATACTGACCTATTTTTTTTGTTTTTGTTTGGTTAGTTTTTTCATGTACCTATCACCCACTCAGCTCCAGACCTTCTGATAGAACTGTACAATTTATCTTAATATGGCATATGTCCATACACAGTAATCTATTAATTATATTTTGTAAACCTTAGGTGTATTCTTTTTGGAGTCCCTCTCATTCTTCTGTTCCAGTCGGAAGATTTATATCTAGACTTGCTGTGAACCATAGGCTTGCTGTAAACTGTAATCTGGGGCTTCATAGTCATCATCCTGAAAATTCTTTAACCATTTTCCTGTTTTGGATCCCCTGCTTTCCACATCCCAAGTCTTCTCTTTCTTGGTTTATTTCCTTGTTGTAATAGAGAATGTTCCTGAAAAAGAGGGACTTGGAAGGTACATTTTTGAGAATCTTGCTTGTATGAAACTGTCTTTATTCCATCTGTGTTTATTCCATCTTGTCTTTACTCCATTCCATCCATGATTGATAGTTTGATGGAATGGTGAATTCTGGTTGAAAATCTTTTTCCCTGAGAATTTTGAAGACATTGTTCTGTTGTCTTCTAGTGTTCAGTGTTGCTGTCTGAGGCAGTTTTAATTCCCATTCCTTTGATATGATCTTTTATTGTTACTATTCTTGTTCTTTTAACTCTTCTTGAAACTTTTGGGATTTTCTCTTTACCTCTGATTTTCTAAATTTTTAAGGTTATGGGCTTAAATAATCTTTTCTTCTTTCATTGAGCTGGGAATTCTATTGGTCCTTTCAATTTAGAATCTTATATCCTTCAGTTCTGGGAGATTTTCTTGTATTATTTCTTTCTTTCTTTTTTTTTTTTAAAGATTTTATTTATTTATTTGACGGAGAGAGACACAGCGAGAGCAGGAACACAAGCGGGGGGAGTGGGAGAGGGAGAAGCAGGCTTCCCGCGGAGCAGGGAGCCCGATGCGGGGCTCGATCCCAGGGTCCGGGGATCGAGCTCTGAGTCTTGCTCTCTGCTCAGTGGGGAGCCTACTTCTCCCTCTCCCTCTGCCTGCTGCTCCCCCTGCTTTTGCACTCTGTCTTTTTCTCTCTGTCAAATAAATAAATAAAATCTTTTTTTTTTAATTCTCTTCTTCTGGAACTCATTGGTTAGATATGGGACCTTCTATATTGATTCTTTAATGTTTATTTACTTTTCAAAATGGTTCATTTTTAAAAATGTGTTAAGTAAAGGTAGGTGACAATGTGTTTATATGTGTGTGTGTGTGTGTGTGTGTATCATATGTGAAGAGTAAAGAACAATGAGATCATGAACATATACTTAGCACTCAGCTTAAAAAAAGAACCTTTGAGGTTCTCTGTGTGCCTCTCCTTTATCCTATTTGATTTCCACCCCTCTAAGAGGTAACCACCATCTCAAGTTAGGTATTTGTCATTTTCTGACTCTTATTTGCTGTTTGACCACACATTTGTGTCCCTGAACTATATTGTTTAGTTTTCCTAAGCAATACTAATGGAAGCATACTCTGTATATTCTGTAACTTGCTTGTTTTGCTGTACATTATTTCTTGAACTTAAAATTGTTTACTTTCACTGTATATATGTAGTTGAATATACAACAATTTGTTGTGGCTTGTTTTCCAGTTTTTTGCTATTGCAGTGTTTCTGTCAACATTCTTATGTATGTGACTATGAACAGAATTTCTCCAGAGCAGTGTTTAACTTTTTTCACAATATGACACTTAAAAAAAATTGATCATTGTTTAGCATACTGAGGTAAAAGGACAAGGCTGCGTACAGCTGAGGGTGACTGGCTTGGGAGTTCTTTATAGTATCTTGCCCAACTGCTGCAAAGTCTTAGTGGATTACTATCTTGGCATACACTTAATATTTGTGCCACGTGAGTGCACTGGAGCATACTGCATTTACGAAGCTCTACTCTGGAGCAGTTCTATTCAAAGAGTTGTCTGAAGTCCTGTTTTAGCCCATAAACTGTTAGTTACTAATCCATGACCATATAAGTTGAACAGAAGCATTTAGAAACATTTATAGGAACGTGATGTTTCCTAAATATTTTTATTGTTTTATTTAAGTATCTACAAATGATTAGAAATTTTTAAAACTGCTCCATCACCATAGGTAAGTTTGAGAAGCCCTGCTATTTATTGGAGTGGAGTTGGTGGGGCATAGGCTGAACACAGTGTCAGCTGAAGTAGATATGAAGTGTTTTCCAAACTATTGTTCTAAATTATAAATCCTCCATTTCCTGTGGTATACAGGTATTCCACTTCTTCCATATCTTCACCAACACTTAGTATTGAAGGACTTCTTTTTGCTAATTGGGTGGATGTTAAAATAGTATCTTACTGTGGGCGCCTGGGTGGCTCAGTCGTTAAACGTCTGCCTTCGGCTCAGGTCATGATCTCAGGGTCCTGGGATCGAGCCCCGCGTCGGGCTCCCTGCTCTGCGGGAAGCCTGCTTCTCCCTCTCTCACTCCCCCTGCTTGTGTTCCCTCTCTCGCTGTGTCTCTCTCTGTCAAATAAATAAATAAAATCTTAAAAAAAAAAAATAGTATCTTACTGTGGTTTTAGTTTGTATTACTGGTTACTAATGAGGTTGAGCATCCTTTAATATGTTTATTGGTCATCTTGGATTTCTCTTCTGCAAAGTGACTATTCAAGTATTTTATCCATTTTTCTGTTGGATTATTTGTCTTTCATTTATTGATTTATAGGTTTAATTTATATATGTTGGATACAAATCCTTTGTTGGTTTAATGTGTTACAAATATGCTCTCCCAATTTGTGATTTATATTCCTAATCTCTTAATATATACTTTGATGAACAAAAGTTCTTGATTTTAGCCAAGTTAAGTTTATTGATCATCTATTTTCAGTTTGTGCTTTTTGCGTCTTGTTTAATAAATCCTTTCCTATCTCAAAGGTATGGTGATATTTTCTTATATCCTAAAAGATGTTTATCTTTCACATTTAAGTCTGTAATCCAGTTGGAACTGATTTTTATATGTTATGAAGTAAGGGGTCCATTAATTGAAATTGTGTTCTTTTCCCTCAAGTTTGCCACAGCAGCAGTCTACATAAACAAAATCCCTTTGAGAGCTTTAATAATTTTAAAAATACATAAAGCTTTCCTGAGACCAAAAAGTTTGAGAATCACTGTTACAGATCCACAGGAAAAATTAAAAGCTCCAATAAAAAAATGGGCCAAAGACAGGCAAATCATTAAAAAAAATTCCCCCAGATGAATAATGAACATGACAAAAAAAGTGAATTTCCTTAATAAAAAAATGCAAATAAAAAGTAAAATACTATTTTAATTATCAAGTTGACAATTATTAAAGGCACTATAAATAGCCTTTGAAGGGCAGTTTGACAAAACATATCAAAACCTTATTTCCTTCTGACCATTTCTGGAAGTATGTCCTATAGAAATTGTTAAGAATGTTTCTGAAGTTTTAGCTTCAATATATTCATCATGGTTTTTTGTAACAACTTGAAAATTCAGAAATAACCTAAAATCCAAATGATAGTGAGAAGAAACTTCCAATGGAGGAAAAACATTGATAATGTGTTTTCTGTCCTCTAATTTCATCCAGCGTAGTGGATCCCTTAGACTGCTTTGATGGCCACCTATTGCTTAATTGTACATAACTATCATTAATCTGGCCCTGACTACCCTTCCCTTAGGTAGTTTGTCCTGTGAATGTCAAATAATAACCAGTTAGCATAGAGCATATTGAGTAATTGGTGGGTTTGTTCTTCTACCAAAAATATTTATAGCTTTTAGCTTTTAAAAATAATTCTGGAGCACAGCATGATAAAGAAGGGAAAAATTGGCCTAGATAATACAGAAGATAGCAGATGAACAGGGTTGATTTCATTTGGGGCACTTTGCCCAGGACACTTTTAATAGAACATACAGTTACTCTAAGGATTCTGAGTCTGTGGTTATGTCAGGCTTACACATTTATTCTTTAAAAGGAAAAATTGCAAGTTATTGGACTCTGGATACATTGGTATGACTTAAATTTTTAAACCATTCCTATAATCCAGCCATTGATAATTTGCTGTGTGTGGGCTGGATTCCTTACTATTAAAACTAACTTAATCATGGAGAGAAAAATATTTTGAACTTCCTTCTTCTAAAACACAGTGGGTTCTTCATTTCTTTCAAAGTTTAAGTCAAGTTTTAAAAGATGTCTAAACTAGGAATTAGATGGTTATTTTTATGTGAAGAATTTTTAATCTCACTATTGTTGCGTACTGAAAAATCAATCAATTTGAAAATTGATTGGATTTCCAAATAAGGAAAAAAATCACCTAAATTTTAGAAATGCTGTGCTTCCTATTTAACTACCTTACAATTTAGAATTATTGCCCTTATGTTTAGCCTTAAAAATTAGGAGGAAAAATAGGGCGCCTGGGTGGCTCAGTTGGTTAAGTCACTGCCTTCGGCTCAGGTCATGATCCTGGAGTCCCTGGATCGAGTCCCGCATCGGGCTCCGTGCTCGGCAGGGAGCCTGCTTCTGCCTCTGACCCTCCCCCCTCTCATGTGCTCTCTCTCTCTCTCATTCTCTCTGTCTCAAATAAAAAAAAAAATCTTTAAAAAAAAATTAGGAGGAAAAATAGCAACATGGTAGTAGAACTTACATTGGAATAGTGGCTTCAAGTGAATTTTTCCTTTTTCTGTTTTCCAAAATTTCAGTAATACGTTAATTACTATTATTATTTAGAGGGGGGAGGGGTAGTGAGAGAGAGAATATTAAGCAGGCTCAGGCGCCTGGGTGGCTCAGATGGTTAAGCGTCTGCCTTCGGCTCAGGTCATGATCTCAGGGTCCTGGGATCGAGTCCCGCATCGGGCTCCCTGCTCCTTGGGAGCCTGCTTCTCCCTCTGCCTCTCTCTCTCTCTCTCTCTCTCTGTCTGTCATGAATAAATAAATAAAATCTTTAAAAAAAAAAAAAAAAGCAGGCTCCACTGCTGGCACAGAGCCTGTCATGGCGCACGATCTCATGACCCCAAGATCATGAGGTAAGTCGAAATCAGGAGTTGGGATGCTTAACCTGTGGAGCCACCCAGACTCCCCTACAAGGTAATTCTTTGAGAATCTTAGCCTTTTTAATACCCAATCCTTTTAAAGGCTAACTTGAGAAGAGTTATAAATAATTTTATAAATAATAAAAGTAATGGGGCGCCTGGGTGGCTCAGTTGGTTAAGCATCCGACTCTTGATTTTGGCTCAGGTCATGATTTTGGGGTCAGGAGATCAAGCCCCACGTTGGGCTCCATGCTCAGCACAGAGTCTGCTTGAGGTTCTCTCTCTCTCTCCCTCCTTCTTTTATCCTCCCCCTGCTCACACTTCTGTCACTAAAATAAATTTTAAAAATCTTTAAAAAAATAAAATAAAAATTTCAAAAAAAAAAGAATTACCTTGTATTAGGTAAAATGGAAACTTGTTTTGAAGTGATGTGCTTAAATATAACAGGCCAAATTCTTACTTGGAAATTTTCTTTATAATGTAGTTAATAAAAGGATGGAGTAGGAAGAAAAATTATTTTATATAGTAAAAAAAAATCTGAAAATTATTAGTATAATGGTACATACGAGGAAGGATTTTTTTTTTTAAGTATTATGTTCTGTTTCAGAAATACCAGAAATTTCTCACATTTGCTTCTGGCATTTGTTTCTTATATCAAGCAATACTTTTAATGAGCCAGGATCTTTACACCTTCTGTTTCCTCTACCTGGAATGTTCTTCTTTGCCTCTTCCTCCTTCCTCCAACACACTCTTACTTCTTCAGTCTTGGCTTAAATGTAATTATTTTGAGAAGCTTGCCATAATCCACTTCCCCTAAATCCCAAGACCCACTTTTTTTGCCTTCATCCCAACCCAGGCTAAACTCTTTTATTATTTACTCTCAGGACTGCTTCACTTCTTCATAATGTTCACCATGGTTGTAAACCTCAGTTCAATGTTTGTTTTTGCCACTATTTCCTTAAGCTTGGTAAGGGCAGGACTTCTGAGTATCTTGTTTAGAGTGTTATTCTCCATGTCTGGCATAGTGCCTAGTACATAATAGTAAGTACTGTTTATCAAATGAATTACTTTAATTCCTATTCATTTCATTTGCTTTTCCAAACTATAGTTGGTATTACTTAATAGTGGGGTCTTTCCATTAGAGTAGTTATAACTTTATATCATTAGTAGGTAAATAGCTGAATTAAGCAACTATAAACTCCCACTAAGTTGGAATATTCTTAGTTTTTTAAGGTTTGGGATGAGTTTCATCCCAATGTCTCAGATGCTTCTTAGTGTATATGGTCAGAGTACATTTCTTAAATGATAAGTAGTAGCTACAAGTGTTAACTATTCTGGTTGGCTATATTAATCTCAGTAGATGCAGTGCTACCATAATAGGACAATATGCAAGAGATATCATGATAAGATCACAGCCAGAGTGGGTTTCCTACTTTTTCTTCTTCTTCTTCTCCTCCTCCTTCCTTTTTAACCTTTTTACTTTTATAGGGTTGAGTTTCTGGTTTTTTACATCCTTATTGGTAAGGCCCAAAACAAATAGCTTTTATGTAAGGATTTACAATATTTAGATGGGTCCAAAAACTAAAATCTACACAAAATATTTTAATTAAGCAGTTAGTCTTTCCAAGTTTTCCAATGAAACTAAGTAATTATTATGTACTTGTGATACCCATGTTGGACAGGAGACAATAAAATTTTTCTAGTACAATGAGGTTATATATGTTTAGCAATGACTTTTCTACTCATGAGGTTATCTGCTGTATTCTTTTATAGTTCAAACGATATGTCAGTAAACTTCGAAGCAAGAGTACAGTTTTCAAAAAGAAGCATCAAATAATAGCTGAATTTAAAGCTGAATTCGGTCTCTTGCAGAGGACAGAAGAACTTCTTAAGCAACGTCATGAAAATATTCAACATCAACTGGTAATACAATATTATCTTGCTGTGCTAGAAATATAAATGCCAGGAGGTTTATGGGTTATAGCTGTATACTGAGGTTATTGCTTTTACTGAAAACACCATAAAGTTATTAATGTTTTCTGATTAATTACAGAGATATCATATAAACTTATTTATTTTTTACTTATTTTAAAGATTTTATTTATTTTATTTGAGAGAGAGAGAGTGCACATATGTGTGAGCAGGGGTGGGACAGAGGGAGAGGGAGAGACTCTCAAGCAGACTCTGTGCTGAGCACAGATCCTTATGTGGGGCTTGATCTCATGACCCTGAGATCTTGACCTGAGCCAAAACCAAGAGTCAGATGCTTAACAAACTGAGCCACCCAGGTGCACCCTCATTTATTTTTTAATGTAGCAGTAAACACTAACTTTTTCATGTGTGCTGACTTTGGGGTAATTAATAGAAGTTGAATTCCAAGTAGGTTTTTCTTTGATTAGCTAGTTAATATGAGAAAAATTATCATACCAAGAGAATGACTATAAAATATTTATTTATCATGGCCTGCTGGGCAGAAATTTCTAAGCAACTACTTCCGGAGCTCTGGAAAGAAATATCTAGGAAAGATACCATATGGAAGTTTGCCTGCAAGCTTATACCTTATGTATTTGTGCCTTAGTTGTCAGAAAAGAGTTAAGCCCAGAGTAGTCCCTCTAACAGCAAAATCTCTCATTGTGGACACCAGTTCCTCAGAATTTTCTTGATTTGGATTTTTGTTCCTTTCACCCATGGGGAAATTATTTCATCAGGATGTTGGTTTACCAGCTAGCATTAATATGGTGGATGTGAATGAAGTTTCAACCAGTCATGGTTAGCTGGCAATATGAACTTTGTGTCTCATGCTGTTGAATATTGTTTGCATCTAGGAAACTTCAGATAGAAAATTTACTGTGCATAATGGCACTACTTTCAAAATTGATAAATAGTAATTATGTTATTGTTCACTTCAAAAATATTTTCCAATTTCCATTATGATTTCTTTGATCTATGGATTATTGCTTAAAACCAAATGTTGCTTAAAACCAAACATTTTCTAGTTACCTTTCTGTTATTGACTTCTACCTTATTTCCACTGTGACCAGAGAACGTTCTGTGTAATTTTAGTCCTTTGAAATTTGTTGAGTATTGCATTATGGTCCAGCAAATGGTCTCTTTTGGTAATTGTCCCAGCACAGTTGAGTAGAATGTGTATTCTGCAGTTGTTGGGGATGGTGTTCTCTATATGTCAGTTCAGTCAACTGTGTTAACCATGATTTCAAATCTTCCATATTCCTATTGAGATTTTTGTCTGCTTATTCCATAGTTATTGAGAGAGGTGTGTTAAAATCTCTATGATTATTGCTTTGTCTGCTTCTTTTTTTAGTTCCATCAGTTTTTTCTTTACATTTTTTCTTAAGTTGGGTTCCTTGGAGCAGAGCCTGAGAGGGAATACTTTGTACAAGTGATTTATTGAGGGAGGGAGTACCTTCAGAAGAAGGGGAGTGAGGGAAGCAGATAGGGCAGCAGAAAAGAGCCAAGCAAGGATGTAGTCCTGATTAGACAGCTTCATTTTGATTCTGTGAGGAACTTTGGAGGTCAGATTGCAGTGTGAAGTTGATTCCATCTTGAGGCAAAGGGGCTGGCCTTTTTACTCCCATATCGGTCAGTCAGTGGCTGGTGGCAGGATGTAACCTCCTAGCCCAATGGGAGGGCATTCTCTGGAGAAGGGGGCAACTGTGAACCTTTAGCAATCAACAACTCTCATGGCAGGTTGCAGATGAGGTCTGAGTGAGGCACCAACAACATCCATTACAATCCATCCCTTGTAATGCTGGGATCTACCTGTTTCTCATGTTAAATTGACTCCATTTAGGTATAGCTTCTACAGGATTCTAGTTGGTCACAATTTCTAGGAAAATTTGTAGGAGGAGGGTTAATAGGACAAATGAAAACTCTCAGTGCTGCATTTGGTCCCAAGGGCATAGTAATACTCAACATCTTCTTCCTTTAGCATTCTAGATTTCCCTCATGTTTGGCTAGCACCTTCACTGGTCTAAGTGACTTTCTTGGTGGGATGACCCAGCCCCTCATCTTTAAGAGGTGTGAGACTCTAGGAACCATGACCTTAGCAGGCTGTGGTTGCTGTACTTACTCATTTATTGTTAAAACCGGGCATGGGAGTACCAAGATATGCCCTAATGGGTCACCTGAGTGCCAAATATATTCCTATCTGCCCTTATTATATAGCAGCATTTGTATAGCATAATGATGTCCTGTCAGTATAATAACTCTTTTCTTTGCCTGATGGTCTACAGGCATGAGGAACCCAAGTGACAAGATGGTAGCCAGAGCATTAAGTTTAAAGGCCTTGTAATGTGCTTTCTGGTGAAAGCATGCCCACTCTGGAAACCAGAACATCTACACCTACAGAGCCTAAAGGTGTCCGGAAGGGAAACATAATTCCCTAAGTGGAGAAGTGGGCATCCTAGTGAGTGGTGACACTCATACTTTCATTCCGTAGTTCCAAGACCCATGGATTCTTTGTGTGTGCAACACAGCACCAAATGGTGGGCATTGGTTTAAAATGTATACTCCATCCGGGGCGCCTGGGTGGCTCAGTTGGTTAAGCGACTGCCTTCGGCTCAGGTCATGATCCTGGAGTCCCGGGATCGAGTCCCGCATCGGGTTCCCTGCTCGGCAGGGAGTCTGCTTCTCCCTCTGACCCTCCTCCCTCTCATGCTCTCTGTCTCTCATTCTCTCTGTCTCAAATAAATAAATAAAATCTTTAAAAAAAAAAATGTATACTCCATCCATCCTGAAGAATAGAACTCATCCTCACAGGCCATCAACTCTAAGCTGTACCTTAGTTGTACCTTCACAAGGCCCTTCTACCAGTCTATCAGGGTAATAGCTTCCTGGATGGTGTGATATGTGGTACGGTGACTGAATCCGATGGTCATGTGTCCACCACCATATCTCCTTTGCCATAAAGTAATCCCATGGTCTGAGTGATATTATATGGAATTCCGTATCAGTAGACCAGATACTCTGAGCCTTTGGATAGGGATGCTGGCTGAAGCACTGTGGGCAAGAAAAGCAAATACTTACCCAGAATCTGGGTCAGTCCAGGCCAGGATGAAATGTTGCCCTTTTCAAGGCAGAAAGATGATTGGTTTCCTCAAGGTATGATTCCATATCTAGAGCTCAGGGTTGGTCTCCCTATTGTTGCCAGGTCAGACATTTGGCAGTGGGAATAGCTAGATGGCCATGGGCAAGAGAGAGTGCATGCTGTTTGGCCCTTGCTTAGCCTCCATCTTTGCCAGCATAACCATTCTGTTCATAAGCCCATTATCCAAGCACTGGGTGGCCAATGACAGAGGGTGCCTGACATCTACTGTCCAAATCATCCTTTCCACTTGGTTGTTTAGTGTTCTCTTCTGCTTTGGACATTCCTAGTGGCCATTAGCATATGATGAAAAGAGAAAAGATCTTCACACTTAGTATGTTACTCCCGTAGGTCTATCTGCATGCCTCTTCCCCAGACCTCCATGTCCCTAGTCTTCCAGTCCTGGTGCCTAATTCTCCCAGGCTCCTGACCAACAAGCTAAGCCATCTGCCACTGACCAGAGGATATAAGATAATCTAGGGGGGGTTCAAGGTTCTCAAGTGAGTCTATGCAGGTATTCCATCCCGGACTCAGTAGTACCCTTTCTTAGAGCCCTGACTTTGTCATAGAATATATACAGCCTTCTCTGAAGTTTTATCCTGCTAACAATTAAGTTGTGTGCCTGGTTTTCAGCTTCCTTTGCCCTTCAGCCATAGGAAATGAGGGTTTCTTTGAAGCTCCTAAGAAGGTTCTCTGACTTTATCACTTTGCTTTAAATTAATGATTAATATATTTGAGCCTGTCCTTTTGTCTCTTCAACTATAAATGGAGCATAGCAACAGCCACCCCAATTCCATTGTCCCTTTAGTTATTATTTCTGCATACTGCCCAAATACCAGCAACATTGTACCAGCTATTGCATCCCTGTGACAGTTCAAGAAGCAGACACCAAGATGGGATTCGATGTACAAGAGATTGCTGGAGGAAATATAGTGGGGAGAGGAAGAAGCAGGTTCCCCACTGAGCTAGGAGCCCGAAGCGGGGCTTGATCCCAGGACCCTGGGACCCTGACCCAAGATGAAGGCAGACACCCAATGGACTGAAAGATAAGGGGAAGGGAGCAAGAGGAGGCAGAGAAAACCATTAGGCCCTAATGCAGGTCTGGCACCATGAAGGGAGAGAAAAGGAAGGAGGATTGTGTAGGAAGAGCCTCAGACTGCAGCACAGTTTTAGGAAAGTTTTGGTCAGGATGAGGGGGAGTTCCTGAGCCAGTCACCCACTAGAGGAGTACGCTGTCAGGCAGGAGCAGGCCAGCACTAGTACTATTGCCATGCTCAGTCATGCGAGGAGCAGCCTGGGGGAAGCATGGGCTTGGTAGGAACATGACGGTGGATCCAGAGGGGCAGCAGTTACGGCTGTCAGTGAAGTCCGTTTCAGCAGGCTCTCCCGAAGGAGATCTGAGCAGTCCATTCTCATGACCACTACAATCACCTTCCACTTATACTCTGCCTCAGTTCACCACAAGTCTTAGCAATTGCACTGCTATAACATGCTAACAATATTCACCCTGCCACCAGCGATGGACCCTTCAGTTCCATTCATTCAGTGAGTAATCCCACTCTAGAAGCCCATTTTTATAGTTTTGTCAGGTTCTCTAGAAGCAGAACCTGAAACAAGAATTCTTCTTCTTCACGTGATTAAGTCAGAGAGTGCTCTTAGGAGAAAGGAAGTGAAGGAACCAGAATTAAGTAGTGATGAAAAGTGGATTCATTTGGAGTCCAGTTTCAGTCTGATCCCACGGGGAGCTCTAGAACACAAATTGCATCACAAAGTTAGTCTCATCTTTAGGTAAGAAAATTACCTTTTTGTACCCCACTGTCAGTCACTCGTGTGCTGTGGACCCTTACCCACAGCCAGGAGGTGGTGTGATACAGTTCTTATTCAGCCAAGGGCACACTTTGAAGAAGGGGTAGCTGTAAGCCATTAACAGCCAATTCTCACAACAGCTAAGGGATAGGTACACTGGCCCACTAAGCAGATCAGGACAGAGCACCCACTGCAAATATCCTGAGATTATGTTATTAGTCCATACAAATCTAGTATCATTACCTTCCTGTTAAATTGGCCCTTTGATAATTAGGAAATATACTTTTTTTTAAATCTCATAATATCTTTTGCCTTAAAATATACTTATCTGTTATTAATACAGCCACACAAACTTTCTTCTAGTTAATGTTTAAAAGACATATATCTTTTGCATCCTTTCAACCTTTCTCCATCTTTATAATTATTGTATATATTTCATAAGAAATATATAGTTAGCTTTATAGGGGTGCCTGGGTGGCTCAGTCCATTGGGTGTCTGCCTTCATCTTGGGTCAGGGTCCCAGGGTCCTGGGATCAAGCCCCGCTTCGGGCTCCTAGCTCAGTGGGGAACCTGCTTCTTCCTCTCCCCACTGCTTGTGTTCTCGCTCTCTCTCAAATAAATAAATAATATCTTTTTTTAAAAATGAAATATATAGGGGGCGCCTGGGTGGCTCAGTCGTTAAGTGTCTGCCTTCGGCTCAGGTCATGATCCCAGGGTCCTGGGGTCGAGCCCTACATCGGTCTCCCTGCTCAGCGGGAAGCCTGCTTCTTCCTCTCCCACTCCTCCTGCTTGTGTTGCCTCTCTCGCTGTGTCTCTCTCTGTCAAATAAATAAATAAAATCTTTAAAAAAAAATGAAATATATAGTTAGCTTTATATTTTTATACAGTGTGGCAATCTTTGTCTTTTTTTTTTTCTTCCAAGATTTTATTTAAATTGTTAGTTAACATATAGTATAGTATTAGTTTCAGGGGTAGAATTTAGTGATTCATCACTTACATATAACACCCAGTGCTCATTACAAGTGCCCCCCCTTAATGCCCATCACCCATTTACCCCATTCCCTCACCCACCTCCCCTCTAGCAACCCTCAGTTTGATCCCTATTGTTAAGAGTCTCTTACGGTTTGCCTCTCTCTCTGTTTTTATCTTATTTTATTTTTCCTTCCCTTCCCCTTTGTTCATCTGTTTTGTTTCTTATATTCCATATGTAAGTGAAATCATACGGTATTTGTCTTTCTCTGACTGATTTATTTTGCTTAGCATTATGCACTCTAGTTCTATCCAGCAATCTTTGTCTTTTCACTGAAGAATTTAATCTCTTTACATTTAATGTAATTACTGATTTTTCAAAGTTTTCTATTTGTTCCATCAGTTCTTCATTCCTTTTTCTCCTCTGCTTATGCCAGAAACTATAACATGCATCTTTGACTGATTACAGTCTTTCCTATTTTACTATATCCTGGGCAATGAAAGAAACTTATAACACTTTAGCTCCATTTACCTCTTTCTCATATTTTGTGCTATTGTGGATATATATTTTTAAGTTCTATATATAACTTGAATCCCACATGATATTATTGTATTTAATATTATTCTAGATTTATCTATCTGTTTCATGGCTTTTTCCTTCTTGCATCATTATTCTACTGGAATCTCATTTTCAGTATTTCATTTAATGTAGGTCTGCTGGTGATAAATCCTCTCAATTTTTGTTTTTCTTAAAACATCTTTTTTTTTTTTTGAGGACAGCTGTCCACTTTATTAGCCAGCAGCTGGCCTGCAGGGCTCCCTAGGGCCCACTCTTAAAACATCTTTATTGCACCTTCATTTTGAAGCACACTTTCACTGAATATAGAATTCTTGGGTGGCAGTTATTTTCTTTCAGCACTTACTTTAAAGATTTAATTCCATTGGCTTCTGGCTTCAATTATTACTTGTTGTTTTTTAAGGCAGTATGTTATTCTCTGGTTGCTAGGACTTTTTTTTCTGTCTTTGGTTTTTCAGCAATTTTGCTATGATTTTCCTAGGTTTTTCTTTATTTATCTGGCTTGGGGTCTGTGAAGCTTCTTAAATCTGTGGCCTTAATGTATTTTGTCAGTTTCTGAAAAGTTCTCAGCCAGTATTTCTTTAAATATTATAATCTCATCCTCGTCTCTCCTTTCCTTGTGTTACAGTTAAAGTTATATGTATATTAGGCTTTTTCACTATTTACCATGTTTATTATGGGTTTTGCTTTTTTTTTTTTAATTTATATATTTTTAGAGATAGAGCATGAGCAGGGGGAGAGGCAGGGGGAGAGAGAGAATCTTAAGCAGGCTTCATGCTGAGCCCATGGTGGGGCTCAATCCCAGAACCCTGAGATCATGATCTGAGCCGAAATCAAGAGTCGGCTGCCTAATGGACTAAGATACCCAGGCACCCCATTTTGCCTTCCCCCCCCATTTTCCATTATTTTTGCTCTCTGTGACTTAATCTGAATTTTTTCCTGCTGTGCCATCTTCTAATTCATTAATCTTTTGTGTTGAATCTGCTATGTAAACCATGTATTGAATTCGGAATATCACTTATTACCATTCTCAGTTCTAGAATTGCCATTTGATTTTATTTTATAGATTCCAGTTATCTGTAACATTCTCCAACTTTTCATTTATTGTCTTGAATATAATAATCACAGCTATTTTAAATGTCCTATCTGATGAATTCATCTGGGTGTCTTTCTATTATCTGTAATTTTTTTCTCTTGATTTTCAGACATTTGTTCCTGTTACTTTGCTTATCTGGTACTTTTTTATTGAATGTCAGGCTCTGGAAACATTTCCTTCCTTAAAAGAACATTTGATTTTTTTTCCTCATAGATCATCTTGATCCAGTTTTGCTAAAGCTGATATTTTTCTCTTACTCCTAATATGCAGTCCTTATACCTGTGGCAGAAACTCTACTCCCAGGAATACTTCTTGTGCCTGGCTCTTACTCTTAGGTTATGACTCCTTAGGAGTAGCCTTTCTAGGGTTTCAGCTGATAGTCTGGAGCAACACACTTTGAGTAGTCTTGAATTCCTACCTCTCTCTCTGTAGCACTATGAGATACTGAAGTCTTTGCCCAGTTTTTTAGTCACCCATCTAATTATTTCCACTTGGCTACTAGGAGTCTTACCTTCCCTGTGCACAGCTGAGGATTTGGTAATGCCCAAAGAGGAAATTGCCTATAGAATTTTGGGCTAATACTCTATAGTTCCCTCTACTCCTTTCTCAGGAGTGTCAGTTTTATTGGCAGCCCCAAATTCCAACTCTTCTTCCATTCCCTCTCTCCTTTTCTTTCTTTCCTTTTGGTTCTTCCATCCTGTTTTGAACCCTCTCCAATCAGGTCACTGCACCAAAATTTCTCTTATCAAGATCACCAGTACCTCACACTGCTAAACCCAGTGAGCATTTCTTTTTTTTTTTTTTTTAAGATTTTATTGATTTATTTGAGAGAGAGAATGAGAGAGAGAGAGCACATGAGAGGGGGGAGGGTCAGAGGGAGAAGCAGACCCCCTGCTGAGCAAGGAGCGCGATATGGGACTCGATCCCGGGACTCGGGGATCATGACCCGAACCGAAGGCAGTCGCTTAACCAACTGAGCCACCCAGGCGCCCCCCAGTGAGCATTTCTTAGCCCTTTTCCTACTTGGCCTATTAGCAGTGCTTGACATAGTCGATCACTCCGTCTTCCTTTACTTATATTCTAGTAAACTACACTCTCCTTGTTTTTCTCCCGTACTAGCACTCCTATTCCTACTCTGTGGCTGATTTCTTCTCATTTCTCCAAGATCTAAAAATTGGAGTTCCTCAGGCTTAGCCCTTGGATCTCTTCTCTTCTTTCACTCCCTTGGTAATCTTATCCTGTCTCATGGCTTTAAAGACCTTCTCTATGCAGACAACTCCCAACTCTGTATCTCTAGCCTAGCTTTCTCCTCAAGTTCCAGTCTTATACGTATAACATCTTGACCTCTTACTGGATATCTACTAGACATTTTGAATCTTTTAAATGCCCAAAACTAAATTTCTGAACTTCATTACTCCCTCAAACCTGGTCTTACCGAGTCTTTCTCATTTCAACAAATGGCAGCTCCATCCCCTCAGTTCTGCAGGCCAGAAACTTTAGTCATTCTTTACCCTTCATTTTCCTTCACACCCTACATCTAATCTGTCATAATATTTTGTTGGATCTACCTTTAAAATAGATACACAACCACTTCTCATTACCTCTACCACCACCATCTGATTCATGCTACCATTATCTCTAACCTGAATTATTGGAGTAACCTTCTAACTGGCTTCCTTTGTCCCTCTTCAGTTTGATCTCAGCACAGATGTTAAAGTGGCTATTTAAAAATTCCTTTACTCTGAACCACCCAACAAGCCTCCCATCTCATTTAAAATAAGCCGAAGCTCTTTCATTGGCCTAAAAATAAAGTTACCATATAATTTATCATCTGAAGTAGGACACATTTGAAAATGCAAAGGACAATAGACTTTAACTGAGACTGTTCCAGCAAACCATATGAGTCCTGTATGATCCCTCCCCCCGAACCTCATTCTCATTCCGTTTTCAGCTCCACCAGTCTCTTAGCTATTTCTTGGGAAAGACATGTCTTTTTCACTTGCTGATCCTCTGGATATCTGTATGACTTGCTCCCTCACTTCATTCGGGCTTTGCTCAGATGTCGTCATCTCAGAAAGACCTTCTCTAACCACCCTGGTGTTTAAGATTCCAACCCCATTTTCACCTCACACTCTATGTATTTTATTTGTCTACATATTGCTTGTTTACTCTCACTAGAAGTAAGCTCTGTGAGGGAAGTTTTTTTTTTCTTCCTGTTTTGTTCACTGCTGTATATCTGGTGCTTAGAACTATACTCAGCACATTTAGGTATATAATAAATACTGGATGGGTGAGTGAATGCAAATATATTGATCACTTGAGAATTCATTCAGTCACCAAATATTTATTGAGTGCTAAAATTAGAAATACTGTGCACCCAAGGATACCAAAGTAAAATTTAGTGCAAGTTTATAACCTATAAAGATATGTAATTATCATCAAATTATAATTTATTATTAAATTATTTATGATTCTAAGCTAATTTATTTTATTTATAACTTTATTGTTATATATTAAATCTGTATACTTCTTATGGAATCATCGAGGTTTTAACACCCATTTTGTGGACCCCATTTTTGACACCTATTTTTATTCTTTACTTTTAGCAAACTATTGAAGAGAAAAAGGGTATATCTGGATATAGTTACACCCAGGAAGAGCTAGAAAGGGTATCTGCACTGAAGACTGAGGTTGATGAGATGAAAGGCCGAACACTTGACGACATGTCTGAAATGGTGATTACACTTGATTTTTTTTCTTTCTTTTCTTTTTTCCTAAGATTGATTGATTGATTGATTGATTTGTCAGAGAGAGAGAGAGAGAGCACAAGCAGGGGGAGCGGCAGGCAGAGCAGGCAGAAGGAGAAGTAGACTCCCTGCTGAGCAAGGAGCCCTGGGATCATGACCTGAGCCGAAGGCAGACGCTTAACTGACTGAGCCACCCAGGCGTCCCACTTGATTTTTTTTTCTTAACGACTTTATTTATTTGAAAGAGAGAGTAAGAGCGGGGTGGAGAGAAGCAGGCTCCCCACTGATTAGGGAACCTTTTGCAGGGCTCGATCCCAGGACCCTGAGATCATGACCTGAACCAAAGACAGATGCTTAATGACTGAGCCACCCAGGCGCCCTGATTTCACTTTTTTTTTATAGTTTTTTTTTTAATTGTATAGCTAGAGGCAGATGTTTTTGTATTTCGTTTTCAGTGAAACACTCAAATTTTCATTTCTGCACATTGTTTATATTCTTTCATCGTCTTTAGCAATCTCTTCTGAATGTTTCCATTCTAGTAAGTTGTTCAACTTGTCATAATTTATGCATTTTGTAGGGTTTTTTTTCCAAGGAAACATGTTGGGTTTAATAAATACCCTATAGCATTATGTATTGAAATGCCTGCCTTATCTTTGCGGTTTTTGAAGTGTGTAAAAGTTACAGAACATTAAAGAAATATTTAAGATAAAAAATAAGTTCTCCCAAATCATACCACACTAACTAATAAAATTACTTCATTTTTGTGTGTGTCCTTAGTATCTTTCCATATTTGGAGCTGCTGTTCAGCCTGAATGCACTGATGGCAGCTTCATCAGACATTCAAATGTTGAAATCTTTCCTTATTGGTAAATAGCTGCTGCCTCAGACTCTCAGAGTACCCACTTCCACCTATTTTTTTCCACATTGGCTACTTGCCCAGAACCCTCTGGATCTCACTACAATCTGACTCCTAAAAATCAGAAGACTCTGAGATCCCATTAGTCTCTATGGCTAGTGTCCATTTTGATTGGTCATTACTTATATCCTTTGGGTTATTATGTATTTTGAATATCACTTCATCATGTTATGCATATACTATATAATCTACATAATTACGTATTTTTTAATAACACAGCATGATTGTAGTTGTATACAGGCAACTTCCTAATTTGTTTTCATCATTCAATGTTAGATTACAAATATTTTCCCATGTTTTGCAGTCTTAATAATTGACCTTTTGAATAGTTAAATGCTATTCCATCTTACTGAAACAACATTTACTAAATCATTTCCCCATTGTTTGGTTTTGAAGTAATTTACAGTTTTACTCTTTTATATAACACTTCAATAAATACATTTAAGCATGTAGTATTTTTGTTCTTTTGAATTCTTTTTTTTTTTTAGATCTCATGTATTTTGTTTAAATGACAGGTAAAAAAGCTGAATTCACTGGTATCTGAAAAGAAGTCAGCTCTAGCCCCAGTTATAAAAGAACTACGACAGTTGCGTCAGAAATGTCAAGTAAGTGAATTTGATTTGTGATACTTTTAGCATCCTATCTTGTTCAGATGTACTAGTTAGAATCCTGAATATTTTACTTGGGTAATTTATAGAAAGCAAATTCTTATTATTATTATTTTGATATGATTCCACAAAATAGAGTAATAATGTGACCTATTAAGTTTTTTGTTTAATTTGTGCTGTTTGTTTTGTCAAATTATCGGGGGAAAGAAAGAGAAGGAGTTTAAGCTGAAATCACAAGTGCAGCTAGATTAGATTTTTGCTTTAAATCTGATATATGTCAGAGCTATAAATATGAAGTCACATTCTTCTGTGGCCAGGTAAAAGCTCAGAGTCTGCCAGTGAGTGGTGACAAGTTAACTTTAGATTAATGGACTTGCTTTGCTGGGGAGCAGGGCCAGGGGCAAACTACGAAAGCCTGTGATAAGTGATGAAATACCGTTGCTTGAATGCTAATTCTAACCACTGCTTTGAAGCTAAACTGTTAGAAGGTAAATGCCCTCCACAAATGCAGATCCGATGGCCTCTGCCGTCTGACATTAGCTGTTGTTATTTTATCACTCTCCATGTAGTAATTTTAGGTTTGAATGTGGGTTGTACTGCATGTGCCTGAGTATGGAACTATAAAATTCTTCACGAATGCCATCCATCAGTCAAGGGAGCACAGTGAAAAATCACATCATTTCCTTTTTATAGAAAATGCCGTGGGGCCTGAGCCAGGTTTAGTGACTTATCCAAATAGACAAGTAGGCAGTGAGAGAATTGCAGCTTGACTCCAGCATCTGTATTATCTTATTTCACATTTCCTGCTCATTCCAGTACACACCACTGTCATCACAAAAGAAATGGAAGAGACAAGTCCCTGTTCTCTGGAGTCCATACACTCATAGGTGAGATGAGACAAATTTCAAGAAAGACAAAAGATAACCCAACTTAAGAACAATATAGATGGGGCGCCCAGGTGGCTCAGTCAGTTAAGCGGTTAATTGTCTGCCTTAAGTTCGGGTTGTGATCTCCTGCTCAGTTGGGAGCCTGCTTCTCCCTCTCCCTCTGCCCGTTACCTCCCCACCCCCGCTCGTGCTCTCTATCTCTCTCTCAAATAAAAATATATAACATCTTAAAAAAAAAAAAAAAAAGAACAGTATAGAAAAGGGGCACCTGGCTGGCTTACTTGGTGGAGCGTGTGACTCTTGATCTTGGTGTCTTGAGTTTGAGCCCCATGTTGGGCATAGAGCTTACAAAGAAGGAAGAAGGAAGGAAGGGAGGGAGGAAGGAAAGAAAGAAAGAAAAAAGTATAATCAGAACCATATACTTAACTGATAAGGAAAGAGGAAGCAAGTGATGTGATTGTTAGGAAGGAAAAGTTTCAGAAAGGGAATTTTTGAACAAGGTTTTGAGATTAAGGACATCAAGAATTGTTTTCATGGTTACATTCTAATCCATTGATTTACTTAATGCTTTTCTTGAGTAAGTAACTTGGAAACAAAAGGGACTGGTTATATGTATTTCTAGTGATGATAAAATTTCTTCCTAATAGTAAGCTAAGAAATCTATTTGTAAATATTTCTTTTATTAAATTCATTTATGTTTTAAATGAGTTTTATTGAAAGGATATTTAAGACAGTAAAGGAAGTGTACTGCATGGAATTCCAAGGATCAGAACCATAATCTGTCTGGAACAGGTAGAGGTACTGTAACCAAAGAGCATTTTGGGTCAGGGAAGTTTCAGGAATGCTAGCAGTGGGAGCGTGTGGATAATGATGATGAATGTAATAGTAAAAACATTTATTAAGGGCTTTCTATGTTCCAAGCATTGTTCATATTGCACCCTATGACTTTTCTCTCTATATATTTTGTGTTGAAGTTTTCACTACTAGCTGCCCCATTTTCTTTGCATTTTCTAATTCAAATTCCTGGTGCAGCTCTTCTGTTTTGGGGGCAGTTTTTCATGCCCAATTGTCTTATAGACAATGGGCTATCCTCAGGTCAGGTCAGGGGTCCATCCTTAGCCTAACCAGCTATGCTCATGGGTAAGGACAGGATGAGAAGAAAGAAGGGTGATATGGTACCAGGTATGACTGCCTAGAGAATTTTCCCTCTGGAGAGGCTATAGGTATGTCAGGGACTTTAATTGACATCTTTAGTACACCACCCGTTATTATCCTATTAGTAACAGCTGAACAGTGTTCATCTTTGCATTTTAGCCTTGTCCTCTCATATATACTTTTTTAAATGGTTGGAATTTTAGTACATACTGCTAGTTACTTTAAGGTTCTATTCAGACAATGTAGATAGAATGATTAAGAACATGAACTATAGAATCATTATAATTATTAAAGATAGTTTTAAAAGAAGGGATATTATTGCTTTTCAACCAAATTGTTTTCTAAGTAAACCATATACCAAATCTTAAATTCTGTAAAGTCATTTATTATAATATAATAATTTAACCAAACCTGAAACTCATTTTCATGTAATTTAACCAGATTTCTCTGTATATGAAGCACTGCCTACATCTCTCATTATAAAGAGTTGTAGCTATCTTACCACCATTCCCAAATAATACAACTCTCCAGTTCTTATCATCAAGTCGAAGAGGGTACCTGAGCCATGTCAACATTTTCATCTCTGTCTTCTGCCATGTTGAAAACTCACACTGCTAAAGAGAAACACCATATGATTCCACTTACAGGAATGTGACCAGAGTAGTCACATTCACAGACACAAAGTGGAATGGTGGTTGTAGCGGGCAGAGGGAATGGGAAGTTAAGTGTTTAATGGGGCAGAGTTTTGGTTTGGAAGATGAAAAGAGATCTGGAGATGGATGGATGGTGGTGACAGCTGCACAACAGTGTGAATGTGCTTAATGCTGCTGAACTGGACACTTAAAAAAATGGTTTAAGTGGTAATTTTCATTTTATGTATTATTTTAGCACAATAAAAAAACTTTTTTTGAAGATTATTTATTTAGAGAGAGAGAGAGCACGAGTGGGGTGAGGGGCAGAGGGAGAGGGAGAGAGAGAATCTCAAGCAGACTCCCTGACAAGTGTGGAGCCCAATGTGGGGCTCGATCTCACGACCCCAAGATCACAACATGAACTGAAACCAAGAGTTGGATGCTCAACCGACTGAGCCACCTGGGCTCCCCTAAAAAAAATCTTTCAAAAAGCGTACAGAGGGGCACCCGGGTGGCTAAATCAGTTGGGCATCTGCCTTCAGCTCAGGTCATGATCCCGGGGTCCTGGGATTGAGTCCCACATTGGGCTCCCTGCTCAGCAGGGAGCCTGCTTCTCCCTCTGCTGCTCCCCCTGCTTGTGCTCTCTCTCACTCTCTCAAATAAATAAATAAAACCTTTTTAAAAAAAGAGTACAGGACTTGTCTATATTTGTATTAACTGTTGTTTTTTTTAAAATGTTTGAATTCAGTGTGTTTGGTGAGTGCCTGATGCTCGTTTTGCTTATCTCCATATGTCCATCTCCTGCATCCATGTATAGTTCTACTCTTATCCAGAAACCTTTTGTGATAAAAAGTATACTAAAAAAAAGGCTAGCCATGTCATTGATTATAAGCTCTTTGCAAATATTAACTGAAATTCTTAATTGTTCTCTACCTGAACCATTATTTTTAACTTGTTTGAGTGTACTTACCACTCAAAACTACATAGATATATTGGTAAAGTGCAGAACTACTTAAAAATACATTATACTAGGGGTGCCTGGGTGGCTCAGTCATTAAGCGTCTGCCTTCGGCTCAGGTCATGATCCCAGGGTCCTGGGATCGAGCCCCTGGTAGGGCTCCCTGCTCAGTAGGAAGCCTGCTTCTCCCTCTCCCACTCCCCCAGCTTGTGTTCCTCTCTCACTGCGTCTCTCTCTGTCAAATAAATAAATAAAATCTTTTTTAAAAAATGCACTATACTAAAAATATATATACTTCTTGCTTTAATGGGCAACTCAAATATTTAGGAAATTTTATAGTGAAGTGTTAATACATTTCCTTTCTGTTGTACTTGCATGTTCTAAATTTGAATATTAACAACTGTTTGAAAATCAGAGTATCGTAACTCCAGATGTATAATTTACATTTATCTAAATCTTTTATAGTCACCTAGAGGTAGAATAGGATTTTGAAAAGTTTCATGTTTGTTTTCTTAGGAGTAGTTCTATAAATTATATGTAATTCAATGTCATAATACATATAATTGCTAATATATGGAAAAAGCTAAAATACTCATTTTAGAGTATATGATACAATTATTGATTTTACTGAAATATTTCTTATTGATCACTTTTTCTTATAAAAGTAAATACATGCTCTGGGTAAGAATTCAAACTGTGAAGGATTGTTTAAGGGAAAGAATAGAAATTATTTCTTTCTCTACACTCCCCAAAAGTAAAACAGGTCCTTACGTGTTTTCCAGAAATTTTCTGAGAATTAATGAATGGATAATTATTTATTGGCTGCCTAAAGTTTGTTCTCTATACCTTTATTCTACTCTCTAAAAGGACAAAGGCCTTTTTGGTAGTGGGAGACAAAATTCATTTCTGATATTAAGAACAAAATTTCTGCTTCATTTTATTTGCATTTGCCTACTGTACTTTTGCCCATCTTTTGCTTTTAGCTTTTTTTTTAAAAAAAGATTTTATTTATTTATTCATGAGAGACAGAGAGAGGGAGAAGCAGGCTCCCAAGGAGCAGGGAGCCCGATGCGGGACTCGATCCCATGACCCTGGGATCATGACCTGAGCCGAAGGCAGGCGCTTAACCATCTGAGCCACTGAGGTGCCCTGCTTTTAGCTTTTTGAAAGTTATCTTGTTTTAGCTGTGTCTCTGAATAGGGTTGAATTGGGTTTGGGTATGTGATATAATCTGAAGGGTTTGTTTTAATTAGTAAGTTTAGCCCATTTATATCTATTTGATACGCAGACATATTTGATCTTAGTACATTTTAAGGGTAGCTCTCGATTTTAAGACCTATTAAAAAATCCTGTTTGTCCTCTCATTCTCTCTCTCCCTCTCCCTCCCTGTATTTGTTTCTGGCTTGTGGTTTTGTTCTGGTGGTTTTATTTGTAACTCCCCATTAATCATCCATTTCTGTAGGTATTATCTATTAATCCCCACTGTGAGCAAGGATGAAATTAGTATATTTCCTCTTCCTTCTCCCTCCCTTCTCTCTCCTTTAGCACCTGATTTTAGTCAATTTTATAGTCTCTCTTACTGTTTGCCTTTATACTTTTAATATCCTCATAACTTGATTCATCAGCTTTAAATTATATCCTTTGATATTTCCCTACCCATCCCCAGCAATTAAGAATTGAGGAAACCAGCTTATTTATTCTACCTTCCACCTTCTTTTACCTTTCCCTTCCCTGCAGGTTTTGTTGTATCATTTCTACATTGCTAAGGCATGTAACATTTACATTCTATTTCCCTGGTTCCCACTTTTGTTTTCAGTGTTTGACCTGTAATTATTAGATTCAGTACTCATTACCAATCTTTTCACTGCCCTTTTTCCTAATTTTTATTTTCTGTGATTTGTCCTTTAGGAGAATCCTCAAAAAAAAAAAACAAAACCAAAAAAACTCACAAGAACAATATTCCCTGATGAGTTCTTGCGTGTTCTAGAGTTTCTTGCCTTAAATATTTAAAAAATTGACTTGACTTGAACATAAAATCTTTACATCGTGCTTTCTTTTTTTGAGAATTTTCAAAGTATAGCTCCACCGTCTTCTAGGTTAAGTGTGGCTATGAAGAGATAGGAGGCCAACCTAATTTTTTTAATGCCTTGATCTTAAAATGTGTATGTCTTTTCCAGTTGTTGAGTACTGGGTTCTCTATGTGTTCATCAGATCAGTCTTCTCAAATGTATCATTTAAAACTTCCTGGTGAATGGGTAGTTGTTTAATGTGTATAGGAGTTTTCAGTTTTGCAAGATGAAAAGTTCTGGAGATCGGTTGCACAACAATGTGAGTGTACTCAGTACTTAACTGTACATTTAGAAATGGTTAAGATGGTACATTTTATGTTATTTTACAACAATTAAGAAAAAGATTCCTGGTTTTAAAAGAAAAACCTTCCCTGTAAATTATTCATTTTATCATTATTTTTTACTCTGTTTATTCCTGCTAATGCTTTTGGTCTAAGATTTTTATTTTGTCTGCTATTAGTACGCCAACTTTTTTATGATTAAGATTGCTTGGCATATCTTTTTATTTCTATTTTCTTTCAGCTTTCTATGCCCTTACTTTTGTCACTTGTCTCATAAATGGCATGTGGCTGGATCTTGTGTGGGTGGTTTCTTAATTCAGTTTGAGACTCTGTCTTTTGAATTGGTGAATTTAATCCCATTTACATTTACTTTTATTATTGATACATTGGAATTTATTTCTATTTTGTGCATCCTGTTTACTGTGCTGCTTCTTTCCTGCCCTTCATCGCACCACTCTGTTTCTTTTTATCTTCTTTATTCCCTTTATTTCCTTTTCTATCTTGTATTCTGATATTGTTTACTCTTAGATTTTTAACGTCTGTTTTTCTGACTTGACAGTCTAAATTTAATCAGCATCTCCCAACAATACAGGGACCTTACAATAGTTTAACACCCTCTCCTGCCTTACGTGTGTGTTGTTATCCTCTGGTAGTTTATTTCCATTTTATTTCTTGGTCTCTAAAAGCAGTCGTCATGGTGGTCATTACTTAAAATCACTACTTTATACAGTCATTTCCTGTTTAGATTTACCCACATATTTAACAGTTCTCACCATCACTGCTTGTATGTTGATCCTTCCTTCTGGATTCTGTTTTCTTCTTCCTGATCAAATTTCCTTGTTTTGTTTTCTTGTAGTAGTTCTCTCCGTAGAAAATCATTACTATAAGTAAGCCATCTTTTTTTTTTCCTTAAATAATGGCTTGCTCATTGCTTTCTGGTTTCTCTTATGTTGAAAGGTCTGCTATCAGTTTAATTATCATTAAAGATATTGGTAATATCTTCCCTATAATTGGTTGTGATATTTCTTTTTTTGTCTTTGGTGTTGTCCAGTGTCACTACCACGATCTAAATACAGATTTAGTTTTATTTGCTCTGCTGGAATTTATGCTTTTTGTCTTCCATTAATTCCAGGAAAATTCCACATGATATCTTCAAATGTTTTCTCCCCTGTTCTTTTTAGTCTGTTCTCCAGCGACTGCTATTAGATGCATGTTAGGCATACTTATCACGTCCCTATGGGGATAACAGGGGGTGTCTGTCTTCTGTTGCATGACTTCGCCTTCATATTTTTATCTTTTTGTGTCTCTGCAATGAATTTTAAATAATTTCTTCATCTCTCTTTTTCTGAGCTGTGTCTATTCTTACGTTTATGCCATTCAATTTTTAATTTCAGTGACTTTTTTTCATCTTTGTCTATTTTTATTCACTGTACATTTTTTAATCTTTTGTTTTCAGTTCCTCCTTTATAACTTTATTTCAAGCATATTCATTTAATAGGTTTATTTCTACTATCCAAAGTTCCTGGAAGTGCCGTCCTGCTGGGTTTTTTTTTTTTTTTTTCAGTCTTCTCATCTTCACTCATAAGGATTGATCGTTTCCATGTGTGTTTATACTTTTGGATTGTGAGCTTATCTTTAGTAGGGTTTTGTCTTTTGGGGTTTTTTTTGTTTGTTTGTTTGTTTGTTTTAAGATTTTATTTATTTGCGAGAGAGAGAATGAGAGACAGAGAGCATGAGAGGGAGGAGGGTCAGAGGGAGAAGCAGACTCCCTGCTGAGCAGGGAGCCCGATGCGGGACTCGATCCCAGGACTCCAGGATCATGACCTGAGCCGAAGGCAGTCGCTTAACCAACTGAGCCACCCAGGCGCCCCGGGTTTTGTCTTTTGAATCCCAACAGCTAGGACTGTGGGTGTGTCCCTCCAGAGTGGCTTTGCAGTTGGCTCTGCCAGGTGTTTTGGGACTATCACAAGCTTAGAGCTAATTTTGAATTCATATCTCAGCTTAGCATTTCATGTAGGTAAGGGTGAATTCAAACCCAAACCTGCCTGGGAACAGACCCCTTTCCTCCAGCTGCCGCTGCCACAGCGCAGCTGCATTTACTGACTAGTTTAGCCATCAGGCTCACAGACCAAAACAAAGGGCTGTCATCTACTAGAGTGTCCGCATCTCCTTGAGAGGCCCATCAGTCACAGCCTCTATTGCCCCTTCTCCCATTCAGGGTGTGTATGACTGTCACCCATGAGAGCCCTAGGTATCTGTAGGTCCATTTCATACAGAAAAGTCACAGCTCCTTTCTACCACCGGTTTCCTTTTTCCAATTAAAATTAGAAGGATTTTCATTCCCAAGCCTCTTTTGAGAAAGCAAAATTAATGCAATGAAAATCAGAACATCTAATTAACAAATTTAACAGCAAACCAAAGTAATTTTGATGCATAAGTTAACCCATTTATCATAGACCAGCAGTGTTTCAGATGGTGGAGCTTCCACTGGTCTTCCAATTCCTTCAGACGTTCCTGTGAGGGCAGAAGTGGTGCTGTAGGTCCGGGCCCCACTGGCTACAGTTTTCATGCAGGAACCACAGTGCCAGATCCCTACCGCTTTTCTTGTCAACTTTGTTTTGCCACAGAAAGAGCAAGTACTTGGAGTGCTGGCTTATTTCCGTCTTCACCAATTTCCTGAAGGAGGCACTATAACGGGTCCCATATTTACCGATGATTCTGACCTCCTTGGTGCGTTTAGCCACGTCACCACCAACTAGGTCTGAGCCCAGGAGAGAGCTCCCACCAGTTTTGTTTTGTTTTTAAATATGGACGCTTCACGAATTTGCATGTCATCCTTGCACGGGAGCCATGCTAATCTTCTCTGTATCATTCCAGTTTTAGTATATGTTCTCCGCAGCGGGCACCCCACCCGTTTTTCCTACTGTGCCAGTCACCCCAAACCAGATGCAGTCCCACACAACAAAGGAAGCACACACAACATTAACCCATTTATGTTAATTCTCCTGTTCCCACGGAAACTGCTGTGTGAAACCAAGGTCATTCTGAGGCTGGCTGGCTTCAGTCCAGGCCTGGTGTTAACCCTTTACACCCAGGCTGAAAAATAGCTTGGATTCTGTGGGGTTCTCAGTTCTAACTTTCCACTCTGTCTTCTGCCCTGCCTGAATATTAGAATCCCTCCATTACCAAGATTGACTGCTCCCAGCTTCCTTCACCAAGGGCAGGCTCAGGGTGTCATCCTTTGTTTCTGGCCCTGGTAATTCCTCTTACTTCCTTGAGAAGTTCATTTCAGCTCTGGCTTTGAAAAGGTGTTTGCTCGACCTTATCAAGCATTTGCAGATATTTTTAACATTTCTTAGTATTTATAGAAGATTTTCAAGTTATCTAATCCAAAATATTACATTAGAACAAAGTTTGAAACTACTCAAACAGCCTGAATTCAAATTCTGACACCCCTTTTCAGCAGTATAATCTTTGGCAAGATACTTGGCCTCCATGAACTTTCTCCCAGCGTGGTGTCAGGATATTAATACCTACTAAAAGGGTTGTGGTGAGATTGAATTATTGACAAGTGTAAAGCTCAGAGGCCCTACCATGGTTTCCATATTTCTGACTAAGCCCCTGCCAAAGACTTCAGTGTTTTCTCCCACTTCCCAGACATACTCCAGTATAATAAACTACTTGTTCATCCTAAATTATTGTTCTTCTCTCTGCCTCCCAAGCCTTCATACATAGTGTTCTTTTTTCCTGAACATTCTCCTCTCTTGTTCACCTTCCCCCCTAACTATTGTACTAATCTTTCATCCCTCAACTTAGATATCAGTTTCTCTATCCCTGCCGATCTCCAAGCCTGGGTTAGGTCCTATGAGAGCCCTATGTTCTCCTATAACACTTATATTTGCCCATCATAGCTGTTTACTTGTCTGAACACACTTTAGGGAAAGGATTTTGGCTGTTTTGCTCACTGTTGTATCCCCAGCTCCTAATAAAGAGCCTAGCATACAGCTCAATACATGGTAGCTATTATTTTTATCAGTACCTTCATCTGTCATAATTCTCAAATGTCTGATTGTTGTGTAAATAACTCTGAAGTATGCCAAGAAGCTAGGAGTTAAGTTACAAGACTGACAAGGGCATGCATTGTTTCAGGGCCACATTTTAGGCCTTTGTTTTTCACTTATTCAATCATTTATCCTTTCATACTAGGAACTAACCCAGGAGTGTGATGAAAAGAAATCCCAGTATGATAGCTGTGCAGCAGGCCTCGAAAGCAATCGATCCAAATTAGAACAGGTAAGAAGATAGTTTATTTTAGCAATTTAGCAGAAACTGCCTGTGCATGCATGTTTTCATTACACCGACAACAAAAGATTCCCAAATCTTTACCCTCATCCCCTGAGCCGGTCTCCTAAGCTCCAGAGATCTTTATTTCTTCAGACTTGATGCGTACACACTGAATTCTCCATCTGTACCACAACCACCAAAGTCCAAGCCCTCATCGTGCATCTGCTCGACTCCCACAGTAACTCAGACCTGGTCTCCCACCTCTATCCTCACCTTCCTGAGGTTTTTTTCTCCATAGAGAGCCAAAGAAACCTGTAGAAAACTTAGGCCACCCTCCACTGTCTTTCCATTGCACTTAAAATCTAACTTCCAGACTATGGTCTGCAAGGCTCACCTGCCTCCTGAACTTCATGTCCAGGTGCTCTGCTCCTCATCCACAAGGCCGCAGCCACATTGGCTGCCTTCTTGCACATCAAATAGGCCAAGCTTGTTTTCACCTCATAGCTTTTGCTTGTGCTCTTCTCTCTCTGGGACACTCTGCCTCCAGCTCTTTGCCTTGATCTCCCCTTTTCATCATCAGGTCTCAGCCTAAATGTTACCTCCTCCTAGAGGTCTTCTCTGATCACCCTATCTAATGTTGCCCATCTGGTTACCCTATCACATTCTACTGCTGACTCTTCTTCATAGTACTTATTCCTATTTGAAACTACCTTCATTACCTGTCTCCTTGCTTATGTCTGTTTCCTCTACTTGAATGAGAGCAGGAATCTGTAGTCTTGTTCACTGCTATGTCCTCAGCACCTAGCACAGAGTTGGGCACACAATAGGTACTTAATAAGTGAATAACTAAACCTGTAGGTTTTAGAGTGATATGAGTAGTCTCTAGAAAAGATTGCTACCTAGTCTATTATGGTAAACAAAATTGTAATTACAAAAGAAGAAATTACGCTGATGGTATTTTGTTGTACATTTAAAGTCATCCTCTCTGTATTTGATTATTATTCTTTCAGTAATGTTGCCCATTTAAAATTATATATTGTAGGAAGTCAGGGGACTACGTGAAGAATGTCTTCAAGAAGAAAGTAGATACCATTACACAAATTGTATGATCAAGGTAAAACAAAGAAAATGGATCAAAAACCTTTCTGAGATTTTTCTGTATCAAGGACTTAACCTAAAACTTGGTCTTTCCACTTAGAACCTAGAAATACAACTTCGTCGAGCTACCGATGAGATGAAGGCATATGTCTCTTCTGATCAACAAGAAAAAAGAAAGGCAATTAGGCAAGTAATTTTGTTGTTTCTATATTGAGTTACTTAATGTTTTCACCTATAGAAGTTTTCTTTTTTTTACTAAATTTTTTATTTAAATTCCAGAATAGTTAACATACAGTGTTCTATTAGTTTCAGGTATACAATATAGTGATTCAACAATCTTACACATTACTCAGTGCTCATCATGATAGATATACTCTTAATCCCCATTACCTATTTCACCCATCCCCCCACCTACTTTCCCTCTGGTAACCATCAATGTGTTCTTTATAGTTAAGAGTCTGTTTCTTGGTTTGTCTCTCTTTTTTCCCCCCCTTTGTTCATTTATTTTGTTTCTTAAATTCCACATATGAGTGAAATCATAAGGTATTTGTCTCCATCTCCATCTATGTTGTTGCAAATGGCAAGATTTCATTCTATTTTATGGCTGTCACTTATAGAAGTTTTATAAATAAGATGGAATTACTAAATTACTAAGATTGGGAGTACTTAAATAAGCAGATACTAAGATATTATTTAGGATTAAGTCTTGTTAAACATCTTCCAGATAGTCCAGCCCTACTAACTAACTAAGTAGGAAAACACACAATTTTCTTGCTGGCTTGCTTACTTTTTTTTTTTTTATCATGGCAAAAAAACCATATAACATAAAATTTGCCATTTTTACCAGTTTTAAGGGTATAATTCAGTTGCATTGATTACATTTACAATATTGTGCGGTGATCACTAGTATATAATACCAACCCTTTTTCATCACTCCAAACAGAACTCTTGTAATCATTAAACAGTAACTTCCCATTCTCCCCTCCCCAGGAATACATATAATTTCATGGTTCCGTTTTTATAAGCACTAAGATTGGTCTATTTTTAAAGTCCCACATGGCCTGGACTCTAGTCATCTGCCTGCTCATTGTGTAGTGCGTGAGTGTATTTCAGCTAGACACTGTGTGTTTGCATTGTGCCAGCCTTCAAGGAAGGGTGTGTAAATACCACTAGTCCTTATATGATTTTTTTGGTAATCCAAGCTTGCAGCATACTGTAATAAATCAAAGGCTGCCTGAAAAAAATGCACTTATGGCTGAATTGCTAGCTGTGACAAAATGCAGTGATTGAACAAGATAAGCTTTCTTTGCCCCTTACCACAATTCAGATGTTTGACTTTTACCATCCAGTAAGAACTCAAAATAAGGATTCACATTTATTCTAGATTGCACTTGAGATTTTTAGTGGCATTTACATTAATGTTACAAAAAGGAAATCTAATAAATGGGATGTTGCAGAATCTAATATTTTAAATATGTAATGCAATGGAATGCAAGCCAGACTGAACATGTCCTATAAATAGAACAATATTTCTTCTAATACTCTGACAAATTACACATATTAAATGTACTTACTCACATTCTTTCATTGAATATAACCTTTGCTCAAATAAATCTATATGGTCAGTGGTAATATTTTACAAATGTGAGAAGTTACTTTTATGCTTGAAAAACAAAAGTTTTCGAAATTAAGTTCCATTTCTTCCAAAGTTACAATATAAATAGTAAAGAAGGAAATATTGCCTCTGAACTATTGGTTTTCAGGCCAGATATTCTTCTTCATCATTTTGAAAATCATCATAAACCTTTACCATTCCTTTATTTTCCTATAGAAAAAATACTTTTCCCTGGCTAGAGTAGGACATAAGAATATTATAAATAAAGTGGAGTTAACTGTACTCTAAATTCATTGATACATGTTTAAAATATTATTATTATTATTATTATAGACACAATATTTTTATTGTTATTCCATTTTCTACTTTTATGATACTTCCAAGTAAAACCAAAGGTCTGAGGAATTAGCATGGTTTTGAAAGATTGTCTGCAAATTTTAATTTTATTTAAAGAGGCAGATGTTTTATTTTGAAGTACTAAAGAGGGACTCATAAAATTTCTTTCTAACCTGGTTTTTCCAGTTCTGAGTTTTGTAACCTTGGGCAAATCATTTCCTCATCTACAAATAAGGAGGAAAATTTATACCACCAAAGATCAAGTTAAATATAATGCATGTAGCAGTGTTTTGGAAATTATATAGTATTAGCTCCTGGAGAAAAAGGATTCTGTCTTGTTTTCTTCCTGAAACCCCAGGGCATGCTTGGTACATAACAGGTGCTCCATAATTATTTCTTTTTTTTTTTTTTTAAAGATTTTATTTATTTATTTGAGAGAGAGAGAGCACATGAGAGGGGAGAGGGTCAGAGGGAGAAGCAGGCCCCCTGCTGAGCAGGGAGCCCGATGCGGGACTCGATCCAGGGACTCCAGGATCATGACCTGAGCCGAAGGCAGTCGCTTAACCAACTGAGCCACCCAGGCGCCCTCCATAATTATTTCTTGAATAAATTCATCAAATAAATTAAAAAATTACGTATTAGTGTTGTATGGTAAAAGAGCATGAGCCTTTGATTTCTTGATTAAATATAAATGGAAATTCTAAAATAGTTTGGACGTTTCTCAGTCCTAGGGTAATAAATGAATTATTTAAAGCTAGCCAAACTTGGGGCTCATGGGTGGCTCAGTCATTTAAGCTGCCGACCCTTAATTTTGGCTCAGGTCATGATTTCCAGGGTTGTGAGATCGAGCCCTGCATCAGGTTCCACATGGAGCCTGCTTAAGATTCTTTCTCTCCCTCTCCCTCTCCCCCTCTAAGTAAGTAAATAAAGCTATCCGAACTATATCAATAAGTTCTTTTTAAGGAATATATCATTTATATTCTCCTAGCTATTTTTCACTGCAGAGCTGGAGGTAAACAGTTTGACTTAGTGTCTCATAAATTTTAAGGTCAAAATGAAGGTTCATCAAGATCGTGTTTATTCCCTTCTACCCTCATTTCTATGTCCAAATTCTGCCTTCAGTCCAGCTCTGTAAGGACTTTGAGTACTTTTTTTTTTAAGATTTATTTATTTGAGAGAGAGAGAAAGAGGGATCAATGGAGGGGCAGATGGAGAGGGAAAGTCTTTAGCAGACTCCCTGCTGAGTGCCCAGCCCCTTGTGGGTGCTTAACTGACAACCACTCAGGCGCCCCAAGGACCATGAGTACTTTTGATTCCCATTCTCTCCAGTCTAGTTGCGTTTACCTCCGCTTTTTGCATGATCTTCCTTCATTTAAGCTGCTAGAAATTCTTTGTGGTTTATGATTGCTTAGATTTCCAGTTTTGTGTTGTTTAACTTTTTACTACAATGTAGCATTACACAGAAACACCGTCTTTTTCTGTCTAAAGGTGAGGTCTGAAGCCTCTTTTATCTTCTTTGTCATTGATTCCTTTTTCCTCATCCTTCGATCTTTGTCCTTAACACTTTAAATATCATTTTTTGTCTTATGAAGTATTACAATATAATTATACTTTTGGGGCACCTGGCTGGCTCAGTTGGTAGAGTGTGCAAGCCTTGATCTTGGGGTTGTAGGTTCAAGCCCCACGTTTATTACTTAAAATAATTGAAAAATCTTAATATATATATGTATAATTATACTTTTGTTTAAAAACACAATACAATGTTATTTGTATTATTTTTACTTGAAAATTACAGGGTTTTTTTAGTTTACAAAGGAAATGTTTATAAAAACAATAGTAACCATTATGAAGTATAATAACCAAAAACTGAATGTTGCCCACATTGCCATGCCTCAGAAATGCCTATTGTTAATATTTTGGTGTAGGGGCACCTGGGTGGCTCAGTCGGTTGAGCACCCGACTCTTGATTTTGGCTCAGGTCATGATCTCAGGGTTGTGAGATTGAGCCCCACGTCAGGCTCCAGGCTCAGCACAGAGTCTGCTTGTCCCTCTCCCTCTGCTCCTACCCCTGCTTGCACTCTCTCTCTCTCTCAAATAAATAAATAAATAAAATATTTTTAAAAAATAAAAATATTTTGGTGTATAATTATTCCATATTCTTTTCCCATGCATTTGCTAGTGTGTGTGTGCAAATGCATGGGAAGATTTTATGTGTGTATGTATACAAAAATCAGGTTTAACTACATATACAGTTTTTCTCTTAATTATACATATCTAAAATTCTATTTCAGTATTTATAGATCTACCCCCTCGTTTTTACAACTCTATATTATTCCTTTGAATATATGTACCATAATTTATTTAAATATTTCCCCATCTATTGACATCTAGTTTGTTTGCAGATTTTCACTGTTATAAGCAAGGGTGAAGTAAATAGTCTTTATATTTATCTTAAGTTATGAGTGTTTTTCTGCAGGACAACTTTCTAGAAGTAAAATTGCAGGGTTAGATGTTACTTAATGTTTATTTAAAATGTGTGTGCTTCCTTCTTTCTACAAACCTCTTCAAAAATGAAGTGTGACTAGGGTGCCTGGCTGGCTTACTCGGAAAAGCATGTGACTCTTGATCTCTGGGTTGTGGTTTGAGCCCCACATTGGGTGTAGAGATTAATTAAATAAATTAAAACTTAAAAAAATAACAAAATAATAAAGTGTAGCTTAAGCAAAAATGCATTACCATTGTTTTAAGTGTAAATTAACCAGAAATACTACTTAACATTTTAATTCTCCTAATTTCTTATGCAGTATTTACTAGAAGAACTGCCTAATGATGGGGAAAGAGAGTGTAATGGTTTTCATTCTGATTCCAATACTCTATCTATATTGCCTAATATATTTAGATTGACAAGTTAATTTATAATTTAGTTGTATGATGAAATCAATTGAAGTAAATTGAAACTAAATCGTTATGTTGATCCCCTAGGGAGCAGTATACAAAAAACATTGCTGAACAGGAAAACCTTGGAAAGGTAAGAATGTATTATTTATTTTTTTAAGTGTATCTAATTCAGGCTTTCAGTACATGGTTTTGACATTGTCATTCTTTTTAAAGGTTATAGTACAGTTTTCAAAGAGAAATTGGATCTTTCTTAAACTCTTGCAACGATGAAGACTCTAGGAATTTATGTGTGTGTGTATACAAAAGTGAAGGCATGTGGATTTTTAGAGAAAAATCTAGTTTTATTTAACAAAGAGTTTATGAGAAGGTTCTGGATAAGAAACAGAACTGCCACATGTAATGAATCAAGTTTCAGATAATTCTCAGGTATCTCTTTATGAGATAAGTATAAATTTATTTAATAAACACAAAGCTCATTACTGTGATCCAGACACTGTTCCATGCCGTTTACAAACACTGATTCATTTAACACAAATAATCCAAAAACCTTCCTTGTCATATTCAGCTCCTTCCCTGCCAGTCTTATGAAAGCCGGAATATGTGATTAAGTCTTATTTTCTCAGTTCTCTGAGCCACTCCTAGTAGAAGAGGTGGTAGATAGTAAAGACCTTGACCATCGGGGCTTAAGTTACCCAATTCATTGATTATTTTAATTGGCTTCATAAAGCAACACTTTTTGACAGTCATTTTAAAGGCACCAGCTCGATCTTTATCTTTTTTTTTATAATTTTTTTTTAAGATTTTATTTATTTATTTATTTGAGAGAGAGAGCGAGAAACAGCATGAGAGAGGATAGGGTCAGAGGGAGAAGCAGGCTCCCCGCTGAGCCGGGAGCCCGATGCGGGACTCGATCCCAGGACTCTGGGATCATGACCTGAGCCGAAGGCAGTCACTTAACCAGCTGAGCCACCCAGGCGCCCTATCTTTTTTTTTTTTTAAATCTGTATTTATCAACAACTCGGGACCAGTGTCCTTATTTCCATTTTCTTTTAATTTTTTTTTTAAAGATTTTATTTATTTATTTGAAGAGAGAGACACAGCGAGAGAGGGAACACAAGCAGGGGGAGTGGCAGAGGGAGAAGCAGGCTTCCCGCCGAGCAGGGAGCCCGATGCGGGGCTCGGTCCCAGGACCCTGGGATCATGACCTGAGCCGAAGGCAGACGCTTAACGACTGAGCCACCCAGGCGCCCCTTAATTTTTTTTTCGAGAGAGAACGAGTGCAAGTGGGGAAGGAGGGGCAGAGGGAGAGGGAGAGAGAGAGAATCTTAAGCAGGCTCCACATTCAGCACGGAGCCCAATGTGGGGCTTAATCTCATGACCCTGAGATCATGACCTGAGCCGAAATCAAGAGTTGGACACCCAACCAACTAAGCCACTCAGGCACTCCTCCTTTTTTTTTAAAGATTTATTTATTTATTTTTGTGGGGGAGGGGCAGAGGGAGAGGGAGAAAGAGTCTTAAAACAGACTTCACACTGAATACAGAGCCCGATGTGGGGCTCAGTCTCACGACCCTGAGATCACAGCCTGAGCCAAGACCAAGAGTCAGTTGCTCAACCAAATGTGCCATCCAGGCGCCCCTTTATTTACATTTTCTAGTTTGAATTATTATTAAAAACATACATGTATCTATGCTTTTACATAAGTGCTGGATTAGCTCCCATAAACCTGTAAGTAATATTCTAAAGTTAAACTTCAGGGAAAAAATGGTGTGGAAAACAGTGGCATGATTATTTTTTTTCAAAGATTTTATTTATTTATTTGAGAGAGCGAGCGAGAGAGCATGAGCAGGGGGGAGAGTCAGAAGGAGAGGGAGAAGCAGACTCCCTGCTGAGGGACTCGATCCCAGGACCCTGGGATCATGACCTGAGCCAAAGGCAGACACTTAACCAACTGGGCCACCCAGGTGCCCAACAATGGCATAATTATTAAATAGACTTTTGTAAAGTCTTTTGAAAAAGACTTAAAAACTAAAAAACGTATAAAGACATTTATTATGGAAAATTCCAAGCCTATATAAAAAGTAGAGGAAATAATGTAATGAATTCATGTGTACCCGTCACCCTACCTCAATAATTAAACTCATGACCAGTCAGTTAAGCGTCTGCCTTCAGCTCAGGTCATGTCCCAGGGTCCTGGGATCGAGTCCCTCATCAGGCTCCCTGCTCAGCAGGGAGTCTGCTTCTCCCCCTCCCTCCGCCTCTCCCTTGGCCTGTGCTCTCTCTCCCTCACTCTCTCTCAAATAAATAAATAAATAAACAAATGAAAGAAATCTTAAAAAAAAAAAAATGAAAGGAAACCTTAAAGCTGATTCCTCCATTCTATCAGAGAAATTGTGAGTTCTGTGCACCTTCTTCCATTTATGGAATGACATGCCATACTCAAAAGGAAAAAAAAATAATTTCGTGTTTGAAAGCATATATTTGAATCAAGTTGTAAACATTCACTAGAGATTTTGAGGTTTTAGGATTTAGTATGATTGTCAATAACTAGCTTTCATCCAAACATTTCATATGTTAGGTAATATATTTTTTCATATGAAAAACATTCCTCTATTTTGTTTTGAAAAGTATGTGGATGGATGCTTTGTATAGAGAAATATTTATCAAACCTGAATCCTTTCAAAGACCCAAATGTAATTGCTAAATCTGAATAAAGATTATTCTTTCCCCTTCCAGTGTGGTGTTTTATTGCAGGATCTTTGCAAAAAGTGGTAGCAGCAGTCTGACAAGTATATTTCAGCAAAAGGAGCCGTTGATGAGCTCATCCCCCAATTGTTAGTCTCTATCATTTAAGAAACAAAGTTCCTCAATCCTCTCATTGCTAGAGTAGATCTAAATTTTTTTTTTCTTTCCAGATGCTCTTTCTTTTTTTTTCATTTTTTTAAATTATTGGTTTCAGAGTGGACGTCAGTGATTCATTCATCAGTCTTATATAACACCCAGTGCTCATTACATCACGTACCCTCCTTAATGTCTATCACCCAGTTACCCCATCCCCCTACCCCCTTCCCCTCCAGCAACCCTCAGTTTGTTTCCTATGATTGAGAGTCTCTCATGATTTGTCTCCATCTCTGGTTTCCTCTTACTTTTTCCTCTCTTCCCCTGTGATCCTCTGTTTTGTTTCTTAAATTCCACGTATCAGTGAGATAGAGTAGATCTAAATTTTTAAGGAAAACACCAAACCTTTAAAAGTGATGATAGCCTAAGCCTTCCAAACAGGCATAGACTGGACATCCACAGCCCTCCTCAGGCCAAGCGGACTTCTGGAATTAAACCAACCTGTAGTGCTACAACTCATACTACCATATACTAGAATTGGCCTTACCAAGTGCTGTGGAGTACTGTACTGGAAGTTCTTTTTTTTTTTTTTAAAGATTTTATTTATTTATTTGACAGAGAGAGACACAGTGAGAGAGGGAACACAAGCAGGGGGAGTGGGAGAGGGAGAAGCAGGCTTCCCGCAGAGCAGGGAGCCCGATGTGGGGCTCGATCCCAGAACTCTGGGATCAGGACCTGAGCCGAAGGCAGACGCTTAACGACTGAGCCACCCAGGCGCCCCTGTACTGGAAGTTCTAACTCCCCTCACCCCCACTATATCACCTCCTCTTTAAAGAACAATGAAATCTGTGACAAGTACTCCTGTACAACTATCAACAAAATAAACCTATATCAAGTGACAGTAACATTAAAAATAAATTATATACTAAGGCAGTTGTATTCATAAAGTTAAAGGCTTCAAACACACATGGTTATGAAGCACATTAAATTTAATATTTCTGACACAGTGCCCATATATTGTCTTCGGTTTCTTTAAATAACTTAAAGGTTGTTAGGATTTTTGACAAGGAAATTATTCCAGTAATATAAGAAAATGTTTGTTAAGTAATACCTTAATCTTAAAATCATTCTAAGAACTCTTAAAATTCTTGATCTGACTTACTACTTTTGTTTTAATTCATGAGGATAAAGATATTTGTTGTGAGATAATTTAGTTGTTTTAAGTTTTCACTTAAATTCCAGTTAGTTAACATACAGTGGAATATTAGTTTCAGATGGACAATATAGTGATTCAACACTGCCATACAACACCCGGTGCTCATCACAAGTGCCCTCCTTCATCCCCATCACGTCGACTATTCAGCCCATCCTTCCACCCACCTCCCTTCTGGTAACCATCAGTTTGTTCTCTACAGTTCAGAGTCTGTTTCTTGGTTTGCCTCTCTCTCTCTCTGTCTCTCTCTCTCTCTCTTTTTTTTTTTTTGTAACATAGACTTAAATAGATGTATTTGCTTTCCACGTATTGTGTCAAAAATTTGCTAGTTATATTTAAATTCTATTTTCTTTTTGTTTAAGATTTTATTTATTTTTCTGAGAGAGAGAGAGAGCGCAAGCACAAGCAGGGTGGAGGGACAGAAGCAGACTCCTCACTGAGCAGGGAGCCCTACACGGGGGCTCGATCCTAGGACCCCAGGATCACTAGGACCCTGGGATCATGACCTGGGCTGAAGGCAGACACTTAACTGACTGAGCCACCCAGGCACCCCTAAATTCTATTTTCTTTTTTTTTTTTTAAAGATTTTATTTATTTATTTGAGAGAGAGAGACTGAGAGAGAGAGAGCATGAAAGGGGGGAGGGTCGGAGGGAGAAGCAGACTCCCTGCCGAGCAGGGAGCCCGATGCAGGACTCGATCCAGGGACTCCAGGATCATGACCCGAGCTGAAGGCAGTCGCTTAACCAACTGAGCCACCCAGGCGCCCCCCTAAATTCTATTTTCTTAATTCTGCTTTGTTTCCTGTTGCTATTTGCTGTTAATTTTGCTTTCATTAACCATAGCTGGGGAGGGCAGTCTTCAGTAAAGTGTTTTGAATCCAGTCCTCAGCTTAGTTTAGCCTCTTATTTGGGCAAGTACCGGTGACTAGCCTTCTCATTTGTGTCCTTAGATCAACTATTAGATCAGCTGTATACAATAGAGGAAAGGATGGGGACGTTTCTGTGTTACCTGTTTCCATGTCTTTGCTTATTTTTCTGTCCTTGGTGATTTCTCACACTCACAGTGTCACTGGGTACATTTCTGTCACACTGTGTTTCCTGATGTGTGCACTGTCATCATCTCTGTTTTCCTCTGCCTACCTGCCTTCCTTCCTTTCCCTCTTCCTTCCTTCCTTCTTCTCATTATCTCTGACTTTCTGCTATGCCTCCTTTCAGTCACCCTTTCTGAATTTGCCCTAATACAGAACCAAAGTATACTTTTACAATTTATTGAAACACTTTTCTTATTCCTGTTTATAATTTTAGAGTCTATGAGTAGAACAGTTTTGACAGATGGAATCATATAGGCTATTAGTAACAAAAACAATTCTGGGGGCACCTGGCTGACTTAGTTGGTAGAGCATGAGACTCTGAATCTCAGGGTTGTGAGTGCAAGCCCCACACTGGGCATGGAGCCTACTTAAAAATAAATAAAAATAAACAAAAATAAAAACAATTCTGATAAGGATATGGCTTATTTAATAGTGTACTTTTAAAAATATCACAAAACCTTCTTCCTGAGGAATATATGCATACAATTTGATTTATTTGGGCACACATAGAGCACACACAGATTCAGGAAAGAATATAATATTTAATAATAATAATATATAACATATCATAGTTTATCAAGTATTTCCAGACCTATTATGTCATGTGAAAAAATAATCTTATGGGATGCCTGGGTAGCTTAGTCGATTAAGCAACTGCCGTCAGCTCAGGTCATGATCCCAGGGTCCTGGGATCAAGCCCTGAGTCGGGCTCCGTGCTCAGCAGCGAATCTGCTTCTCTCTCTGCCCTACACCCCTGCTCATGCTCTCACTCTCTCATTCACGTTCTCTCTCTCAAATAAATAAATAAAATCTTTAAAAATAATCATCATCATCATCATCTTATAAGGCAGATAATTTTATAATTATCCCCTTTTATAGCCTTAATTGACAATTGAGAGAAGTGAGGTCCAGAGAAATTGTCTTACTTACAGCTAGTGACAAAGCCAAGTTTGAAACCAAAGTCTTCTGACTTCCAAAATCCGCATTCTTTTTTCCACACCATGATACTGTTCCATTTTCCTGATTCCCTTTATTTTTTCCCCTCCCTTTCTTTTATGTTTTTCTATTCTTTTTAACTTCAAGCTTCCTACATCTATCATCAATTTAATTAACTTTTATCATCTTAGTTTTCATACATCGCAGAAGAACCTGGTTTAGTTAACTGTTACTCATCAGATGTACAAAAAGCAGACCATGTTCCTCTGATGAAAGCAATAGAAGTAAATCCCTGCAACTGAGATTTAATCATTCTTGATTTTTTTTTTTTATGGTAGAAACTCCGAGAAAAACAAAAAGCTGTACGAGAAAGTCATGGTCCAAATATGAAACAAGCGAAAATGTGGCGTGATTTCGAACAGTTGATGGAATGTAAGAAACAGTGCTTTCTGAAACAACAAAGCCAAACTCCCATGGGTCAGGTAATTCAGGAGGGCGGGGAGGACAGGCTGGTACTTTGAATCCATGTGCCATCGTTTGGGGTTTTAGTTGATACTACTAGATGTAAGCATAATCCCATAATGTATTTTTTCTGGAAAGTGATTTGTACAACATTTTGCTTTCAGGCTAACCATTCCTATTAAGTTTCCTTGGAAGATAATGTTAAGGTAGATTTAGGTTTTAAAGTTTTTTCATATGAAAAACGGCTTTTATTGTTTTGCTTAGTTTAGAGATCAGTGGTGTCTTAGGAGTTTTAGGAGATAGGCGGCTAAGTTTACTCTCTGTAAATGTAAACATGTCCATTAAGAAGCATGTAGTTTTTTTAAAATGTAATAACCCAATGGCTTAATGTTCTTCTTAATCTTTTTTTAACTTTTGAGGAATCTTTTAGGAACTAATATCTCTTGTTTTGAAGAAACATTTATCTGAAGTTCAGCAATTCCTACAGTTTCACTTCAGTTTCTC
Source organism: Neomonachus schauinslandi (assembly GCF_002201575.2). NCBI lineage: Eukaryota > Metazoa > Chordata > Mammalia > Carnivora > Phocidae > Neomonachus > Neomonachus schauinslandi. The sequence continues at coordinate 84,479,913 of NC_058416.1, read as the reverse complement.
TTTCTTGTAAAATTCAAGAAAATTTCCTATTTTGAATAACATATTTGTTCTGTCTGTATTATTTAAAGGCAAATAAAACTTGGTGCACATATGATGACTATTTATTTTTTAATTATGTAGCTGTGTCAAATTTTATTTTTTAACTATTCATTTTATGGTATTGTATTAAATTTAAGGATTATTACTTATTTTCACCCAAAATCTATTATAGTATTTAGGTCTTGGGGACTTTTATTTTAAATATAAAAAAGTAGTCCTAGAATATAGAAATTATCATATGCTAAAAAGCTACAGTAGGATTCCAAGTGAAATTCAAGGGTCCAAAGTGCTTCTAATTTCTGCTTCATTTGGGCAGGGTACTTGAAGATTTCTTTGATTTTTCCTTAAGGAAAGATACTAAATTCATATGCTACCCTTTACTTCATTTCAGTTTCATTATACTTTTTTAAATGTCTTCCTTTAGGCGTGCCTAGGTGGCGCAGTCGGTTAAGTGTCTGACTCTTGGTTTTGGCTCAGGTCATGATCTCAGGGTCCTGAGATCGAGCCCCGCATCACACTCCATGCTCAGCGCAGAGTCTTCTTGAGACTTCCTCTCCCTCTCCCTCTGCCCCTCTGCTGTGCTCTTGCTTTCTCTCTCTCTCTCTCTAAAATAAATAAGTAAATCTTAAAAAAAAAATGTCTTCCCTTTAGATTTGAAAACTCAGATTTCAAATTATTAGCATGTCCATCTTGGGTTAGTTCTCTGTAGCTATCCTGGGGATGGCAGTGAGAGGGAAAGAACATTTCAATGAAGAAAGTTATTTCTACCCTGTGCAAAACATGCAAACTTGATTATGGCTTTGGATCTCTTTGTTTCCAAGTGTGTTCTACTCTTACTTTTTGTTTGAAAGCTTTTTCCTTGGTAATCAGATAAACTTACCAACCTTGGTAACTCTAGGAGCTATTGCAAGAAAAGATGGGATCCATCAGAGCAAGGAAGAACTTACCAAGAAAGTATGGAAAGAAACTTCTTTTAATAAATTTCAAGGAAAAAAAGAAGCATTTTAATATTATTATGTGGTTTCAATCTGGTCCTTAGCTTACTTTAGCCTCTTATTTGGGAAAGTATCAGCTACCAGAATTCTCATTTGTGCCTTTAGATCAACAGCTAGCTCCATCAGATACCAAACGAGTAAAGGCTGTGTTTCAGTGTGGAAACAAACCTTTCTTAATTCAATAAATCAGTTTTTGAACATTGAGGTAGATGTATTTGTTCAGTGTTGGCCACTGGCTTGTTATTTTTAAGCCAGTGGCAAATGATGTCCCTTTAGCCAGAGTATGAATTTCTTTGCAAATATTTGAGAAAGACTAGATGTCCATCACAGAAACAAAACAGCATTTTATTCCCCTAAGGAAAGTCAGTTTGTAAGATTATTAAGCTTGGTGATTAATTTTTTTAGCCTTCACTAACTATCCTTGGTGCTCTTCTCTTAATTTTAAAAATTGTTAATGACAGATACTCCAAGGAATGCTTATAATTCTGATTTGATTATTGCTTGCCATCTTTATTCCACACAGAAGGAATATGTGGATTAAACACTAGGCAGCTCCAGAATTACTTTATTAACTGAAGCAGAACATCATTATTACTTCAAGAAAAGCAAATTGAAAAAAAAAAAAACCTAAAAGTACAAAGTTATTTATAGTTTTTATGTAACATTGGACATTTAGTAATGCATCTTAATGGGTTTTATGCAGTGACTTTCCACTCATTTTGTGATTTGATTGGAACATTAAAAAGCTTTGACTAACTCTGACAGTTTTGACAGCTGACACTTACAGGAGAGCTTATTACATTTTTCCTTCAGGATTGATACTCTAGCTGGCTAATTGATGAGAGTACTTAATCATTTTGGAAAATAATCTGTCTTCCACATGATGGCCCAAATAAAGAAGAAAAATGTAGCCTGTGAAATCTGCTTTTGCGTTCATGGATTTGCTCCTCCTAGGACTCGGTGTTGCCAACTGTTGCATGGGACTGACTGTATAAACTGTAAATTTCAAAAGGCTACTGCTTATCTTGCTTTCTATATTAGTTCAGGAAATAATCCAACTCTAAAGGTTGTCCTTTAAGAACAATCTTATAATAGGATAATGTCCTTTCTGTTATAAGTCTATTAACATCTAAATCCAAGATCATGTATTTTTCTGGTCCAGAGAGTGTACCAGAAGGGTCTTAGAACATTGTTCAAAGGCTTGTGGAAATCAAACCAGATTTCAGGAAATTACAGAACACTTAACTTTCTTCTTTAGATTAATACTTTCTATCATTTTGCTTTAGTTCAATAGGCAGCAATAGTAAAAGAAACCATTTCATTAAACTATCAAATCCAAATGTATCTTTCTGCCTTATTAGTTTATATAACATATATAAATTTTCTGGAAAATGTTAAGCTCTGTGAATTTTCCAAGTATGATTATTTCTTAACTTTTTAGGCTAACATGATACAGAGCACTTTTTGGTAATTGGAGTAAAAAGAAGAGACTGAATATGTTGCTCAACTAAAAATGTATAAATTTGCTGAGATCTTCTGAATTGAATTTGAAAATATGCACAAATGGATAACTTGCCAAAGCTGCCTTTACAACGGCAAAATCCAGTTTGTATTGAAAAATGACTTCCTATGGAGATGTGTGTCTTATAGAAACCTCCTTGTCATACACAGGCATTTACCCTACATTAGTGACTAATGAGCATGAATCAAAGGCTTGTTTCTACAAATGGTTCTAGGCGCTTACATCATTCTTCTTGTTTGGCATGAAGGAGTGCTTAAGCCCTAGGGAGTGGGTAAGTAAGCAGCCTGATGATTAACTTCCTTTAAACCTGGTTATTTCAATATATTCAACCATTGTTGTAGTGAAAGTAAGATCTAGATTGTGTATGCAACGAATCCTTTTTTAAACAATCTGTGGCAGCCAGAAGATTCTTTTTTTAAAGTTGCACTTTTATTAAGTATGTAATTGTTTCTCTACCCAGAAGGAGCTACTGGCTTAGCTCCTCCTCCCTTTCCTTTTAATGAAAACAGTTTAATTAGAGCCGTTTAGCGTATGGCAGCCAGGCATGAGGTAAGCATTTTGTCCAGGAAAGATAGAGATCATTCAGTTATCTGTATATTTTCAATCTTTGACTCTCCCGTCTTAAGACAATATAAAAAAGAAAAAATTGGCATAACTGTCATTCAGTCCCATCCCATCCTTGCAAAAGAAATCAAAAACTAAAACACAGAATCCAAACAAGTATTTTTTAAGACTTGGATGAACATATGCTTTCTGCTCCCAGGCTCCCTCTTTTGGCAAACTGGAAGTACTTTCTCGGCAGATAGTTCACGATTTCCTCTCCAATTGCCGAGAGCCTTGAGTCACCAAACTCGGTTTACTGCCATGGAAATTCACTATTCAGAGAGAACACAGGAGGAAATTAAAGATTTCTGTTTTTCAGTGGAAGTATTCATTTCCACCTCCGTCGAGGGTGTCCCAGCAGGGTCCTGGCAGGGCTGCTGCTTTGCCCTGCACGCGGTAACCGGGTAAATAGCCATCGCATTTTGGAGCTGGAAAGGAACCTCAGAATGATTTGGGTGATCAGTTATTAAATTGGACTTTTGAGAGCTCTCTTTCAGCCTTTCAACAGTGCAGAAATCAGCGCTTGGAGCAAATCACTTCCCAGCCTCCGTGGAGTAACCGCAATGCGGCTCACTCCTCATGAGGGAGCTTGTTTCATTGTTAAAGAGCACTGCTGATTAGTTTCTGGGTTCTAGAAATGAAGCAAACTTACAGACGGAGGGCATTTTTTTAGAAACAGCAGTTAGGCAAAGCAAGACTGAACCAGTTTTACTCCCTGAAGCTTTGTAATCATAGTCATTATTGAGCACTTAGTATGGACCAGATACTGTCCTAAGTACTTCATGTGTCTGAACTAATGTACCTCTCACAATAACCCCAGGAGGTAAATACTATTATCCCCACTTAATAGATGAGGAAACAGGCACAGGCTTCCACGGTATTACACAGCGTGCAGAGCCAGTGCCCAAAGCCAGGGCTCTTCACTTCTGTGCTGTATAAACTACAGTGTGACCCATGTATATACTGGTTGTATATATGCAGACAGGCTGATATCCATTTAATGAACTATAATATGTGTGAAATTATAGTTCTTTTTTTTTTAAATGTGTTCACTTACTGTACCTAAGGGGGAAAGAGACTTTAGTAAATGAGTAAAAACGAACTCTACCATCTAGACATGGGAATTATGCTAATAATGAATGTCAAGTAAATACATAAAAGAAAGAAGTAATAGTTTTAGACACAGAACAGATGCAAGCTTTATAGGTTATAATTTAAATCTTTCTCTGTAAAAGTGTTAAAATCATATATGTCTTTTGTTGCTGGACATATAGATAGATTCCAGTTTTTTATTTTACATGCTGCAATGGAACTTAAAAATTGAAATACCATACAATACTTAAAATTTGAAATACAGTACAATATTAAGCAAAACCACTAAGTTTATTTAATTTGGTCAAATCCAGAATCCATTGAATTGTTTTATAGACATTTCTTGCCTTCCTCTATGAAAATGCGAAGGCCAAACCAAAGAAGTTAGCAAGATATTCCTTGATTAATTGGAGAATGAAATGGTAAATTCATCATCTATTTATTTGCAAATATTTATTGAATATCTTCTGTGTGCCTGACATTGTGCTAACTGCTAAAATATAAAGTGAGTGTGACCTGGTTTTTGTTTTCAAAGAGCTCACAGACTAGAAGACTCTAATATTATGTAGCGAAAAATAAAGTTCTTTTATGTATAAAAAGAACTAGGAGCTCAGAGGAAGAAGCAATTAATTCTGACATGGGGGACTGAAAAGACTAATGGAAGAGGTAGGACTTGAGCTGGGTTTGTAAGAAGGAATTAAGATTTTGATAGCCATGGGAAAGGAGGAAGACATAAAGGCGTTTAAGAACAGGGCATGCTCAGGAAATGACAAGAAGTCTAGAATGGCTCAGAAAGTTACCCAGATACATGAGGGAGAGGAAAGAGCTCTATCATGTGCCAAGTCCTTGTGCTCTGTAATTTGATGTGCTAGGCACTCAGCTAAACTCTGTGAAAAGGTACAGTAAGTGTATAAGACATGGCCCCATCATTAACAGGACTAACAATAAATTGAACAGTAGCAAACATATCAAAACCTAATAATCAAGTGCTAAATTTTGTGGTGCTATCAAAATTCAATCACAGCAGAGATCTAGAGAAGACTAAAGGGTCAAAGTGGAGTCCAGGAAGTCTTGTCCAAGAGGGAGGAATGATTGGGGGCCTGGAAAGATGAAGATTTGGACAGGTAAATGGGAGAGTGTGAGAGGGCCTCAGGGATGAAACCAGCAGGTGCTCATTGGCCCTTTCCTACATCTAGCTCTGTATCAAACGCATCAAGCAGGAAAAGGCATGGCCTCCCCTTTCAGGGAATTGAAGTCTTAGTTACCAAGATGAGAAGTGTAACCAATAATTGAAGCAGTTTTCAGCACTGGATTATCCAGTAGGCAAATGGATACAGTCTGAATTTTCTGAAAGTGTTTGATATTTCAGAGATCAAAGAAGTTTTCATTAGAAAAATTAGAATTAGGGCGCCTGGGTGGCTCAGTCATTAAGCGTTTGCCTTCAGCTCAGGTCATGATCCCAGGGTCCTGGGATCGAGCCCCGCATCGGGCTCCCTGCTCCGCGGGAAACCTGCTTCTCCCTCTCCCACTCCCCCTGCTTGTGTTCCCTCTCTCGCTGTGTCTCTCTCTGTCAAATAAATAAAATCTTAAAAAAATTAGAATTAGGGGTGCCTGGGTGGCTCAGTCGGTTAAGCATCTACCTTCGGCTCAGGGATTGAGCTCTACATCAGGCTCCCTGCTCAGTGGGGAGCCTACTTCTTCCTCACCATCTGCCACTCCCCCGCTTGTGCTCTCTTGCTCTTTCAAATAAATAAATAAAACCTTTAAAAAATAAAAAGGAAAGAAAAGAAAAATCAGAACTGTTAGATTTCCTTGCACTCTTCTCAGGGTTTAGGGTCTCTAAAAGTTTCAATGCAGCTTTTTGGAATGGGATCAAGAGTTAACAGATCTAGGGGCCCCTGGGTGGCTCAGTTGTTAAGCGTCTGCCTTCGGCTCAGGTCGTGATCCCGGGGTCCTGGGATCCAGCCCTGCATTGGGCTCCCTGCTCGGCAGGGGGCCTGCTTCTCCCTCTCCCACTCCCCCTGCTTGTGTTCCTGCTCTTGCTATCTCTGTCTGTGTCAAATAAATAAATAAAATATTAAAAAAAAAAAGTTAACATCTAAGGGCAAAATAAAAAACACTTTGGGCTGGAACAATTTGGGCAGGCTGGAGATGCAGATACAAGTTAAAACCCTTCTGCACACAAGGGCCAGAATGTGGCTTAGGGAGGAAGCAAGAACTCCGTGGGGAAGAGGGAGCCCTGAGAAAGGATTGCCCTCAAGTACTAGCCAGGCAAGACTGGAGGGAATCAGGAATAATTTGGAGATAGAAACCAAATTGCTGAAGGTTTTGAGGTGGTGCAATTGCAAGTCATGTCCATTTGGTGTATGATAATTGGGAGGAGTTGTTAATATCCCTGCTGCTCCTTGGACACTTGATGAAATGAGAGACTCACTACATTGTAGAGAATGAAAGACGATCACTGCCACAGGAGACTACTAACATGGACTAAGTTTGTTTTTTTCATGACAGAGGAGAGGCAATAAACCAGTTTTTTTATTTCTTTGCATATAGGGGGATAATTTTTTACACTAACTCAAAGATTCAGCATTTTATTCTTTGATTCAGGTTACAACTCTGTGTCATCTCTATCACCACTTTTTCGTTCCATGTAACATTTTCAGATGTGTGAAGAAGATTTGATAATTCAAAGGAATTGAGCTTAGAAACAGTATATTTAAGAGTTATACTTCTGTTGAGAGACATTTTTATAAGTTTATATTATTTTCTATATATTAAAAAATGTGAGAGAAAATTCAGAGCTGGTGTTTAACTGTGCTTGATTTCTTTTTCTTGAGAGTAGGAAAAAGAACTCCTTTTTGTTGTAGTTAATTGCCAAGTCGCCAAGGAGAGCCTCCACGCTTGAAGAGACCCACTTGCTAGTGACTTGGCAGTGTCAAACAAATGTTCAACTTTTATTCTGACACTTCTTGAAGAATTTGATTGAAACTATATATGTCCAGATAACACTCAGCAAAGTGCCCTTCTTGCATTTGTTTCAAGATATATTTGGAAACAAGAGAGATGACCTTGGATGCAGCTGCTTTTCCAATTTAGGACTTCTCTCTCGGTCTACTGAATAATATTTCCCAACATTGAAAATTCAAAGGATGGAAAAACATTTTAGTTACTATATCCCATAAGTCCTGTGATGGAGGATTTTTTCCCCCCAGCAATATGTTCTGCCTCTAAAAGAATGATATATTTAGACCACAAACTCTATGTTAGCTTTCTAACCATCTATTTCAAAATACATTTAGGAACACATTTGCTTTTCATCAGAGCGCCTTTTTGTAATCTAAATTGAGCTGTCCTTGCTTTTTAAAATATTTTAACATCTGAGAAATAAAAAATAATGAGCGGTTAACCCTTCGCCTTTGCTTTCTGGCATTCAAAATTTGTTCTGAAGCCAGGGTTCATTGTAGCTTGATGTAAGATCTAAAAGAAGACTGGGGAGGCTCTGACATCCCCGGCTAAGGTTATTGCCACCTGTCCAGATGACAATACAAGTCCTGCTAGTCTAACCTCAAGCCTGAAAGCCAAGGTTAGCTTCCAGTTGTATCTACATTTAGCCCACAGAGATGGATGGTTTTAACTGTCATTAAAGTGACGTTCTTTCAGTTACCATTATGCATATTTTGGAGGTTTAAGCAGTTCCATTTTTAATTTGTTGTCACAGTCACAGGACAAGACTTAGGTAACCTGTTTGATAAAGCAATTTTACTTTTAAGCAAATAAGTAACTAAGAATTAGAGTCTGGTCATTGTTCTGCACGGCATATCACCAGAGATAGTAACATTTTCTATTTTCCTATGGTCTCCTAAGCTGTTGTAGTCAATCAGAGCATTTATAGAGATGATTACATTGTTAGCAACAGTCTCCAGCGTATGCAGTACATTAATTCCCAGTAAAATGTGTCAGACACGTGCACACACACACATGCACGTGCAGACACAGAAAAACACCATATTATAATACTTCAAAGGATAGCTTATTCTCAAGGATTCCTTGTTGCTTGATTTGGAATCAAATCAATGACATCAACTGTTAGCTACAAGGCGAGTGATTTTGAATAGTCAACAGATTTTTAAAACTATCACCACTTAAGATACTTTTAAAGATGATCCATCCCATCAGATAACAGTCTGATCTTAAATTTTTAATTGTTATAAATTATTGCCCCAGCCTTTCTTTGCAGTTTCCTGATTCAAAAACTGGTGACTTTTATTTTTAATCTGACATTTACTCCTTTATAAGAACAGACTTTCCATGGGTGTACCCACCTTGTGTACATTTCCATTATTTTACTGATGTTGAGCTAGAGGAATTGCTGTAGTCACTGCACAGCCCTAATTAAGTAAATAAGAGTTAACAGTACCCAAACTAATAGATTTTATAGGCTAAGTGTAAAGTTTGCTCTTACCGGTGCCGGAGACTCCTCCAACTGCACAACTTTTGAACTGTGCTTTTTAAAGATACGAAAAAGGAAAATAAGATGATACCTACAAAATGTTCCCAAGATCTGTAGTGCTCAAAGAAGATTTGAATGAGGGAGAAGTCTCAAAGAAAAGGTAGTTTTATTTTAAGTAATACAGGGATTAAATGTGAGTTTTGTGGAATGTTTTTATAAAACATTATCTTTCAAATGTATGTTTTTTCATCCTTCTTCTAAAAACATATATAAAGCTTTGAGCCAAAAAGAATATTCCTGCATGGTTTATGCTGATTAAGTTTGTCAGGATGTTTCAGGAGCCCTTTTCTCTCTATCCAGCTCTGCTTATATTCTCAGATACTCTTAACCAAATCAGAGCATTATTGATGTTCAGTTAAGTATTTATTGCTTGGGAATTAGTATCTCACTGTCAGCCTTCCTAACACAGGAGAGATTTCTAGCAACTACAAAGTGAATGTATTTTTCTAAACTCTTTTTATCTGTGTCTTCCATAGATGGAATTCATATCCAGCTGTCTGCAGATTTATATAGAATCTGGTTTATCCAAATATTTGCAGTACCATCAAATCAAGAGTTTCTTTATTTCCTTATCATGCCCACATATCTTACCTTGATCTTTTTGTTACAAAATCCAGATATGTTTATTTCATGAAGGCGGATCTAATACATTCCTGGTTCAAACTCATTTTAGCATCTGTCTTTTTTTCTGTCCCTGACACTCTCCAACTTTTTTTGTTCTCATATTTTTTTTCTTCTTGTTTATGTATATCATTCCATTACTATTTAAACTTTCTCTGATTGTATCTCACATATTCTCTTGCCACTATTAAGTTCACTTTTGGAGCATCTTCCAATTTCTTTTTTTTTTTGAGGCAAATTTGGTATATAACATTATATGAGTTTCAGGTGAACGACATAATTAATCATCTGTGTACACTGATGATTATACAACTCTGATGATGGTACAGCTCTGTGAATATATTAAGAAACATTGAATGTGTGAATACACTAAAAACCACTTTAAATTGGTGAATTGTGTGGTATGTGAACTATGCCCCCAATAAAACTGCTAAAAATAAAAATAAAGCTCAATGTAACAAGTCAAATAATGTCAAACAGTATTAGTTTAAAAAAATAAAAAGCCCTCAGCAACCTCAGTCTTCTCACTTCTCTGAGGCATTTCCAAAGTTAACTTTTGGAATATTCTTCCAGACATTTTCATTGCACACAAAGGGGGTTATATTCACTGTTCTGCAACTTGCTTTTTGCACTGAATAGTCTTTGCACTCTTATGCAAGTATATCTGTCAGGAAGAGAAAAAAAAAAAAACCTGAGAAGTAGCATTATTGTATTCAGAGGTATGTGCATTTATTTCTTTCATAGATAGATATTGCCAAATTACTCTCCAAAAAGCTGGTGATAATTTGTAATCCCTTAGGTTGTGTATGACAGAGTGTAGTTTGCTGTTCCCTTGCCTAAGCTAGGTGACTATACTAGTCAGTATGATAGGTCTAAAGAATTATTTTAATTTGTATTTTTTAAATTGTGAGTGAAAAAATTATCAGTGGGGTTAGTTTTTTATGGCTTACTTTTAATTGATTATGTGATATTTTCTTTAACTGAGAAGTCCATAATGTTAATTGTAGAATTTTGAATAATTAAAATCATATATAATCCCACCACCCAGAGATTATCATCACTTAAAATTTTACTTCTAGTCTTCTTTCTATGAAATTTATCTTGTAATTTTTATTTTTTTTTTTTTTAGCAAATAATGAGGGTTGGTAGGGGAACTTATTTTTATATTTAAAATACGCAGTTTACAAAGGAGGTTATAATTCAGCTATTTAGAATATTGCTTTGAGCTCTTTTAATCAAGGTGCTATATAAATATTCAGTAGACTGAGCTCCCCTGTGCCAAGCTTTTGGGATCAGCTAGTGGAAAAATCATTAGCATTCTTTCCTTGACACTGTACCACCACTACCAGGGCTCAAACTGGATGAGATTTCCTGGGAGCCAGCAGATCTTTTAGTAAAGGAGATGGAGCTCTACGATCCTTTAATGGCATGGGAGATGGAGGAATCCTGTACCTTAAGAAACAAACACATTTTGTAATGTATGTTTGTGTATGTGTCCACATGTATGATCATTATTCTCACTCACACACACAAAGCGAGATGAGATGAGATTAGTGAGCCAAGACAGGAACATGTAGAGAGAGTGCTGGACACCTGGGGAACAGTAAAATGATTAGCATACAAGGTCAGCCATTCAGAGACACGAGTCCTGTATGGTAATCATATGTTTCCTTACCTGATTCTTCTTCAGACTGGAAGAGCATGGAATGCAGGATGGGTTTCTGTTCACAGTTATATTCCCTGTGCCTAGTTAGGCACACAGGCAACTTTGATCAGTGAAGAATGAATGAATAGAAGTGAAAGACTGTGACCTTGAATAAATCACTTAATTGCTTTGGACCTCAGTTTCTTTCTCTGACAGCTTCAAAGAATTATCAAAAGGATAAAATAAGGTAATGTATGAAGGTGGTGGGTCAGACTAGCAGTCCCCTCCAAGCTGACTGTCTCCTCTTTATTTTTACAGAGCCAAATACAGTTGCCATTCAGACCCTCCTCAAGGAGGCCCTACTGTAGCAAGTGCCCAAGTATCATCCTCTTGGTTAACCAGAGAACAAAGTAAATACAGTGTGCCACTTTATAATTAGAAATAATTGCCAGTAGGACCTGGAGACTTTGCCATCTTAACCACTGCCTCATTCTCAGTATTTAAGGGTATCTGATGTAAATCTAACGCTAGAACTCCCATTAGGCTTTGGATAAAGTTATAGAATATTTAACATGCTTAGAATTGCATCCGTATGATGATTGTTTAAAAGCAGAGACGATAACTCAGGAAGGCATATGGTACAGGTTTAGAATAGTTAGTAGCTATTCTTAGACTTGACCTATTGTACATGATTGTAAATGAACGCCTGTCCTTTATGGCTTGTCTTGTATCAAATTGTCAGAGGCCGTTCCAAGCAATGATTACATTTCAGAGTTAATGTAAAGAAATTTTTAAAATTCTATGAAAGATTTTGTGATTTACTCAAGATAGATTCTATGACCTTTTAAGTTTGTTGAAAGAGGAAGCTAGTGTTTTGTAAAACCAGTTAAAATAAGAATAAACTTGAGGGACGCCTGGGTGGCTCAGTCGGTTAAGCAGCTGCCTTCGGCCCGGGTCATGATCCCAGGGTCCTGGGATCGAGTCCCACATCGGGCTCCTTGCTCAGCAGGGAGCCTGCTTCTCTCTCTCTCTCCCTCTGCTTGTGCTCTCTCTGTCAAATAAATAAAATCTTTTAAAAAATAATTAATTAAATAAAATAAGAATAAACTTGGAAATATAAAATAGCATCAGCTCATAGCCCTTGGGGAAGATAACTAATGGCCCAGGCCCTAAAATTCCAATTTATTTAGAAATAAGTTTTTATAAAAACTTGATATAAATAGAAATATTTTTCAGTCCAGTCCTCTTTAATGAAATGCCATAAAAATAAAAGACTAGCACATAAACTTTCCTTTTTTTCTATTTGTAACCAAAAGCATTGCATAATCAGGCAGGAACCAGGAAGTAAAAATAATCACAAAATTAAACCAAGTGATCTATTTTCATTACTCCAGCAGGAGTAAAAAGTGAAGATAAACACAGCCAGCAAGTTCCTTTATCAAATCTGAAAATTCTTTCCTTGTCAGTCATTCCGGAATAGCAGAATAAAAATGAAATTTTTATTAAGGCTTTTAACTTGACACTGTCTTAAAAAAATTTTTTTTAATTGTGGTAAAAAACAATAACCTAAAATTTACCATATTAACCATCTTTAAATGTTATAAGTATATTCACATTGGTGTACAGTAGACCTCCATAATGTGTTCATGTTGCAAAACTGAAACTCTGTATCCATTAAACAACTCTCCATTCCCCTTCCCCATGGCAACCACCATTCCACGTTATGTCTGTGAGTTCAAGCACTCTAGGTTCGCCACATAAGTGGAATCATAGAGTATTTATCTTTTTGTGACTGGTTTATTTCACCGATCACGATGTCCTCAAGGTTCACCCACACTATGGCATGTGACAGGATTTCCTTCAAGACTGAACACTGTCCTTTTTAGTATCATTTTTATTCTACCCTTAAACATCTTTGCAGGTATTGTCTGTTTTAATGTTCCAGAACATGACTAAATACAGAATGATGAGAAGCAAGGCGAAATGCACATTTGACCTTCCGAATTCTCCTGTCAAGAAATCAGAGGAGGTTATATGCTGTAGGACTTCCTCAGAATGAGAAAGACTATTTGATGCTAAATTAACAGCCAAGACTCTAAAGACCTTTTTGCAAACCCTTTGTATTGAAGGTTTTTAGTTCTTTTTTTCTAGAAATGCATTTGACCTATTACAACTTTTTTTTAAAGTTCCTGCTAATCTATCTCTGCTGCTGGGTTATTTTTTTCCTTCAAGCCTGCAGACATTCTCTCCCGCTTCTTCAGACTGAGTTAGCTGTGTTCCTGTTTGTGAATAACCCTCTCCGATTCTGTTGTAGCGACGGCCTCATGTTCCACAGTTTGTTAAGAGAATGCAAATGCCAACTGTAGATATTGTTAGGTCACAGAAACTAACAGGAGTGAGTTTTGAAAAGAAGCAGAGCTCATTCATTTTCAGTCTTCCTACCTTAATTTTTGAACAGCTTTGTTGAGCTATAATTCACATACATACACATTCACAAATTTAAAAATTCAGTGGTTTTTAGTATATTCCCCAAGTTGCACAACCATCCCTACATTCACTTTGAGAACATTTCACCACTCCCAAAGGAAAGGCTGTACCCATTAGCAGTCACTCCCCATTCCTCCCAGATCCCCCAGCCCCCAGCGACCACTAATCTACTCTCTACAGATTTGCCTATTCTGAAATTTCATATAAATGGAACCGTACAGTATGTGGTCTGGCTTCTTAGCATAATGTTTTCAAGGTCATCCATGTAATAGAATGTATCATTACTTTATCCCCCCTTTTTTTTAATTGTGGAAAAATACACATAACATAAAATATACCATCGTAATCATTTTTAAGTGTACATTTCAGTATTTTCAGTACATTCTCATTGTTGTGCAACCAATCTCCAGAACTCTCTTCATCTTGTAAAACTAAACTCTATTCCCATTAAACAACAGTTTCCCATTCTCCCTTTTTCTCAGCCTCTGGCAACCACAATTCTACTTTGTCTCTTGGAATTTGACTACTCCAGGTACCTCATGTAAGTGGAATTATACAGTATTTGTCCTTTTGTGACTGGTTTGTTTCATTTAGCATGATAACCTCAAGAACCTTATCATTCATGTGTCAGAACTTCCTTCCTGCTTCATTCTTTTTTAATGACTGAATAATATTCCATTGTATAAATACACTATATTTTGCTTATCCATTCATCAGTTGATGGGCATTTGGGTTATTTCCACTTTTTGGTTGTTATGGATAATGCTATTGTAAACATTCATATACAAGTTTTTGTATAGACATGTTTTCAGCTCTCGGGCATATACCTTGGAGTAGAATGGCTGAGTCACATGGCAAACTCTATGTTTAACATTTTGTGGAACCGGCAACTTTTTCATATCAGCTGCATCATTTTACACCAGCAAAGTATGGAGGTGCCAGTTTCTCCACATCCTCACCAAGGATGCTGGAGAAAAGGATGTAGTTATTGCCCATCTTCTTATGAGAGTCAACCTACTTATGTGTGAAGTAGTATCTCATTGTGGTTTTGTTGGCATTTCCCTGGGGGCTAATTTTCATGTGTTTATTGGCCATATCTTCTTTGGATAAATGTCTATTCAGATCCTTTGTCCATTTTTAAATTGGGTTGTCTGGTTATTGTTGAGTTGTAAGAGTTATTTATGTATTCTGACTACAAGTCCCTTGTCAGACATGTGGCTTACAAATATTTTCTCTTATTCTGTGGGTTGCCTTTTTCACTTTCTTCATGGTGTCCTTTGAAGGTTTGTAATTTCAATGAAGTCCAATTATCTATTTCTTCTTTTGACACTTGTATTTTTGGTATTGTATCTAAGAAGGTTTTTGCCTAACCCAAAGGCACAAAGATTGGAGCTCCTGGCTGGCTCAGTTGGAAGAGCATGTGACTCTTGATCTCGGGGTTGTGAGTTCAAGCCCCACATTGGGTGTAGAGATTACTAAAAAAAAACATAAATAAACTTAGGGGGAAAAAGGCACAGAGATTTACTCTTGTATTCTTCTAAAAGTCTTCAGTAGTTTCAGTTCTTATATTTAGGTCTATGATTCATTTTTGGTTAATTTTTATATATGATGTAAGGAAGAGATCCAACCTCAGCATTCTGCATGTGTGTACCCATTCATTCATTCCCCACCCCCGTCATTGAATTGTCTTAGCACTCTTGTTGAAAATCAATTGACCATAATTGTGACAGTTTATTTCTGGATTTTCAGTTCTATTCCATTGATCTGTCTGTTCTATATATATCGTTATGCCAGTACCACACTGTCTTGATTACTGTGATTTATGGAGTAAGTTTTGAAATCAAGAACTTCGAGTCTTTTGGGGCGCCTGGGTGGCTCAGTGATTAAGTGCCTTTGGCTCAGGTCATGATCCCAGGGTCCTGACATCGAGCCCCGCATCGGGCTCCCTGCTCAGTGGGAAGCCTGCTTCTCCCTCTCCCGCTCCCCCTGCTTCTGTCCGCTCTCTCGCTGTCTCTCTGTCAAAAAAATAAGTAAAAATCTTTATTAAAAAAAAAGAACTTCGAGTCTTCTAACTTTGGTTTTCCTTTTCAAGATTGTTTCAGCCATTCTGAAAGGATGACTTTCATATTTTTGTCATGTACTGAGTTAGGAAAGATCAATTTAGGTAAGGTGGGTCAAATGAAGAGTTCAGCTTTGTCTGTGTGAAGTGTGAGGTGCCTATTGGACACATAGGAGGAACTGTCCATTAGGAGCTACATGTAGGAGTCTGGTGTTCCAAGGAGAGGTTAGAGCTGGAGATAAAGATAAATAAAGATGTGAGAATCAAGAGCATATAGGTGTCATCACCCTTCCCATCTGTTCCTCCATCCCTCTCTGCTCTCTTGAGTTCCCCCCAACAGTTTTTCTCAACTTACTTTCTTACAGCTTCTTAGGTGCTCCAGACCAGAGAGATTTCCCCATGTTGTCATTCTCTGGAAGCCTTTCCATTTATGGAACTGCCTACAGCAAGGCTGAAAACCTTTAACACTCAACCTTTCAATTCTTCCTTTTCACTTAGATATTAAATATGCAATCATCCAGGGACACCAGAAGGGATGAGTCAGTTTGGGGGAAGGGAACTTTGGAAACAGACGTTTGTGAAGCTGGTTCGGATTTGGATGGGCCCAGAAATCATTGCTAGGTGGTAGGGATGGTGGAGCCTGAAAAAAAAGTGGAATGGAATGGAATGCTTGTGCTCTCTCACGCTCTCTCTGTCAAGTAAATAAAAATAAAATCTTTTTTGGTAAGAATTTATTTATTTATTTGACAGAGAGAGACACAACGAGAGAAGGAACACAAGCAGGGGGAGTGGGAGAGGGAGAAGCAGGCTTCCCGCTGAGCAGGGAGCCCGATGCGGGGCTCGATCCCAGGACCCTGGGATCATGACCTGAGCCGAAGGCAGACGCTTAATGACTGAGCCACCCAGGCGCCCCAATAAAAATAAAATCTTTAAAATTTTTTTTTGCAGATCTAGGACAGTGGTGATGGTTGCACAACAGTGCAAATGAACTTACACTTAAAAATGTTAAAATGGTAGCTTTCATGTTACCACTATTAAAATGTTTTGCAGATCGAGAAACCAGATCCCAGGGCCTGGAATGTTTCCATCTAGCAACTCCTAAGATACCTCTTTTCCTGTTATCGAAAGATCTGAGACACCCCGTTGGTAATCAGAAGCTCTTACGGGGAGCCTGGAAAGTGGCTGCAGAGGCCTGAGATGTTTTTACTTCTGATTATGTAGGCACAGCTCTGCGGCAGCTGGGAAACTGACCAGGAGACCATGTCCCTGTCCTCACCTGCCTAATGCCATATAAATATCACCAAATTCCTGTTTTGGAGGGGTCTTCTTTTGTCAATACCCTGCAGCCATCCCTCTGTTTGTTGGTACACATGAAGGAGTCTAAGTAGAGGGTAGCTGCTGAGTGCAGCTTCCTTGGGTTGTCCATGGTGGGGAGACCCCAGGTGCCAAGTACAAGGAGACCAGAAGGCTGGGTAGAGGTCAGGCCCTGACTGAAGTTCACAGTCACCCCAGCTACACATCTCTCATGACCTGTCTGCCTTTAAGTGGCGGACCTTACTATTGTTGGATTCTCACTAGTTTTCTGCTCAGAAATTAACCTTATGAAGAGCTTCTGGGGGCCTCTCCTACCCGATCCTTTGCCCTGGGCCCCTGTCTTCCCTCCCCACTTCTCCTCACCAGTAAAACCCATTTCTCCATTCTGCCGTGCTGGGTGAGCACATCTCCAGCACAAGGGAAGGGGACCTGGGGGCCTTGGTTATTTTTCGTTTAGGACTAGCATAAGGTTGAGGCATGGCCAAACAAACCCAAACCTGAGCCCACGGATAGCTCAGATTTTAAAAAGTGCTCACCAAGTCTTTCCAAGTGCCACGTTTCACCAGCCCTTCCTTTCACTTGTCTTGATATTTTTGGACCCCCATGGTGTGATTTTATCACCTGCCTCCATCCCGATTTTTTTTTTTCAAACATGGAACACCTCGTGAATTTGCGTGTCATCCCCGTGCAGGGCCCACACTGACCTTCTCTGCATCATTTGTAGTAAATGCGCTGCCGAAGCGAGCACCCTCCATTCAGATGTTGAGGGTCACTTGACTTTGCCTTTGGCAGCTGCCATTTTCTGCCTCCTGCCTGACGTGACACAGGGTCCAGTGTGGCTCTGCCCACTCTGGACCCCTAGGGAGGGGCCGAGCAAAATCAGCTTCATTTCTCCATCCACTTTGCCAGGACAACCTCATTAGGAGTCCGTTACACTTTGGAAATGCTAAAACCAAATCCCTCCATTCTCCTTTTTTTTTTTTTTTTTTGGTCTTAAAGAAAGGAGAGCGGGCCCCCTTTCATAGTCTTTGAGAATCACAAAAAGTGGGTGGCAAGAAAGGAGGGCCGCCACGCAGAGCCCCCGGGTGTGAAAGGAGAGAGTAGAAGTGGTAGAGTGTGCCGCGCTTGGCGGCATTCAGGCGGAGCTGTGGGCTTCCACCATTCCGGCCCCGAAGCCACAGCACCTGTTTGGTGCAAGCCAGCTCAGTCCCCTTGCAGTGAGCTTGGGGAATCTATTAGCTTTGCCCCTAAAGTTAGATTCCATGCTGTCTCAGAAGAACGGTAGAGGGAGAGAGAAGGGGTGGGATGAATGAGAAAGAAGCTAGGAAAAGATGTGTACTGATGCCAGAAAAAAAAACGAAAGCTCTTTGTGGGTTTACTTATGCAAAGTAGAGTGCCCCCCCCACACACACACACACAAAGCAATTCAAAGCTCTGGTCTGGAAAACCTTTCCACTGGGGTGTCATTGGTTGCCTTGTGATGACAGGTTTAATGAGTTTTATATCTCTGCATTCCACTGAGACCACCTACCCAGAGGCCACACCCTACTGATCTGGTTAGCCAGGGACCGAGTCTGGGCATGGGAACACAAGGGCAGTGCGGACCGAGGGTCAGGAGACCTGTGCTCTGGTTTGGGTGAATCGCTCCGACCTGCTGTGTGACTACATCCATGTTGCTTGCCCTCTCTGTAATTCAGGGTCCCAAATTACAAAATGGGACTGATGGTTCTTGTCTCATAGAAATGTCACAAGACAGAGTAAACTATGGTCTTCCAAGTGCTTATGCTTCTAGGAGTCAAGAAATCAGGGAAATCTTATGTTTCTCTCTCTCTCTTTTTTCTTTGTTGTTGTTGTTGTTGTTGTTGTTGTTGAGGTAAGGTGTCCTGGGCTCTCTTATGCAAGCCCTTAGAAGACATTTAATTGGAGCATAAGACTGAAAAAAAAAGAAAAAAAGCAAACCTGCTCACGAAAGAAGAGCCTTGAAGTCTCGTAGGTGTTTCCTTCCAGACAGAAGTCCAGGAGATTCTTGGGTAGTTTCTAGCCAACAACCTCAAGTGGAGGATAGAGGCGCTTTTTTTTTTTTCTTTCTTCCAGTTTCCCTTTCTGGTCTGATGTCTCTTTAAGTGACACTGGTGGGGCTGCAGGTTATGGTAGAAAATAATGTCCCAAATGCTCAAGTCTTTCTATGGGGTAAAATATTGATCAGCCTGCCTTGTCAGTGGGCAAAAAAAGGAACAGCCTTTTTATTGATGTGTGTTTATTTGATTATTCGTTTAATCAGCCCAGCTGATTCTGTGCCCTCTAATGGTCTGTTCATCTGTGGTAAAGTGCGTCTGGAGGAAAACACCATGGTCTACGGCTCTAGATAGAATACGGTGCCCAAGAACTAACCTCAGGCTTCTCATTCTTGTGGAAGAGCCTCGGGTTCTCAGCTGCTGTCTCAGCCTCCTATTGTTGCTGCAACGAATTACCACAAACTTAAAACAACACAAATGTATTTTCTTAATTTGGGGAGGTCAGAAGTCAGGAAGGTTGTGTTCCTTCTGGAGGCTCCAGGGGAGAATCCAACTCGGTGCCTTCTCCAGCTTCTGGAGGTCGCCGTGCTCCTTGGCTTGCGGCCTCTTCTCTGTCTGTCTTCTGGGCGGGCCACCCCAGCCTCTGTCACACTTTTCTCTAGCAGATCCTCCTGCCTTCCGGGGCCAAGGACCCTGGTGATTAAGTCGGACCCCACCCTCTCCTTTCCTGGGTTTCTCGGGACCTCAAGGCCCAGAGCCATTGGGGAAGTGCGTTGATTAGAGCCTGTGGAACTTTCCTTAGGACAGAGGGCAGCCCGACATTACAGGCCTGTTGAGCCCCCTCCCCGTCAAAGGTGTGGATGACCATGGAAAGAACTGAGTATGGGAATAAAAAGAAGAGGGACCCAAGATGTCTGCTTATAAGAAGCTCGTTTAGGAAGGGTGGAAGCAGGCGAAGGGGTTGACGCCACGTAAGCGCGGCCTCGTTGACGGCATTCTCCTTCACCTGGACTTTGGAATCACTTCACCAGAGCACCACCACGTTTTCCATCCTTTACGGCCTTTATTTTTAGTTTGGGGTATTTTCTATTGTTTGAAGGTTGCCCGGAGGGTTTACACAGTATAGAGTTTCTTTGCTGGGCAGCAACAGTAGCCAAGAGAGATGGAATATAAACTTTTAAGCCTGTTTTCTCCAAGTTCGTACATCAGCGATGGCTTTCAACAAAAGAGCTCACGCCCCCTGGCTTGCCTGGCCCTGGGGGAGGGGGAAAGGTGGCTTGTGGAGAACATTTTGTGTTCTCTTATCTTTTATACTAGTGGAAGGGGATAAGCACCAGAATAGGAAAACAAAATATCTGGCTATTAATACACCCTAAGTCCTCTAGCACATGGATCAGATTTGTTTATTTGTGAAAGAGAAGGATGCTTCTCTCTGACGGCGGGCCCCCCTGCCAGCTGGAAGGCAGGCACGGTGCCCTCCATAGGCTGAAGGGGCTATGGAGCCAGGGCCTAACGTCCCACTTAGAAGAGAAAACCCTCAGACTCTTCTCAAGAAAAGTTGCTTTTCTGGCTCAGCTTGCCTCAAGCCCCAGCACTTCCCGTCACTCAGGGAAATTAGGGAAGAAAGAAAAAAAATAACAAAGCAGGAGGATTCACCACAGAAGGGCCAGAGAGTGCCTGCACCTCTCCCACCAGACGCGCGTGCGGTACCCTCCCCGTGTCCAGCCTGGGGAACCAGAGGACTGGGGAACCTTGCCGGAAGAGAAGACATGCAGGTTCCTCAGGCCGGCCACTTAGTTGGCAGTGAGCAGGGCTGACACAGGAGGGTTTCCCCCCTCAGAGAATGAGCCCTTAGCGAGGAAGGCGACCCTGCTGAGCTCAGATTCGGGGCTACTGTCCTCTAATATGTTCCCTTGGGCCTCTTAGTGGTTTGAAGAAAGCAGTGTCCCAGAGTAGACAGAGTTTTCTGGACGGGCAGATGGCTAATTAATTATAAACCTTCTGGCTGGGAAAAAGCCAGAAGGGAAGAGATTTCTTCTGGGGGCAGGAGTATGAACACGCCTCCGAGCCCCATCCCTGCCGTGTCTTGAACAAGTTTCAGAGTGCCCTTTGACTGCCTCAAGAGGTCTCTGCTTGCCACCCACCAGGGTCAGGCCTTCTCAGGTTCCCGGGAACATTCTGATTAGCCCGGAGTCCCGGGCACACACGGAGAAGAGGAGGACTGGATTGGCAGGGCCTGCCCTCTCCAAGAGCAAACAGGGACAAAGGTCGGTGTACTTAAGGCTGCCTCTCCCAGCCAGGCCAGATGCCCCAGGTTGTCCCCTGTGTTGCTACATGATGCAGGAATCTGTCATTTCTGTGCCTGCTGGGTCACCCATTACCCCAGATCCAATTCCCAGGCAGGGAAGGTTAGGACACCTGAGCAGAAGCAAAGGCTTTGGCATTCAACAGCTCGGAGACAGAAATGCTGTCGTGTCTTTACCTGCTCGGTGGAGAGCCAAACGTGTTACACGTTATGATGCCATCGTGGAAATATGTGTGAAAGGAAGAATTTGTAAACTAGATCTCCTGCCTGTCTTGGGAAAGGGGGCTCTCTGAGTGTCCACAGCTCTTCAGTCACTCAGAATCAGGACAGATGTTCTTTGTGATGATCTCTCATACTGTATTTCTCTGCCGCCCCGGAGCGTTTGAATTTTGTCTCTGCTCCAGCCGGGTCTAGGCATCCGTTGGGCTTCTCTGTGAGAATCTAAACACGTTGGAGGTCACTGAGGTTGCCAAGCATAAACCAGTCTGGCACAGATTAGGTGTGAGAGCAAGGAAAGAAGCTTGGTGCTTTATGAAATCATCACAGCTCCGGCCCACAGCTGTTCTTGTTTGGGATTAGAATTAGAAGTGGTGTTTGCTTGTTTTCCTTCTCTGTACCTGGGAATGGTCTTCAGCCAATGGAATGACGACACGGCGGCTAAAGTTCATCGAGGGGCTGTGCTAAGCACTCCACCTGAATTATCTCATTTCACTTCCACCTCACACCTGCGAGGGAGACATGACCGGTCCCCAGCCTGTAGGTGAGGACCAAGGCTCAGAGGAGTTGAGCAGCATACTTGCAGTGACCTGCTACAGTCATGGGCGAATCTGACTTGCTAGCACCCTGTTCTGAGCACCGAGGAGGAAGAAACAGGAGGACAAGTATTTCTGAGGGCTGCAGTTGTGGACAGCTTTCTTGGAAGCTAGGGCCCTGGTGATTTATATTCCACGGGGCCATCTGAGGAAGTTGTTTAGTTTCTGAGGTGATAGATGAGGGCAGAGCGTGGGCTGAAGGGTAAGTCCGGACAATGTTTCTTGTCTGGTCCCCATCAGGGAGTCCACAGGCCGACTTCTGGGCTGTGTTTATATCATTATTTTTAAGGCACCAACACCAGCTCAGGAGCTCTAAGCTTTCTCTTCCTTTAGCCATCCTCCATGAGGAAAGAAGCCAAGAGGGAGAGTTTCCCCAACCATTTCCCTCAGCGCAGCTGATCCCAACTTGAAACCTAAGACTTGTCACCCTGCAGCCCAACTGAAGCCTGGCTAAGCCTCGGGTCTTTAGACCCAGCAGGAAGCCATTCCCTGCCCTTGTATCAAGAACCATCTCTGGGGCCCAGGGGGGCTCTGCTTCCACGGTTCGACCTCAGGGGTGTCAGGTGGCTTGCTGAAGCCCGTCAGTAGCAATCCTATAGACTGGGACTGTCAGCAGCAGTTTACTGGAAGAGGGGGAGGGAAGATGTAGAATTTGGGACCTCTTCTTGAAAAGTAGTAGTCTCTTTGGAAAAGGAAGGTGGTAGAGGAGTTGAAAGAGCCCACTGAGGGGAGCGGTGATCCAGTGCCATGCCCTGCCCCCCCACACCTAGGACTCCCGCTCCTGCCTTCAGAGCCATCCATCATCCTTTGTCCTGGCTGACGGAACTCTTCTATGGATGGGCGCTGCGGGTGGTGAACCCCCGGGGCCTCCTGGCCACCTGCAGGTCACAGGACCCTCCAACCTGATGCTCCAGCAAGACTTTGGTTCCATCCTGCCCGGCTACCTCTGTCACACAGATGACACACATCCCAGCTTTGCTCCACTCTGCGATTCTGAATTACCCTCTCTGGCAACCGGCCCCGGCAGTCCCCTCCCAGTGTCCTGATATCCCCTGGTTAATAAGCAGCTCACATAAAGACACCAAGGACTGTTGCAAGAGGGGGAGAAAGGCTGAGGTTGTCTGAATGTAGGCCAGGAAGCGCTGGACTTGGCCCAGGAACTTGGTGGCTGTTTCTGTTCTCTGCCCTCTGGTAGCCTTCCTCACGGGTTACAGAAGGAAGAGAAGCCTGCATGCTTTATCTAAAGCTGGGGTGGACCATGAGGCCACGAGGTATTTATTAATCAATGAGAGACTCTTGCTGAAGCCTGAGGTCCCTTCCTGGAGGATTCTTGTCCTCTCTAGAAGAGAATAAATGTCTGCCCTTTGTTCTTACAAACCTATTTCTAGAAAGGTCCTAGGTCCCTGTCAATTAAAACACTAATCATCCACTTCCCTCTCCCCTGTCTTTCTGAGCTGCCCAGATGGCACTCTTCCCACCAACCACCCCCCACCTCCCGTACTGTTTTATCCCCTGGAGTTTGGAGATGTCCTTGAGATGTCCCTGTGGAAGGAACTAGTGGGGAGTGTGTGCCAGACACCCCCTTTATTGTCACTCTGGCCTGAATGCAACCCACAAGGGGAGCTGGAGCCCTCTCCCTGGGACTGCCCATTGTCAAGGTCCTGGTCACCTTTAAAGCCTCCTGCAGGGATCCCCATTGCCAACAGAGCCTTTTGCTGAGGCCCAGTGCTCTGACATTTTAGACTTGGAAATCCCTAGACAAATACGTCTCACTTAATCCTCACCAAGCTGGCCCCCAGCGGAGAGACTCGTTTGGCCAAACTTATCAAGTACCACTAGTTCTTGCAGCAAACGTCCCCTTTGTTCCAAGCATTGTGTTTGGGTCTGGGGATACAGGACAAACAAGGTAAGGTCCCTGTCCTTGAAGAGCAACCAGACTATCGGAAGAGACACACGCTATGGGCCTCTCTCATTTGGAATGCCTCTGACCCAGCACTCCTCTACCTTCCCAGGCTCGGGACGACCCTGCTGTCTGCCATGTATCAGCCCCATGACTTCAGCTTAATTGCTTACCCTAAGCCTAAGGTTGCTCATTGTAAAGTGGGGTCGTTAATGGCCATTAATAGAGACATTGTGAGGATTAAATAGATTAATTAGAACCACTTCTATTTAAGGCACCTAGGACTAAATACATACTGTCATTATTTTCCTCCTGAAGGTAACATGTGCCAGGGAGGAGTGGCAGAAGCAGGCCAAGCTGGGTTTGATCCCCAGCTTGCAGGCAAAAATGACTCGCCTGAGCTTCATCTTCATGGGTGATAATGGTTTACTTAATCCGAGTAAATTGGCTGACACATGCGAAAGTACCTAATACATAGCAGGAGTTTGCCACGTGTTAGCCTCTTGGAACTTCTTAAGGATCTGAAGACCCTAAAGCTCCAGGAAGCCAGAAGAGACTCGGCGAGAAGCCAGCGCGTTCCGTAGGAAATGTTCCAGTTCTCCCAGTTAATCCTCAAGGCTTGACCCTCCCTGATTCTGTTCTCATCCCCCAGAGAGGCGTGCTCCGTGATCAAGGCTTCCCTCCCTCTGTCCTCTGCTTCTGTACTAAGTACCTGGAGGCCCTCGTCCTGTCCACACTCAGGCACCACTCGGCCCGAGATAGCCATTCAGCTGCTCTAATCTCTCCCTACAGCTCCATCTCCCCCTCTCCACAGCCCCCACTCCATCCCTTGTTCCCCTAGCCCCTTAATCAAATTAAGGGAAAGAAGAGCGTTTAGATAGGGTTACTAAATATATTTCTGTGCAGGGGAGGAAGTAAAAGGGAAGAGTTGGGGGGGAAGGAGGCAGAGTGTGAAATTCCTTAGCGGAATGTGCTCTGAGAGCCTCCTTTCTCTCGAATAAGCCCCGGAATCACCTATCTGGGTGGAGTTTTCTCTCTGGCAAAGTGCTCTCACAAATATTATCTCATTACGATACAGGCCTGGTGGCAGAGTGCCCACTCCCCGGAAAGGGCTGCGAAGGCCACCGCACCTCACGAGCCGGTCTGACCCTGGTCTATATTATCTCACGGGACACCCTGGCCCCACAGGGGTGACTCGGCCTCCTGTGGGGCATGACACCAACGGAGGGGCCGCTCACGGCTGGAGGTCGCAGTTTTCCCTTCTGTGTTCCACACACACACACCCCCTCCCCAGATCCAGGATCTTCTGAACATTTGTACATTTTGAAAACTGTAAAGCGCCAATGGTAGAAACCTTTGAAAACATGCTAACGTACCAAGGGGAGAACGACAGTCACCCATGGTCCACAGCTTCATTCCTGGCGATACCTTGAGGTAGCGCTTTGAAGCGTTTTTGAATTGCACCCATGTATTTGTGTGTGTGTGTGCGCATATGCGCAAGAGGAACGGTGTGCACACCTATTGTGTGTGTGTTTTTTTTAAGATTTTATTTATTCATTTGAGAGAGAGAGCGAGAGCGAGCACAAGCAGGGGGAACGGCAGGGAGAGGGGGAAGCAGGTTCCCTGCGGAGCAGGGAGCCTGATGCGGGGCTCGATCCCAGGACCCCAGGATCATGACCTGAGCCGAAGGCGGACGCTTAACGACTGAGCCACCCAGGCACCCCCACACCTATTGTTTGTATTCAGCTCTTATATTGAATGTGTTTTTTGTGTTGCACTTCATCAGAAATTTTTCTGACATATTACTTTAAAATAGCATGAATTCGGATTTTTTTTTCCTCATTGAGAAAGAAGACATGTCCATTTCGAAATGACCGTTGTTCACATTGATTGAGTCTTAGAAGGCTGGGGACCCTGCTCAGCACTTTACACTCACGATCCTGTTGAATTCTCACAGCAACTCTCCATGGCAGATGCTGACAAACTCATTTCACAGAGAAGGGAGAGAGGCCTCAGGTGAAGGAGCTCCTCCTAGCCAGCAAAGGGATCTCACACCCACTGTTTCATCCAACCGCCTACACCGGTGACCTTATTTAATGACTACATGACGTTCTTTAATACGTACTTGCGGTGACTAACCCTGCCCTTTCGTTGGGCATTTAAGGATTTGGCTTTGTAGTTTTTTAGCAACGACCATCTTCGCATGAATTCATCTTTGTTCACCTCTCCTGTTATTTCTTTAGAATCATTTCCTCGAAGTGACATTACTGAGTCATCCTTTTTCAAGTCTCGTTACTGATCACCGAGCGCCTTTCCGGGAAGCCAGCCGGCACTAAGAGATGGTCCTCTTCGAGAGGTGCGCGCTGTGGCCCCTGGAAGGTGTATCTCTTTGACTGGGTTTACATCTCCGTGATCACTAGTGAGGCTGGACTTATCTCTCACACATTGATTAGTGGTAGACCGGGGAGGAACTGTCACCGAGAGGAACTGTCACCGAGAGCGGCTTGTCCCTCCTGCGGGCCCTCTCGTCCTTGCTTTCACTCCCGGTCGCTGCTGATTTGGCGATTCAGTCTGGACCCAGATAATTTAGGGGTGCATCAGCGAGGAAAATTGTCTCCTATTCAACATATGCAGCCGAACTTTGTTCCTCACGAGGACCTGTGTCCGCGTTTCCACCCCTCACCTCAGCCCCTGCCACGTGGTGCGGCTCCCTCATAACGGCCCCGCCTCAGAAGAAAGGTCAGGGTTAAGATTGCCCTTCACTGAAACTCTGTCTGCAAGTTCAGGCCGTCTGGAAACGGTATCGTTTTTTTCAGGAAGTAACTGAGCCACAGCCAGAGGGCCCATGCACCCTGCTTTCTCTTCCCCGAGAAGTTTCCGTTCTTTTTGTTCTCAGGGGAGGTGAGGAAGGGAGGAGGCCAGAAGAAGAAACTCGCCTTCTCCTGAGCCCCCTGGCCCAGGCTGCTGCGTGAGTTTCCCCCCACCCCCAGCTTTCTGACAGGGACCGGGGTCTTTGAAGAGCCTGCAGTCCTCCGAGTTAGACAGGAATGCATCCTCACCTCCCATAGGTTGTGTAATCCCCTTCCTCCGCTCGGAGGATCAGCAGAACAGAAGGTGCAGCCAGGCACTGAGGACAGGCTGGTGCTAGCTGGTTAGTCACGTGCACCCTCGGAGTCCAGAGGGATTTGCACAAGTTCCTCACAGACTCCAGCCTGAGATGCCTGTGACGGAGTGTGTTCACCTGCTTGCTGCTCCAGGATCACCTAAGGCTTCCTCCAGAGTTCACTTGGGGCTGCCCTCCGACTGTCATTGAGGAACTCAGGAATCTCCCTTCTGGGCTCGCCCTCCTCTGCCAGGCGCTAGCTTTTAGCTCTCGTTTCCCTCCTCCTCACCTCCACTTAGGATCCTTGGCTCAGGTTGTTGGATGTTCAGTTCCTTCAGGATTTCCCTGCATGGAGCCAGAGGTTTTGAATCCCTGCAGGTAGGGGAAGCGGAAAAAAAAAAGGTGGGAATCTGGCCTGAGGACTGGGCAGTAAGACCTTTCCTCAGACTCTTGACATAAAATGACTCCTATGGGTGTTCACATCAAAATCTTGTCTTTGGCTCTATTCCCTATTTTGAGTCATGTTTCCAAAGCCCCTCTTCCGTTATTCCAGCATATCCGAGCCCCAGAATGCGGGTGGGGGTGCTCCACACCATGAAAATGTTGGCACTTGCGAAGCGACAGGAATTATGAAATGCGTCAGAAACCTAAAGATGGCCCTCTGCTTATGTTGGTAGGGCTTCAGTAGCGTCATCAACAAGCGTCTGAGTATATCGCTTGGGTGGAGCTGCAGCTAGGATTAGGGAAACAAAGACATAGAAGTCATGCTTCCGACCCTTACAGGGTCATCACAAGACTGAGTTGGCCTGCAGGCCAGATGAGTGGTCCCCCACAGTGCTGGAGGAATTCACAGGAGGGAGCACTGACCAGGAAGTCTTCACAGAGGCAGCTCTCCAGGCTGGACCTTGAAGGCAAGATATAAGACTTGACAAGTGGCCCCCTGGAGGAGGACATCCCAAGCCGGGGCGTAGGCAACAAGCTAAGACTCACAGGTGGAGATGCAACTGGCACATTTGGAAATTGCGAGATCATTCAGGAGGCTCCAGGAGCCATGTGAGGGGTTCTGCCTCAGTCAGGGCTCCCAGAGAAGCAGAACCAGAAGGAGATATATAGTAAGAACTGGCTTATGTTATTGTAGGGACTGGCCAGGAAAATGGGAAAGCCATAGGGCAGGCCACCAGGAAGGGCAGGCTGGAAGGAAACTTGCCAGCAGGACCAGAAGCGGCTGTCCACGGGCCGGATTTCTGCTTTCCCGAGGAAGCCTTAGCTCTCTCTGAAGGTCCTTCAACTGCTGGGATCAAAGTGTCCGGAACAAATTTATTTAAAGTCAACGGATTTTTTTTTCAGCTTTATTGAGGTATAATTGACAAGTAAAATTTTAAGATATTTAAATTGTACATCATGATGATTTGACTTGTGTGTACATTGTGAAAGGGTTTCTCCCATCTAGTTAATTAACACAACCATCACCTCTCACCTCATATTATACATTTAACTTACACTCTTGGCAAATGTCAATGATACAGTATAGTGTTATCAACTATAATCACCATGTTATACATTATATCCTCAGATTGGCATTATTCATCTTTTTTTAAAAAGATTTTATTTATTTATTTGAGAGAGAGAGAGTATGAGAGAGAGAGAGAGAGAGATATCACAAGCAGGGGGGAGGGGTAGAGGGAGAAGCAGGCTCCCTGCTGAGCAGGGAGCCCGATGAGGGGCTCCATCCCAGGACCCTGGGATCATGACCTGAGCCAAAGGCAGATGCTTAACCTACTGAGTCACCCAGGCACCCCTGGCATTATTCATCCTATAGTTGAAAGCTTGTGCCCTTTTACCAACCTCTCCCTATTTGTCCTACCCTCAGCCTCTTATTCTCTCAGGTATCTTTGAGTTTTACATTTTTTTAGATTCCACATACAAGTGAGATCATGCAGTATTTGTCTTTCTCTATCTGGCTTATTTCACTTAGCATAATGCCCTCAAGTCCCATCCATATTGTTGCAAATGGCAGGTTTCCTTCTTTCTCATGGCCGAATAATATTCCATTATCATATCCAGTGGTATTGGATAATAATATTATCCAATAAAACCATCCAATAACATTCCATTACCATTCCATTTTCATTCCAAATGTGTCACATTCACCTATTGATGGACACTTAGGCTTCTTCCACCCCTTGGCTGTTATGAATAATGTTGCAATGAACATGGGAGTGCAGATATCTCAATATCCTATTTTCATTTCCTTTGAATATATGCTCAAAACAGGATTGCTGGATCATATGGTAGGTAGTTCTATTTTTTATTTTTTCAGAAACCTCCACACTGTTTTCCACAGTGGCTGTACAAATTTACATTCCCACCAGCAGTGCACAAGGGTTCCCTTTCCTCCACATCCTTGCCAACACTTACCTTGTCTTTTTTTATGACAGCCATTCTAACAGATTCATGTGAGGTGATGTTTCATTATGGTTTTGATTTGCATTTCCCTGATAATTAGTGATTTTTAGCACATTTTCATGTATCTGTTGGCCATTGTATGTCTTCTTTAAAAAAAGGTCTACTCAGTTCCTCAGCCCATTTTTTAATTGGATTGTTTGGGTTTTTGCTATTGAGTTGTAGAGCTCTTTATATATGTGGATGTTAACCCTTTATCAGATACATGGTTTGCAAATAGTTTCTCCCACTCCATAGGTTGCTTTTCATTTTGTTGATGGTTTCCTTCTCTATGCAGAAGCTCTTTAGTTTGCTGTAGTTCTGCTTCTTTATTTTTGCTTTTGTTGCCTTTGTCAAGACTGATGTCAAGGAGCTTACCCCTTTTGTTTTCTTCTAGGAGTTTTATGGCATCAGGTCTTTTTTTTTTGTTTTTAAGATTTTATTTATTTATTTGACAGAGAGAGACACAGCAAGAGAGGGAACACAAAGAGGGGGAGTGGGAGAGGGAGAAGCAGACTCCCCACTGAGCAGGGAGCCCGATGCAGGGCTGGATCCCAGGACCCCAGGGTCATGATCTGAGCCGAAGGCAGACGCTTAATGACTGAGCCATCCAGACGCCCCGGCGTCAGGTCTTAAATTTAAGTCTTTAATCCATTTTGAGTTGATTTTCGTATATGGTATGACATAGGGGTCCAGTTTCATTCTTTTGCATGTGAATGTCCAGTTTTCCCAACATCATTCATTGAAGAGACTTTCCTTTCCTGGTTGTATATTCTTGGCCCCTTTGTTGTAAATTAATGGACCATTTATGCATGGATTTATTTCTGGGCTCTCTATTCTATTCCATTGATCTATGTGTCTGGTTTTACGCCAATACAATACTGTGTTGATTACTTTACCTTTGTAATACAGTTTGAAATCAGGAACTATGATGCCTACATCAAGTCACCTGATTATGAGTGTCAGTCGCATCTACAAAATACCTTCACGGCAACAACTAGATTTGATTGAATAACTGGGGACTATAGTCTAGCCAAGCTAACACGTAAAACTGACCATCACAGGTAGCAATCAGAAATGAGAATGGAAAAAGAGAATGAGGTCAACATGGTTTTTCAAAACCTGAGACTCACATATGTGAGTAAATTTATAATTTCCTCCCCGTGAAGTCAGATTTCCATTATCTTTCCCTCGTCCCAAATTCTCCAACTGGGTAACTCTTTAGTGGAACCTTAGTATCTAGAGAGGGAAATTAGGTTCATCATGATCCCTTTTTAGAGCTAAAGCATCATTTTTCCAAGGCTAAATCAGATAGGCCAGTTAATATGTACAGGTTCCAGCCTACCCATGTTCCCAACAGACATAGCACCAGTAAGACTTGGCCTGAGAATTTATGGGTTAAGGAGGAGAACTGTTTTGAAGTTTTTTCTCTCCTCTCTCTTCCACTCTATCCATCACTGCAACTGAGATTCCAGAGGCAAGAATAATGTTTGAAGGTATTGTGTCTCTTTTTATACCTGCTACCCTTCTCCAAAAGCCTAGGGTGGACCTCTGAACACCAACAGGTCAGATCTACAGCTGAAGCCAAATGAATCAGGCACAGGTGGGAAGCTGACCCTGGTTAGATGATTCAAGATTCCCCAGCTCAGGACTAGCAATGAGGTGGCTTGCCCATTAGTGGGGTGGTCATCCAGAAAAAGAAATAGACTATCACTTTCTGGTCTGATATGGAGCTGATGTGGAAGATCTGAGGGAGGACTCCATCCTTCTGTGACTTGAATTGAATCATGCATGACTCTGGGCCTTGCCCTTTAAGAGCTCAGTGCTAGCCAACCCTCAGAGCCACAGGTGACCCTGAGGAACAACTGGGAGGAAGCTTCTACTGAAAGTTTAGATTTGTGTACCTGGGCTTCTGAGAGCTCATTCCATCCACTGCAGTAGCCTCGAGAGCAGTAAAATGACAGAATGAGGCCAACAAACTCCTTCTGACAGTTACATCTCCCTTCCTGGAAGAAAGAGGAGGAAAATAAGAAACAAGTGGCAATGCTTCCCAGATTTAGAAAGCAAAAAATAGCTGATATGGAATCTGAGATGGTTTGGTCACTGGGATCTTGGGTCCTTTGCCTGAGCCCTGCTCCATCTAGAATCACTCTAGACCTAATCTAGGGGGCAGAACAGGGTGGAGCTGCCTGAGCCTGGAGCTCCTAGTGTAGCTACAGTTGAATTAGCAGGATAGAGAGCATGGGTGAAAGGTGGACTCACCAAACTGGTGGGGAAAGCAGGACAGTATAGCAAGGATCAGAATGAAGTGGGGCACCATTGCTGGTAGGAATGTAAGATGGAGCAGCTGCTATGAAAAACAATATGGAGACTCCTCAAAAAAACTAAAAATAGAACTACCATATGATCCAGCAATTCCACTTTGGGTATATATCCAAAAGAACTGAAAACAGAGCTTGAAGAGATATTTGCGCACCGTGTTCACTGCCGCATGTTCACAATAGCCAAGAGATGGAAGCCACCTACATGTTCACCAACAGATGAATGGAGAAAAAAGATGTGGTGTATACATGCAATGGAATATCATTCAGCCTTAAAAAAAAAATAAGGAAATCCTGTCATATGCTACAATGTGGATGAACCTTGAGGACATTATGCTAAGTGAAACAAGCTAATCATAAAAAGACAAAGACCACATGATTCTACTTATATGAGGCCTCTAAAATAGTCAAACTCTTAGAAACAGAAAGTAGAATGGTAGTTGCCAGGGACTGGGAGGCTGGGGAGAGAAGTGGGGGTTGCTGTTCAATTGGCATAGAGTTTCGGTTTTACAAGATGAAAAAGTTCTAGAGATCTGTTGCACAACAATGTGTATGTAGTTACTACTACTGTACTGTACGATTAAAAACAGTTAAGATGGCGGCACGCTTGGTTGGTTCAGTTGGTGGGAGTGCCACTCCATCTCAGCTCCGGTCTTGATCCCAGGGTGGTGAGTTCGAGCCCTGTGTTGGGCTCCATGCTGGGCGTGGAGCCTACTTAAAAAAAAAAATAGTTAAGATGGCAAATTTTATATTTTCGATGGCAATTTAAAAAAAAAGGAGATGAAACACCATAAAATCCAATTATACATGTGCTAAGGTTAGTTCCATAATGAATCTTGAGGTGGAAGCCTGTCTGCTGTGTGGGGGCACCCCCCTGCCAAACTTCACCAAGCCACCTGGTCCACCCAGAACACATTATCTGGAAGACCCAAAGCATCAGCTTCATATACATGGGCCATTTTCTACGATACCCTGAGCTGATTTTGTTCTTCCGGTATTTTTACAAATCAGTGAAATACTTCTCCTCTCCGATAATAATAGTAATAACTAACATTTACAGAAAACTTACCACAAAGGAATTACATTATATATGATGAGTAAGGTGAAAATGAACTATAGTCAAACCAATCCCTGAGAGCCCCTTAAATTGCCAACAAAGTACAATATATATATGATTTAGTGTAAACAACCCTCCCATACGGTAGTTCTCAGGCCAACGAAAGTGTTTGAATTATTGAGGTAGCTCAGAGGAAAGAACAAAAGGAAAGTTTATATGCAGATGTCTGGGCTTTCATAACTATGGGGAAGGGGGGCTGGTGAATAAAAAATTCATGCTGACCTGCAAGCTTTACTTGATTCTCTTTTCATATTCAGGCTCTATCAAAAGTCTCACAGTTGAGAAATTGTCATCGGCCAGTATCCCCCCAGTGCCAGAACCCCATGGCAATGCTGGTTTCGGCTCTCTTCAAGGTAGGAACAGCCTTCACAGTCTGAAAGAGGAGGTGGGACCTATCACATGAAGATGAGTTCTCTACAGTGCAAACCAGTCTATTTACAGGCACCAGCAGTGCAAAATTTGGCAGCCCTAAATGAAGTCTCATCAGTTTTGGAAGCAGGGGAAAAAAACAGAGCTAAGTGTTTTAGGGAGGAGAGAGAAAGTGAAATTCTCATCTTTGATTTTATCTGAGAAACCAACATTGTACACTAATAATATGGACTAACAGAGGAAGGGGAACAATGAGGATTTCAGCCTTTTCTGTGTTGTTTTACTTGTTTATTTTCAAAAGATTTTATTTATTTATTTGACAGAGAGAGACACAGCGAGAGAGGGAACACAAGCAGGGGGAGTGGGAGAGGGAGAAGCAGGCCTCCCGCCGAGCAGGGAGCCCGATGCGGGGCTCGATCCCAGGACCCTGGGATCATGACCTGAGCCAAAGGTAGATGCTTAATGACTGAGCCACCCAGGCGCCCCTGCCCTTTAGAAAGTACCCGCGGATTATGCACAAACAATGAATCATGGAACACTACATCTAAAACTAATGATGCAATGTATGGGGATAATATAAGAATAAAAAAATTAAAAAAAAAAAGAAAGAAAGTACCCGTGGAGAGCATCATTAGCCCGAAGTGTGCGTCTAATGCACTCAGCCCTTCCCTTCCCTCCTAACCTGGGGCCATCTCTTTAATTGACATTTAGTTGCCTGCGGTCAGATCTCTTTCAATCCCAGTGCCTACAGGATCCTGATCTTGGGGGACTGGGAGGGCTTGACCTAGCTTTTCTCAGCCCCACTGACCTCTCAAGTCATTATTCCTGGCTCCATGGGCGCATCTTGCTTTATTTCCCCTGTTGTGTGTGTGTGTGTGTGTGCTTACTGCTTTAACTGGGCTATCAATATGCCACTCCCCCATTAACAATGGTGGGGAAATGAGTAATCAAACTCTCAATTGTACACTTTGGTAACATAAGGCCAGCAAGATGTGTGGTACTGAGATGGCACCCCTCACCCGAAAGGGAAAATGACTCTCCGTGGCTCTCCATTGTTTTGGGGCTTGTTTGCGTTGCTGTGCAGTTGTAATGGAAAACGAATAAAAATAAAAATCCCGGGGCCCGTTTTGGCCCGCGCTTGGGAAGTTAATCCCACTGTCCTGGCAGAAATCCAGCCCAGGTCACTGCATTCTGCTGGCGGAAGCCGCCTCATGCGGTTTTCAGTGGATGTCACTTTCTTCTTTGCGTCTTTCTCAGCTCCGCGTGCAGCGAATTAAACAGCTGTCCCTCCCCCACCCGCGGGGACCGTAGTTCTGCAGAACTCAGAATGACCCCGCCTCTTACCACAATGGGCTCCGGGGCCAGGAAACTAACCTGCTCCCAGAACCAGCCGCTGAGATATTTGCTACAGTCAAGATCTGTATGCGTGTGTCTTTCTCTGAGTGCGTTCACGCAGTCACAGAATCAGACTCCTCGCGATAAAAGATTTTTCAGGAATCCTGTAGTTTCTTTCCAACTCCCTATGCATATAGACCCTCCATTTGTTTTGTAACGTTTTGTTATGCAAATTAAAAATGTTTCCTTACCTAAGGTACTTAGAAATGTATCTCCCTTCCACCCATATATGCTTTTATTGATGCTTTTAATTGTTTTTATGGATTTTTTTTTCTAGTGTTTAATTCTTTCCTCTAAGAAATGTATTGCATTTCATGGTGTGAGGAATGGTTCTAACTAGTTCTTCCCCCATACAAATAATCTTGTATTCTTAACAATGTTTACTGAATAGCGATTTCTAATTGTGTGACTTCAGCAAATGACTTAAACCTGTCTGAGAGTCAGCTTTCAGTATCTGGGAAAATAGGAATGATAATGATACTTACCAGACAGGCTTGTCCCAAGGATGGGGTAAGACAACGCGGGAGAAGCTCCTAGCACGTTGCGTGCATGGCTGATATGTGTGTAATAAATGTTATCTTCCTTTTTGTCTCCTTTCCTTCCTTTTTATCTGCATCCGCCGATTTTTTTTCTAGAGCCCTTTTATGTACCCCTGAAATCAAGCCTCTCTAGAATGACCCAAAGGTTGTCTATCCCAGGTTTTATATTAGGAAGCTACTAGATAGAAAGTTTGGGGGATGTGGAGGAGGTAGGGGGCAATGAAGGCACTTTTCTTCAAGGGACCCCACCTAACCACACACACACTTTCTTTGCTTGCAAATGATGGGGTGTTTCTGCAGCCCCCTTTATCCCCAGGTCAGAGAATCCTCTTAGAGGCTGTTCTTCTGAGGCCTTAAAATGCTCCCCTCCCCAAGTTGCCATGTCAGATCTTTGGGGGAAATCTGATTTTTAAGGACAAGGCTTCATGTGTGGGTTGTTTCATTTTGGGGGTAGGGTGGGGGTAGGAGTTGGCCATGGGTTTGCTGCATTCCAGGAAGAGGGAGGACTCTGATGAGTCATGGAAGAGAAACGACTAATGTTTGCAAACATCCCCAGCCAAGGCTTTGCTTTCTTGAACTCCACCCATGCCCCCATCTGTGCAGATTGAACCCACCTGAGAAGATTCAAATGTTAAACTTGAAGGCTAAAGCAGAGGCTGTGGGTTCTACCACCATTCGAGATGGAAAGCTGCTAAGAGAAAGGGAGGCAGTACCCTTTATCTGGACTCCAACATGTGAGAGACAGGACAGGACCTTACATTGGGTGTATCTGTCTCCAAATCAGGACATGATCTGGGTGGTGCAGGAGGACTGAGTGAATGAACAGGGCTGTCCCAAGGGGCGGGCTTGAGCACACTTCTAGTCAACCGCACCTCTGCAGAGGGCTGGGAGGTTGAGAGAAGCCTCTCGTGGGAGAAAGGAGCAAAGGGGATCGCAGAAAAGAAGGCAAGGGCTAGGAAGAGAGGGGAAGCCTTGCAACTGGGAGAAACCTGGAGCTGCAGCTCTCAGGGGAGGATGAAGGCTGAGCGGGCTGGAGAGGGACTGGAGTAGGCGGGGGTGTGCGGGAGAGGACCATCGCCTCAGCCTCAGCAGACTGCTGGAGCCAGATGGGGCTCATGATGCATCCTCCCAGATGGAGCGGATCAGCCTTGTCAGACATGCTTCCCTCAGGATACACAGTGTCCCCCTCCCTCCCCCTCTCTGAAATCAGGAGAGAATCACAAGGTGACTTGGGAGGGCAGCCAGCCTCCTGGGATCTTTTGTGAACTATCAGGTAACGACAGCGGGATCACAATAGGAGACCTAAACATGCCTCCAGCACCACCACCCCCTTTTTTTTTTCTATTGTGGGACATCAAGGGAGCGAGCTCATGAGCTTGGGAACAAAGATCCTATTCTAGGAATTTGTGCACTGCAACCCTATCCGGCACATTTGCAAGCCTTGGATTTCTGCCTGACGGAAACTCTACCTGCTCACTGTGCCCCCCCCCGACTGCCAGAGCAGCACCCTCGCACCGGGCAGGGAAGGAGCCTCTGAGGAGCTCATCATTTAAAATTAAAAATCGCATTTAATCACTATTCATTTCTCTACCAGGCTCGGGAGGCCTGTCATCTCTTCATTTTAAACATTTCACTGTTTAAGGTCTGAGCACCTTGGGGGGTGAGAAAGGAGGGCAGTGGAAGAGAACTTTTGAAATCTTTCCACAAAAATCAAAGAACAAACCAACTGGAGGGAAAAATAGCAGCTATATTTAAACTACATTATCCCATCAGGGAGCTATGGTTTTGAAAACCATTCCACAGTACTTTGTTTGGCACCGATGCATGGATTTCTTTTCTTTAATTTTTTTTTTCTAATGGCAACATTTTTTTTTTCCAGAGCAGTAATTGCAAAGGAAGTGAAGGGCTTCATGAATTAGGTTGGTAGATACGTACTGAGCACCTGCTGCATGACCCACCCTGTGTTAGGCATAGGGGGCACAAAGCAAAGACGGGAGCACTTGAAGACATCAAAACAAATAATTATCATGCATTCATTAATTATTGTGCACCTTCTGAGTACATATGATCCCCGTTCTCCTGGACCTGATAATTTGGTGGAAGAACACAGACAATAAGCAAGTGACTTAGTGGCTAAGCAGGACAAAAGAAAGATATGTACATTTGCCAGTTTGCTGGTCCTTCTGTCCCAAATGCTGTTCTTCTCAGCTCTGACTGTGCACATGGCTATATATTATTCATGGCTCACTGCTCAGAGGGAGGTGACCATCCCACTGCCCCACCCCCCCCACACCTGTCACTCTCCCGTGTGAGTCCATGTCCCAGACAAGTGGCGAGATCAGGTAGACAGCTGGGTACAGGAGTCTGGATATACAAATGTGTATGTCATCAATATTTAGGTGGAATTTATGGGGCTCCTGGGTGGCTCAGCCGTTAAGCGTCTGCCTTCGGCTCAGGTCATGATCCCAGGGTCCTGGGATCGAGCCCCGCATCGGGCTCCCTGCTCCGCGGGAAGCCTGCTTCTCCCTCTCCCACTCCCCCTGCTTGTGTTCCCTCTCTCGCCGTGTCTCTCTCTGTCAAATAGATAAATAAAATCTTTAAAAAAAATATTTAGGTGGAATTTAAAGCAGTGGGCCTAAGGAAAGATTGTGGATAAGGAAGAATGTCCCACATCCCAAGTCCTGGGACACTCCACATTTCAAGTTGAGCAGAAGATGGGAAGGACATGAAAAGAAGGCTGACAAGGATAAGCCCGAGAAGTAGGAGGCAAACCTGAAAAAACAAACAAACAAAAAACACAAAAAACCCGAGTTACTATACTACAGCTGAGTGAGATACAAAGTGTCATGTGGGATGCAGAACGAGTAGCAACTAGTGAGAATGGAAGTGATGGAGAAGTGATGGCCATTGTCAGAGGAGGCTTCCACGATGGGGTGGGATTTAGCCTTCATCTTGGAAGGAGGATTAGGGGTTTGCCGGGCAGATCCAAGCAGCAGGAACAGCCTGAGTAAAGGTGCAGAGGGACAGATAATAGTCCATTGTGGCAGGAGCTTAGAACTGGAGGAGAGGCTGTGGTGGATATATGGCAGACGAAACTGAAAACTGCCGTGGAAGATTCTAGGGCCATTCCCAACCAGGCTTCCCAGTGTTCCATGCCAGTTACTTCTGCTTCCTCCAAAAGGAGTTAAGCTCTTTGGCTTTCCTCAATGAAGTGGACATCTTCTGTTTAGTTAACCCACCATTCATTCATTCCCTTTCTTGATTTGATTTTCCTTAGGGGCATTGTTTTCCAGGGTGTGCGTCCTAAACTAGCAGCGTCAACATCACCTGGGAACTTGTTAGAAATGCACATTCTTGGACTCCATCCCAGACCTACTGAGTGAGAATTGTGGAGTAGGGCCCAGAAGTCTTTTCACAAGCCCTCCAGGTGATGTTGCTGCATGCCAAAGTTTGAAAACCACTGCTTCAGGGAACCACTTCTTCCCTACTCTCAGTGCATGTAATTCAGGTGGGGCTGGTCACAGTCCCTCTTTCAGGTGGGGCACAGGACCCTCAGAAAATATTAGGCCTTTCCCTCCATGAAATTTCTAAACTTGGTGGATTTTATTTTATTTTTATTTTTTTAAAGATTTTATTTATTTATTTGACACAGAGAGAGAGAGAGAGGAATCACACGTAGGCAGAGTGGCAGGGAGCGGCAGAGGGAGAAGCAGGCTCCCCGCTGAGCAAGGAGCCCGATGTGGGACTCGATCCCAGGACCCTGGGATCATGACCCGAGCCGAAGGCAGACGCTTAACGACTGAGCCACCCAGGCGCCCCTAAACTTGGTGGATTTTAAACCGGAGACGCTGGGGGCCATGTCTGCTGTCACCTGGAGGGAGCCTACATCAAAGCCAAAGGCAAAGGAAAGCAGCAGATCCAAGGGATAGAAAGAGATTCTCAGTGACTTTATTTGAGCACCTGGATCAAGCTGTTCTGAATTTGGAGTCTACTCCCAGTAAGTCCCTTTATTATAAACATAAGCTAGTCAGTTGGATTTTGGACACTAAGCCATCAAAAGAATACTTACCAATGGAGGCAGGGAGGCAAATTCTGGAAAAGGCATTCTGTTAAGTTTGGCAGATTCTCAGATGTTAAAGTTATAGTTTGTGAACATGTAGAAAAAATGGTGGTCACTAGGTATGGACATGTGTTCAAAAACACAAGCCAGCGACAAAACAAAACAAAACACAAGCCATGCCAAACTGGACACATTTCTGTGAAAATTCACTAGAATGTGACTTGGAGACTGTTCACTAGAACGTGGACTTAGAGTCTGTTGTAGACAATGTATCTAGAGCTTAGCAACACAAATGACTCGTGCTCTCAGTAAGTTCTTGTGGGCAAGTCAAGAAATGTGGGCTAGATAATAATGCAGTGGACTAACATCCCGTGGTTTCCTGAAGAGACTTTAATTTACATAGCAAAGCATTTTAATATTGCAACAATTCTGCCCATTCTTTCATTCAACACACATATGTTCCAGAGTCAGTAAGAGATGCCAGGTGTGACTGAGTTGGACAGCCTTAGTTCCCACCTCTCTCTCAGTGTGAACACCTTACTGCTCTGAGTCTAGCATGTAAATGTGTACTTTCACATAGCATGATCCTTAAGTCAAGTTGACTACGTCAGGTGCTCAACCAAAAGAATGGTGTGTTCCAATGCTGTATAACAGAGTACTATGGGAGACAGAGAGGCAGGAGAGAACACTGTTAAGAATTCCACTTTCCTGACTTTGGAACCTGTAGCCAAGTTGATTTGATAGCTGTTGAACAACTAAACCCAGTTGATTGGTTATTTTCTAATCTGGAATGAATGCCTAGACATTCTATTGGATAAAGGCGTAGAAGTCGTAAGTTATGCTTTCCAAATTTATGCCTAATCCAAGCTCGGATGTAGAGATAAAATATGTCTTGAAGATGAAAACTTAGGGGCGCCTGGGTGGCTCAGTCGTTAAGCATCTGCCTTTGGCTCAGGTCATCATCCCGGGGTCCTGGGATCAAGCCCCTCATGGGGCTCCCCGCTCAGAGGGAAGCCTGCTTCTTCCTCTCCCACTCCCCCTGCTTGTGTTCCCTCTCTCGCTGTCATTCTCTGTCAAATAAATAAATAAATAAATCTTTAAAAAAAAAAAGAAGAAGATGAAAACTCAAAAAAAACCACAGCAGACTGCAAGGACCAAAATGAACATGAGAACATTCCGTTATAGTCAGAGTTCAGTGCCTGGGTTAAAAAGAATCAACAGTGCAAGTACACAATGGGAAGATTTAATAAGACTGCAGTTTATGTATACAAGGACTCAGTTTTGAGCTGATTGTTAAGACAAATCAACAATGTGCAGGGGAAAGCATCAGAACAAGGGAGGACAGTGGTAGCTCCATAGGGCCTTGCACCAAGACTACGCCTAGACTTTTGTGTTCCCTGTTGGGTGTCTCCAAGCCTGGACAATGAGGGGTTGCAGACTCCTGCTGTAGGAGGAACAGCTCAGGGACCGAGCTGTTTCTTTTAGCTGAGAAAAGAGACTTTACAAAGCACCATAGATATTTTGAAATACTCAAAGGGATCTCACACAGAGGAGGGATTAAATTTATTCAGACTTGTTCCAGAAGGCTAAATAAGAACCAATATATAGGAGAAGTTAGTTAGGGGATGTGGATTCAGCCTAGAATGAGCTTGCTTTAATGATTAAAGCTGTCCAAATACAGAACAGCCCGCCTTTTGCAATCTGCATTGCTCTATAGGAGGGCTGTAGGGGGTTAGGAAGTTGGCTGGGGCCTCCTTTCCAGGTCACTCTTTTTTACTGGGCCTTTTCTGTCTGCCCAGCGTTTGAAACTAGCCTGCCTCTGCCTATCACTAGCTAATGTCCTCCTTTATTAATTCCTTTGAGGTTCTTTGATCAAATCAGCCATCATTCTGAATCACTATTTCTCTTTTTCCTCTCCCTGTCCCCAATTGCTTGAAAATAGCTGCAATCTTTGGTAGACAATAGAGTACTTCCAAAACCCATTCTTACTTTTGTTTTTAACCTTGTTCACGAGAAGCATGTGTAGTTCAATGCACAAAATAAATTGAACATAAGTTTATTTCTACATAAGAGAAACTTGACCTTTCTGCCCTTGGGAGTCTGGGTTTATGCTAAATTTTGGCAACCTATGAACGAAAAGTTTCAGAGACACCCACAGGTTGAGGAACCAAGCACATAAATGGTATGACATAAAAGGGGCCAACTCCAGGCTAAAAATCACAGTTTCGGTTTAAAGGAGTATTCCCACCTCCAGTAGATAGCAGACTTGCAAAGAACAGTCTAGGAGGTGATGACAATGTGGTAACAGCCCCAATGTGCACTTACACATCACTCGTCTCTGAGAAACCTTTAATGCTGCCTCTTTTTCTATTCGTTAAACCTGATTAACCTTCACAGCCATTCCCATGAGGCAAGTAGCTTGGAGGCCCTCCCGTTTATTTCACAAATTGGAAATCAGTGAACTTGGGTTCAGCAAAAATTTTTTGAGGCTCCTCCCATGGCGAGGCCCTTCGCAAGTCACTGATAGAGCAGGGATGGTGGGACTCATTCATTGCAACAGTAGGCGTTCAATAAAGAAAGTATACCAGGGACCATTCCACGTCCTGAGGATGGACAAGACAGACAAACCCATATTCTCGTGGAGCTTGTATTCTAGTAAGGAGAGACGGACAGTGAACAGCTAAAGAAAAACACAGTATCACAGATAAATGCCCTGAAGAAAATAAAACAATGAGATAGCAAGGGTGACTGGGGAAGGGTAGCCACTTTAAGTAGTCAGCCAAGACAGCTACGAGGAGATGACATTCTCTCTCAAGGTGAGATCTGAATGATAAGATGGAACTAGGCATGTGACAATCCCGAGAAGGCCACTGAGTACAAAAGCCAACGTAGGGAACCCCTTAAAAACCTCATGATCACACCAGAGGCACTTACAACCCCAAGCATCCACGGAGCCACGGAACAGAGACCCAAAGTCAAATGGCCAAGATAATTTCCAGGCTCAGATAGATAGCAGTCCTCTTGCCTGTCGTGCTTCTATTGTTGCTGAAAGAGGTGAGGTGAGGCAGAAGCAATGGTGCAGACCCGATCTCAGACGGAAAAGAACCACCAACCCTAAATTACCACACCCCCACCAAGAACCACCAACCCTCCATTACCACACCCCCACCATGCGATCACGTGTCCCTCCTGGAGGAGGCTCCAAGGAGGGAGCCTGTGACCTAACCAGTTTCCACCTTGCTTCTCTTAGGGCATTGCCATACACTAGAATTTTGTTTGTTTATTTCGTGCAGGGTTTTGTTGGTCCTTTTCCAAGTATCAATCAAAACTGCATGCCAGCCTCCACTCCTTGGAAATAATTAAATGACGTGCCCGATTTTTTCAGCTGGGTAATATACTGTGATTTGCATCTGCTGAAGGAATTCATCTTAAATCCTGAGACTGAGCCATCTGGGACAACTGAGGTGTTTTTTTCTCTGCTTTGGCTCATGCGGATGGTACACTATTGCCAAACACAAAAGGAGACTAAATGCTTCATTCTGCAACATACTCCCTTAAGAAAGCTGCTCTTTGTGATGCGAACATGTTCACCTTTTGTTCATGAATTCAACGCAAAGGTCCCTTCCCCCGTTAAGTCATCTAACTTTACATAAGCAAAATGCCCTTTATTTTGCTGTTACCTAGGTTTTGTACAGACTTCTGGAGCAAGTCATCTCTGGTTTAATAGATTTTGGATTAAAGTCCTTCTTTTTCCTATTGGGGAAAGTGGAATCTGGAAAAGAGCCTTGATCTTAACGCCCAAGTGAAGCACCTCCTAGCACAATTCTCGTTTTTTAGCATTTATGGTGGCATAGTCTGTGACTTCTAGGCAGACACGTATCAAAAGCTGTGTGGGCTATTCAAATTAAAACCTCCCTGGAGTGGGATTCCTTCGGTCAGAGCACAGACCCCGCTGGGGAAGGGCGGACATTGGTGTGAGATGAGCGC
The DNA here is from genome assembly GCF_002201575.2 of Neomonachus schauinslandi. Classification (NCBI taxonomy): domain Eukaryota; kingdom Metazoa; phylum Chordata; class Mammalia; order Carnivora; family Phocidae; genus Neomonachus; species Neomonachus schauinslandi. Next base: position 84,436,661 of record NC_058416.1, on the reverse strand, counting down.
TCGGCTGGGGGTGTGGGATGCGGTGCTCCTGAGGCGACAGATGAGGGATTCGGGCCGTGTGGGAAATGAGCTGCGGAATTCCTCCCCTCGATTCCCGAAGGGGGCTCTAAAGGAGACAGATTAGGATGCAGAATGTGGCCCGCAAGGCAGAGGGCGAGGGGGCGGGCGAGCCAAGGACACCAAGCCGAGCGCGCTTCGGAAGGCCCAGGGCGGACCGGGTTCCCGGGTTCCTCGACTTCGCCTTCCCAGGCACCCACCCCGGCCCCAGGCCAACCCCGAAGGGCAGGCAGTTTTCCTCGGGGCATCGAGTGCAGGGAGCCCGCCGTGAGCCCTCGACCTCTCTGGGCTCTGTGCCCGCGGGTGGGCTGGGATCGAAGGGCTCTAGCCCGGCGTAGGTTAGGTCTCCACCGGCCCGCGGGCCAGGGCGCGCACTGCGCGGGCGCGGCACCGCGCGCGCCGGCCTCTATCCGGGTTCCTGGGGGCGGTGCGCGGGAGGGGGCGGGGCCTGCGCGGCGGCGTGGGCGCGAGTAGCGCGGGAGGGAGGGAGCCGAGGGGAGGGGGCGGGGCCGTGTCGCCCGCGCCGCGCTGGGCCCTCTCGGCCAATGAGCGGCGTCCACATGCCGCGGCGGCGGCGAGAGGGGAGGCAGCGGCGGATAAATGCTATTAGAGCAGCCGCCGCGGAGCCGTCCCCGACGCCACCTCCTTCTCTTTCGCCGCAGTTTCCTCCGCCGCTGTCGGGGGTGCGGAGCTGAGGGAACAGGGCGAGCGCACCGCGCACCACCCCGCCGGCTCGCCGCCCTCGCTCCTTTCTGCTCTCGGGGGTCGGCCGGGCGCCCCCTCCTCCGGCCCGGGAGGGGCCGCGAATCACCTCAGGAAAGCGGGGAGGGGGTTCGGGGGCCGCGGCCTGCGCTCCCGGCGGGCGGTTGAGGGCAAAGGAGGCCCTCCCTTCTGACGAGGGGAGGGAGGGTCAGGAGCCCCCCACCGCCCAGCTGAGTCCGGGGCGTGCGCCGGCGAGGGCCGGGCTGCGAGAGGGGCGGTTGTCTGGGGGAGGGGGCGCGGGGTGATTCAGCGCCCGGCGAGGCGGAAGCGGCCGCAGGAGGAGGAGGAGGGGGAGAGGCCCGTCCGCGCCTGGGCGCCCGGGGTGGCACGAGCCCGCGGCCCGAGTGCGAGGCGGAGGCGAGGAGGCCGCGGGGACTGGAGGCGAGGCCGGCCGGGCCCCCGCAGCCATGGAGAACGCGCACACAAAGACGGTGGAGGAGGTGCTGGGCCACTTCGGCGTCAACGAGAGCACGGGGCTGAGCCTGGAGCAGGTCAAGAAGCTCAAGGAGAGATGGGGTTCCAACGGTAGGTGCCCGGCGCCGGGACTGCAGGGGCCCCGCGCTGCCCGGCGCGGGCCCGAGAGCCAGGGAAGATGGCTGACCGGGCTCCACCTCGTGGGTCTGGGCTCCGCGCCCGCCGAGGGCTGCAGGCTGCGGGTCGAGCCCGCGCCCCGGCCCCGCGGGAGAGGGACTGCAGGCCGAGGCTCTGGGGTCTTGTCTGTACCTCCAGGACCCCGCGCCTCGAGCCCTTGACCTTCCTCGCACGCAGTTAGCTCGGTGGCTTCTCACCCGCAGCAGCCAGCCCCGCTGGAGGAGGGACGAGTCTCCTGCAACTGGGTTGAACCCTGCGAGACATTTTCTTGTCCCTAGCCAGTTTATGAGGCGTCGTTGCAGTTGAGAAAGCCTCTAACCGTTCTTGGACTGCCCAAAGTTACACATCTGGGAGAAGTCATGACATAGCTGAAATGACTCCCTTGTTTCGGGAGCCCTGTTCAGTAGGTAGCGATGAGATTTTACGCTTCGGGATACACCTAAGGTATTGGTTACAACAAATACTGCATATTTTCTTGGGGTACCATTTGGTATGGTTCCCATTAAAAATGGTTGAAGGTTCATAGATCTAGGTACGTCTTTCGAAGACTGATAATTTTATAAAGACAATGCTAATTTTTTTTTTCCCTTCTTGACACGTTGACGGGCGAATTTCTACATTCTACAGAGTTACCGGCTGAAGAAGGTGAGTAATCTTAACATGGTCTTTTTTTAACCCCTTTGTGTGCTGATGTTAAGATGACATTTACAACAATGTTTGTTTCTAACAGGAAAAACCTTGCTGGAACTTGTGATTGAGCAGTTTGAAGACTTACTAGTTAGAATTTTATTGCTGGCAGCTTGTATATCTTTTGTAAGTATAAAAAAACTTTATTTCTCTCCAAAAAGTAGAGACTATTCCAGAGATGAAAAACCAAGAAACAAATGATGTCTATTGGGTGAGAACATTATATTTAGAGATTTCAGCAGTGTCTTCATTTTTTAAAAATCTGGGTATTTTAAAATTATAAACAAAACACTTGAAGCCATTTGTGTGCAAAAAATTAATGCCTGGCATTTACAGTGCAGTTAGAAATTGTTCCTACATGGGGCAGGGTCTTATAAATTTTTGTGGCTTATCAGATTTTAATATTAAAAAGTTCTTTGTCAGAAGGTCTTCTCTGTTTTGGGTTCTTCCATTGTGTAAGATCATCCTAAGATGATGATGGGCCCTTTGTAGTCTGTAAATAGAACTTACAAAAGGAATATTCCAGTTGCTCTCCCTTCCTGGTAATGGCAAGGTGACAGTTGTTTCTGACAGTGACAAGAATGATGACGGCAGTGATGGCACCACTGTTGACCAAATTTGGTCACTGACCTTTAGGGTGGTATATTTATCTAAATTGGACCCCCGTCTTAAGTGACTCCTAGGTAGAGAGCACAAGGTTCAGTACAATTGGTTCTGGATTTTAAAAGGAAAAAAAAAAACCAAAACCTGTTTTTTCTTATACTGTATGTGGTTACCGACTTGAGTCCTGTATGGTTGCTAAGAAACTGGTGAAATGCAAAGAACTACAGTAGAAAAAGGGTGATGGGTTGGTGAGGATATTTCTAGGTTATTAACATTTTTTTTTCTGTTCAATATTTTTTACTGCATTTTTTCTTGGGCAGTGGACTTCTTGGTAGTTTTCCTGAAAATGGTCATGAATAGGACACAGATGTTCCTAATCCTAACAGCATGTGATGACTTTTATTCTTAAATTACAGTATTGTATTCTTTTTTTTTTTTAAAGATTTTATTTATTTATTTGAGAGAGAGAATGAGAGACAGAGAGCACGAGAGGGGAGAGGGTCAGAGGGAGAAGCAGACCCCCCGCTGAGCAGGGAGCCCGACGTGGGACTCGATCCCGGGACTCCAGGATCATGACCTGAGCCGAAGGCAGTCGCTTAAACAACTGAGCCACCCAGGCGCCCCTACAGTATTGTATTCTTATAATAACCATGATGGGAAGTGAAATTCACCCAGTGCAATACTACTTCAGGCTTCACAAAATTGACACAGCTTCAAGGTTTCATTTTTGTGTGTTTGTACATTTGAAAGCCCTAGGAATCTACCTCCGTCTTTATGACAACCATATCCTAGAAGGCTGTTTTGAGAACTAAATCAAAAGGAAGCAGTAGGCACTTCTTTAGGTGAGGGGGGAAATTGGCAAGAGGTGAGCTTTTGGAGTAATACTACTGTATACAGCTTCTGACATGAGACTTTAATATTAATCTATCATGCCATGTTGGCTAAGTGATATGTAGCTATTAATAATAATTCAGTCCTCACGAATCTTTTCTGTGGTTTTCACTGAATAAAACTGAGAGTGTCATAGCAAAGCATTCAGTGTCCTGAATTACTCCATACCTCTTACATGTCTGTCTGTTCTTGATTAATTCACCACCACCCACTCCTCCCCCCTCCCCCCACTCCTCCTAAATGGCTGCTGCTTTTACCGATTAAGATAAAGGACTAGAGCGGTTTGAGTCTCAGTTTCAGAAGTACATTGTCTTGGGGCAAAACAAATAATACGTTTGGGATAGTGTAATGTTTATGTTTAAGCTAGCTGCGTAATTCTGAAGTAGCCTCAGATTTGGCAGTTAAGATACTGGGGTTCAATAAGGTTATCAGGGACATCTTAGAAGTAAATCATTTGGTGTATACAAGGCAGAGATAAAATAAATTTTTATTGAGTTATTCTGTGTGTGTAACTTAAGGCTGTGTTGTAACATCAGCATTATTTCCAATAAACAAGCTATTGAATATTTGGGTTTTATAGAATCTCTTGAGTTGCCAGTTTGATGACTTTGTATTAACATTTTGAATTAGTGATGTGTGTGACTTTTATTTTGAAGAAAGGAGTTTATAGTTTTTAGCATTTTTAAGTGGGTTTTAAAATGCTCTAATTTTATCATAGAGTAGGATGTTGGGTTTTTATAGCTTTATAGAACTATATTTTGGAATTGAAATTTGAATTACCTTTTTGGTAACTACTTGGAGTTAATGCTCAGGAAATGAACTGTGTGACATTTTTATTTCATGGGTTGCTAAACAAAAATAATAAAGGTTTAGGAAATACTGTTAGTTTGCTCTGACTTGTTTGATCAAGACATTTTGGATATCAGACCTGTTTTGTTGATTTTCTTCATGTGGAATTGGCGCTATTATTACATTGTTCTTGACCTTTTCATTGTTTCTTTTATCTTTTAAAAGATCACTGAGTCTTTTTTGTGGTAGTTTATTCCTAATTTACAGGAAAATCATGGTAGAATATTCATGTTCTTTTGGAGAATTGATAGTTCCTACAACATGTACATATGGTCAGGTTCTGCTCAAGTTAAAAAGAAATACCAGGCTTTAGTAATTTATTTCAGATATCAAATAAGTAAACTGTTAACTGTAGGAAGCTGCGTTAATGTTCTGTACTCATGACCTGTTGGGATAAAGTGTAATTGCAATATTCGCCAGATAGAAAGAGTTTAAAGTTTACTTGGATTGGAAGAAGTGAGCTATAATCTCTCCCACTACATATAAAGTAACATTAGAAATTCCGTCATTTGACATTCATGACCTGCTGTCCTTTCACTGTCTTTACATCCTCCTTGGTCACAACTTTGCCCTTCATGTAATACATCATATGGTTGCTTACTGGAACACCTTTTCTCTCCTTCGCTACTTCATTAGGTATTTATTGAACGCCTGGGACATGGCACAGACACTGGGGATACAGCCATTTGAACAAAATAGGCAAAGTCTCTTAACCTGGAGCCGACATTCTAGTAGAGGCAGATATAAACAAGTAAAATGTTGAGTCTGTTGGACAGTGATATAGTGCTATGGAGAAAAATACAGCAGGGGGTAAGAGTATGAGGAGGGAGGGTATAGTTTTCACATAGGGTGGTCAGGAAAGTCCTCCAAGAAGGTTTAGAGAAAAGACCTGAAGTTCAGGAGATGAGTAGGAGGGCCATATCTGCCTCAGAGGAATTCGTGAAGTCCTCTGTTGAAACATAGTTTGCAAAAGTTGCTCTACCCTCCATCCCCATTTCCCCACCACAGCTACTTGAAGTGATCCTAAAATGCTGCTAAAATGTGGTGAGACCAAGGCACTTCTCATCTTGTCACTTGTATTTGAATGGTGTCTTTTCCTTCCTACTGGACCCTTTAAAAAGGATTCTTCATTTCTTTCAGAGCCTGGGTTAGTGATGCTGATAAAACAAATATATTTGAGTGAGCTTGTGTTAGTAGCATTTTCAAAATACATGAGGTCTGGTTTCTTGGTTTTCTTAGTACAATATAGTCAAGAAGTAGTTTATAATATGTAATGATTTTACTTTTTTCCTGTGTTTTCTTTTAACTTATTTTTTTTTAAAGGATAAAATGGGTAGTTCACTGATTGGTCTAATTTATTTAGAGCCTTTCTTTAAAATGTTTTGAGAGGTGAATGTGTGGGTGTGGGTGTGTTTGCCTGTAGGGTTTTTGTGTTTTTTTTTAATTTTTATTTTACTATGTTGTGTATGTGTGTGTTTAAGAAGATTGTATTCTCAAATCGAAAACCAGTATTTTTAAATTTATGTGTGGATCAGAAGAGAATGTAGTCTAATTCATACCTTTTTTTTTTTAATGGCTAAAAGAATTTTGGTTTCCCACCCCAGAAAATTGTCATAACATTTATTGTTGATACATTTTCTTTCTTGTGAAATGTTTAACTTTGATTTCCTCTTTAAAACTTTTTTTTTTTTTAATGTAAATTTCTTCATTCATTGAAGTATTTGAGTACCCAGTGTCCTTGCAAGTTTCTAAGGATACAAAGAGGAATGCAGACAGGTGCCCTCAGTCTTAAAAATGTGCTTATGATCTCTCATGTTCTTTTTTTGGATCTCATTGAGTGCTTAGTACATTATCCCCACATGAAGCTAAGATAATGGAGTCACAGAACTGTGACTGTCTCCCATTGGAACACACATCTTTACCTTGGATTAAAATTTGCTTTTATTCATTAAACTCTGCTCTCCAGCATCTTCTGGTTGTCCTGTCAGAAGTTTGTGATTGGCAGAGATCAGTCTTACAGATAATTAGAAGATAGGGTATCCTACCCTATTGAAGCAGTTTAAGATGTAGTTGAGTACTCATTAGTAAGTGGTTACCTTGAATAGGATTGGCAGATTTGAAACTTTGAATTTGCTGGATTCTGTAAGCCCCAGAAGACAAGTGTTGTTACTGTATTAATAGTGCAAAGCAAAGAAGAAACACTGCCTAAAATTAACTGCAGTAGCTTTTTCTTCCACTTTCCTTTGATAGTGTTGATGAAGTTGGTTACTTGCTCTAGATGTTTAAGTTCAGATAGGCCCTCAGGGTCTTGTACCTTACAGGTTATATGAGATTTTGTTTCATTCATTCATGCTTCTGTACAGTAAATAGTGAGCATCATCTGTGTACCAGAGATACTTCTAGGCCCCTGGGGATACAGTGGTGAACAAAAAGCAATACAAATAGGTAATCATTTATGTTCAATGTATTCTCCAATGAAGATTTTTAGAAACATTTACCCCCCCATATGAACGTATTTTGTATAACTTGATAAGCTGTAATTATGAACTGACTATGCTATAATGCTAATAAGGCATCTTTCATTTTGGTAATAATGTGTCTCACACACTTCACTCCCTCATCTCCTGGGACCTTTCATTTGTAGCATCATCATCCTATGTACACTAGGTTTCCTTTCAATAGAACAAACCATGAAGGACTCCATAATATGATCTGAACATAATCAACTGGATTGGTTCTTACCAGTTAATGAAATATGGGTTGATCTTCACTTTGGGCTGTAGCATTTGATTATTTGGGTTATTTGTGGTTTCAAAATAGACATTTTATTTTTATTTTTATCTTTTAAAAGATTTTATTATTTGACAGCGTGCAAGCGCGCAAGCAGGGGGAGTGGCAGGCAGAGGCAGAGGGAGAAACAGGCTCCCTACAGAGCAGAGGGAGCCCGATGTGGGAACCAGGACCCCGGAACCATGACCGGAGCCAAAGGCAGTGCTTAACCAACTGAGCCACCCAGGCATCCTCAAAATAGACATTTTAAAAAGTATTCAGGAAATTGATGGTTGATTTTAAATAGGTTCAGCATCAGCCTTCCACACTGAGAAATCTGCCCGCTAGTTTCTCATCAACCAGTAATTAATATACTTGTGGAACCTTCAAATAATTACCAATGCTTGGGTTTCTTTTCTTTTCTTTTTTTAAAGATTTTATTTATTTGACACACAGAGAGAAACACAAGTAGGGGGAGTGTGAGAGGGAGAAGCAGGCTTCCCGCGGAGCAGGGAGCCGGATGCGGGGCTCGATCCCAGGACCCTGGGATCATGACCCAAGCTGAAGGCAGGCACTTAACGACTGAGCCACCCAGGCACCCCAGTGCTTGGGTTTCTTACACATAAACATTTGAAGTCCTGTAGTGGGAGAAAAGGTTACTGCATTGTACAGATTAGGATTTTTACATAATTGATAAATTCTACTTCTGCAGAGGAACCACACATTTTTTTTTTTTAAGTAGAGATTTGCTCTCATAGTCCTGTAACTATTTGCTGTAGTCTTCCCTTTGCTCCAGCTGTTAGGGGATATTTAAGTTTGTTCCTTAGGCCTAGCTGCCAAGAGGGAAGTTCCTATCCTCTTTAACAAGGTGTGAAGCTTATCTTACAGTTGCTAATGCCTCACTGACCTTTTGCATAGGTCCTAGTTGCTCATCAGGTTGAGCGATTTTTCTCCCCCAAGAGCTAATTAAGTTTCTTATTTCTGATATGCTCTCCTTGGCAAATGTTTGAAAGGCTAGTATCAAAGCAGCTGTGATCTTGCATCTATCAAAATTTATAACTTCCTAGGGAAGTTTTCGTTTTGGCACTAGGCCTGGCCTTAACACCAGGAATGCCCTGTTGAAAGCCTGCGGCAACATTTATATTCATTCTGGTTTTCTGCCTGCCCTAGTTCACTAGCTGTCAGTGGTCATTGGTACCTTTCAGGACCCAGTCCTGGTGTCTCCTGGTTTTTTTCCTGCTCAGGTTGATATTTCTTGTTCATTCATCATTCCCTTATCTTACTTGCAAAATTCATGTTAGGCCTTGTCTTACCTCTCTGGTTGTTTACTGTTTGTATAAAAGTTCACCTTATACTATTCCATTAAGTATAAACTTAGGTGGTTTCATTATTGCCGTGAGCCATATCTGACTATTAAAAAGTATCAAAACCAGTGCTTTGATTGTTTACTAAATTGGTCTTTTATTTATTTATTTTTTAAGATTTTTATTTATTGAGAGAGAGAGCATGAGAGGGAGGAGGGTCAGAGAGAAGCAGGCCCCCTGCCGAGCAGGGAGCCCGATGCGGGACTCGATCCTGGGACTCCAGGATCATGACCTGAGCCGAAGGCAGTCGCTTAACCAACTGAGCCACCCAGGCGCCCTACTAAATTGGTCTTTTAAAGAAAATATTTTTTTGTGAAATATGCAGACATTTTAAGCAATGCTAAAAAACAAAGGCAAATCCTATCTCCCAGATTGAATCATAAGATATGTTTGACATCCTTTCTGGATTGGCAGTTTTTCACAAAAATTAGTTTTTAACTATTTAGATGGCTCTTTTACCATGTTCTTTATCATTCTTAAAGATTCATTTCTTGGTTTCTCTTATCAACTTAAGTTTGCTCAATTATGAAGTTTATCTTCTCTTAACTTGTAGCTTTTACATCCTGACAAGGTTATGGTTGTGTGAGCTAGAAATTAATTTTCTGCTCATTTTCCTTGGGGCAGTGTTCTGTATCCAGTTATAAATAACATTTGTGGACTTCTGTCCTCTCTGAAGTTCTGAATTGCTATACTAGATGTCATATGGAGGATAACCTTCAAAATACATTCCTGATTGCACAACAACCTTGAGTAATGTTGAGATGACCTATAGTGATACCATTGAAAATAACCGGGTTGCTGTTGTACTCTATAGTTTTGAGTGCATGATCAAGTGATTTTTACAATGAATTTATGCCTATAGATATTATTTGGTAGGAATATTAAGCAAATCAACAAAGTTGTAGATGATTGCCTTTTACTTTATTTAAGTTTTATTTCTTCTGAATATATCCATGTAAAATGAATGGGATTTATTTCCCAGAAAGTATTTTATTTGGATTTTAAAACAATTAGTATGTGAAAAATAGCTTTTGAAGAATATTAAGAAGTTGTATAGTTTTGATTCTCAAGAATTACTCTGAACAAGGGACATAATAAACTGGTTGTTGCTGTCATTACATTTTGCCACCATTTGTTTCTAGGGACGGTAAGAAGAGAGATTTTATATAGTGCAGTTCCTTTAGTGCCAGCCACTTTTGTTGTCAAGTGGCACTAAGCCTAAAAACACATTACAGTTCTAACACATGCCATTTCTCTTTTAGGTTTTGGCTTGGTTTGAAGAAGGTGAAGAAACAATTACAGCCTTTGTAGAACCCTTTGTAATTTTACTTATATTAGTAGCCAATGCAATTGTGGGTGTATGGCAGGTAAGCAAAAATTCTGCAGTGCTGGAGTTTAGCAGTTTATATAAGTGATTTAAACTGTGTTAATCTGTTTTTTTTTTTTTTTCCTGATGTATTGACTAAAAATATCTCTGGAAAATCTACGTGTGCTTTTTCTTTTGTCTGTTTATTTAATGGCAACATTTTAGACCTCTCCTGCATGTATATACTGTTAAAATTGCTCATCCTTCATGCAGCATGGAGTTAAGAATAATGGATGAGAGAAGCTATTTGAGGAAAACCAGGAAATTTGAGATTCAGTATCTGTATATTTCCTAGCTGCTTCCTGTGAAAAGTTTCATAAATTCAATGTCATTTTTATTCTCCTTGGATTTTTTTTTTTTTTAACTGTAAAAATTGTTTTCCCTTCAGAGCATACTTCTGGCTGTTTTCCCTCAGTTGCCCGGGCCTTTCTGACTCACAGAATGGAAGCCAGTTTACAGAAACATAATGGGATTCCTACCCACCCCCCCCTTCATGTAATTGCTATTCTGTATATATCTAGTTTAGAGGACTTTAAATTTCCTTTTTTTTTTTTAAGATTTTATTTATTTGACGGAGAGAGACACAGCGAGAGAGGGAACACAAGCAGGGGGAGTGGGGGAGGGAGAAGCAGGCTTCCCGCTGAGCAGGGAGCTCGATGCGGGGCTCGATCCCAGGACCCTGGGATCATGACCTGAGCCGAAGGCAGACGCTCAATGACTGAGCCACCCAGGCGCCCCGAGTGCATCTACATTCTTAAAGTAGAAACATTTTATAAGCATACTTAGTCCTATTAGAATTGTAAACTTCTGGGGTGCCTGGGTGGCTCAGTCAGTAAAGCAGCCAACTCTTGATTCGGCCCAGGTCATGATCTCAGGATTGTGAGATCCAGCCCTATGTCAGGCTCCCCGCTCCGCAGGGAATCTGCTTGAGGTTCTTCCTCTCCTTTTGCCCTACCCCCTACCCCCCCCACACACTTGCACTCTGTCTCTAAAATAAATAAGTAAATCTTTAAAAAAAAAAATTTTAAACTTCTGATCTTATTAATAAACATGAAGGCCTTTATGTAGTGGGCTCATACAGAAGGATGGTCTACTTAGAAGAAAATTGTGCTATATTTCTCTTATTTTAATTTTTTTCTAAAGTTGTTTATATTTAAGTAGTAGTGATCCCCTTGTGAATAATATAGGCAAAAGAAACAATATACAGCATTAGATTGTCCTTCTCAAGCTAGTAATATATATTTTCCTATTAAATAATTTATGCTAGTTACTAGGTAGGGTATATACATTCCCATGTCATTGTTGCAGTGATGTTATAAGACAAAGGATATTCCCATTTGACAGATGTGACATTGAGGTTCAGAGTGATTAAGTGACTTCTTAAAGGCTATACAGGTAGTACAGAGTATCTGTGACTTGAATCTAGGCCCAGGCTTGATCCAAATTTGAAGTAAGATTTTACAGCAGTTTTCACAGGACTTTTATATTTATCTTAGTTTAAAAAATAACATTCTTAGGTTTTAATCTCATTTACATAGTATACAGATGGTATGGGCAATACTGAAGAGTTCTTGCTTCTGGAAGTAAGGGAAATTATAAGAGTGTAAGGTAGTATTGGGAGGTTGCGGGGGGCACATGCTGCTGACCAGTGTCATCAAAGAAGGTGACAAGTGATTGGCAACTAGAGAAATCGAGAATTGTTCCAATTTTAGTATATATGCTGCTGAAGTGAGCACTTGATAGAACCTGTTTTTTTTTTTTTTTTGTAATACAATGTATTATTTCAGGGGTACAGGTCTGTGATTCATCAGTCTTACACAATTCACAGCGCTCTCACCATAGCACATACCCTCCCCAGTGTCCATCACCCAGCCACCCCATCCCTCCCACCCCCCTCCACTCCAGCAACCCTCAGTTTGCTTCCTGAGATTGAGTCTCTTATGGTTTGTCTCCCTCTCTGGTTTCGTCTTGTTTCATTTTTCCCTCCCTTCCCCTATGATCCTCTGTCTTTTTTCTCAAATTCCTCATATCAGTGAGATCATATAATAATTGTCTTTCTCTGATTGACTTATTTTGCTTAGCATAATACTTTCTAGTTCCATCCACATTGTGCAAATAGCAAGATTTCATACCTTTTTTTTGATGGCTGCATAATATTCCATTCTATATATATACCACGTCTTGTTTATCCATTCGTCTGTTGATGGACATCTAGGCTCTTTCCATAGTTTGGCTGTTGTGGACATTGATGCTATAAACATTGGGGTGCACGTGCCCCTTCGGATCACTACATTTGTATCTTTGGGGTAAATACCCAGTAGTGCAATTGCTGGGTCATAGGGTAGCTCTATTTTCAACCTTTTGAGGAACCTCCATACTGTTTCCCAGAGTGGCTGCACCAGCTTGCATTCCCACCAGCAGGATATAACCTATTTGAATTTGTGATCATTTGTTTCCCTTTCCCACCCCTACATTCTAAATATTCCTTTTGATCATTTGAGTTGAGAGGAAGCCTTTTAAAGTAGTTTTAATTGGCATTTTTGTCCTTGGGGTCTGAGATAATTTATCTTTAATGCTTCTAATTTAAATGTACTTTTGCTAATTTTGAGTAGAAGTAAAATCCAGTGCTCCTGGGATATCTCTTAACCTTGAGCAATCTAGTTAAACTCTATCTGACATGACCTTGAAGAGGGAGAAAAGGAATTAAAACTGCCACAGTTAACAAATGGGAGAGGTAATTCTATGGAAAAAAGTGGTTTCAAATTTGACTAATTGAATAGCAGCAGTGCTGAGAATTTATTCTTTTACAGTATCAGTAGCATTTGAATTTAAGGACCTTATAGCAATGACATTTAATTAGAATTAAATATTCTAGCATTTCTGTTAATTACAAGGTGATACAGATAATATTCTTTAAGCAAATCTGATATGGGGTTGAAATTATTTTTATCATGAGGTTCCCAAATTTAACATATTCTATACTTTTTCACGGATGTAAACATTTAAAGTGAGACTCATGCCATTAGCTTTCAGTTTTAAGTCCTCTAACTTCACTTTAAGCAGATTTTGGGAGTTTTTGCGACAGACCATAATTTTTACACTCAGGTAAAAAATGAGATTACAGGGACACCTGGGTGGCTCAGGTCTTGATCTCTGGGTCCTGGGATTAGCTCCGCATTGGGCTTCCTGCTCAGCGGGGAGTCTGCTTCTCTCTCTCCCTCTGCCCCTCCACCCTGCTTGTGTGCTCTCTCTCTCGCTCTATCTCAAAATCTTTTTTTAAAAAATGAAATCATGTAGTATTGTGTGTAAATTCTACCCAGATAAGGTTAAATTGAGCTTTGGGGCGCCTGGGTGGTTCAGTCGTTAAGTGCCTGCCTTCGGCTCAGGTCATGATCCCAGGGTCCTGGGATCGAGCCCCGCATTGGGCTCCCTGCTCAGCGGGAAGCCTGCTTCTCCCTCTCGCACTCGCCCTGCTTGTGTTCCCTCTCTCACTGTCTCTCTCTGTCAAATAAATAAAATCTTTTAAAAATTAGAAAAAAAGGTTAAATTGAGCTTTATATCAGAAGGCAAGAAGTGAGAGAAATGAATCCTTTCCTTTGTGCTTTGAGTAACCTCACCTGGGCATGCACTGTGTAGATTTGCTCCTTGACTTCTAATTGCTTTCTCTCCAAAAGGAGAGAAGACAAATTTGGCACATGTGCTTTTCTTTTTCTTTCTTTTTTTTTTTTTCTTCCTTTAAGGGAACTTTCCTGTAGCCTTTTTTTTTTTTAAACATATTTTGATTTCTACATCTTTCATCTCAAAATTTGGAAAGAAAAGCTATGTATGACTAAGGTTTGATATATTTGTATACAGTATTACAGTAAATATGGTATATATGCTATGGGACTGGCAGTTTTTGTTTTTTGGTTTTTTAGGGGGAGGTGGAAGGGAGGTAGAGGGAAACCTAATCAGGGTCCACGCCCAGCACAGGGCCCAACAGGGCTTGATTTCACAACCCTGAGATCATGACCTGAGCCAAAATCAAGGGTCAGCTGCTTGGGGAGCCTGGGGGGCTCAGTCAAGCGTCTGCCTCTTGGCTTCAGCTCAGGTCATGATCTCAGGGTCATGAGTTCTAGCCCCACCTCGGGCTCTGCACTCAGCATGGAGTCTGGTTAAGATTCTCTCTCCCTCTGCCGTCTGCCCTGCCACCCATGCACGTGCATGTTCTTTTTCAAAATAAATGAATCTTAAAGAAAAAGTTGGATATTTAAAATGACTGAGCCACCCAGGCACCCCAGGACTGACCGTTCTCTGATGAGATTCCAACTATTTATTAGTCTTCACTACTGCAGAGAGATTTCCTAGAATTTGAGATGTAACTTGATTTTCTTAATTTTCATCACTCATAACATGTATTATTGGCCAAAACACAGTCTAAATAGTTTGTAAATCCTCATAGCCCTTGCGGTAGTAGTGTTGGTGTCCAGGTTTTGTAGGCACCAAACCTGTGTGTTGTGTAGCTCATGTACAATCACTTAGCTGTTAAGTGGAAAAGCCTGGAGTGAACTTAGGCAGTCCAGCCCCAGACCATCACTTTTCATGTGAGACAGGATCAATTTTCAGTGGTGTGGCTGTGACTGGAGGTGAGGGCCTTGTTACACAGTGGGCTTGGGGACAACAGATTCTGTAACTGCTTTTTCCTGTTAGGATTTTATGCCCTGTTCAGGCCTGTTAGGGTGCTTAATTCTTCATTTTTTAGCACAAAATTGTAAGATCCTGGTGTTTTATCATCTTACGTGAATTGTTTATAAGCATCGTTAATGTGCATCTTTTGTGTCTTTTTTCCTAAAGTTTAGAAGTCTAAAATTTGATTCCTTGGACTAAAATACTAATTTGCAGTGGCAAGTATGTGTTTACTACTTTTATCTTTTTTATAGGAAAGAAATGCTGAGAATGCAATCGAAGCCCTTAAGGAATATGAGCCTGAAATGGGCAAAGTATATCGACAGGACAGAAAGAGTGTCCAGCGGATTAAAGCTAAAGACATAGTTCCTGGTGATATTGTAGAAATTGCTGGTGAGTTGAGTTTGTCATTTTTGTTTTATTCTAGATTGTGTATCTGAACGCAGTCCTTTTCTCAAGGCTCATAATTGTTTTAAAAATTGTGCTCAGGGACACCTGGGTGGCTCAGTCGGTTAAGCGTCTGCCTTCGGCTCAGGTCATGATCCCAGGGTCCTGGGATCGAGCCCCATATCGGGCTCCCTGCTCAGCGGGGAGTCTGTTTCTCCCTCTGCCTGCTGCTTCCCCTGCCTGTGTTCTTTCTCTCTCTCTGTCAAATTTTTAAAAAAATTATGCTCAGATGTATCAATTATATTAACAGGTTTTGGTGCCTTCCAAACAAATCAAGTTTTCTGTATATTTATTTCTAGGTGTTTGGCACCTCCCCTCGTGTTGATAAAACTTGTTTTAAACAGTGTTTTGAACTGTTGTACTTAATACTTTTGGTCCATGGGTCCGTGGTAGAACACTAGCACTAGTGAAATAATGAACTTAATCTCTATTTGACAGTTAGTTGAAGTGAGCAATTTAGAAGACAAGTTAAGGGCTGCATAGTTTTTCCTGTTTTGATTCTTGATACAAATGTTTAGTCATACTTGTAACTATCAAACTAAGTAGATGGTTAAGGGTAATTTCCCAGCCCTAAAAAGCTCTGCTTTAAAATACTTCTGCATAACACAGAGCCAGGGGTCTCAGCTTCAAAGACCTTCAAAGAGTTTGTGAATTCAGTGCAAGGCCAGAGCTCTCCACAGATCTTAAAGGGGTTTGTATTCTCATTGCTCAAGATCAGTACCATGTTTTTAGGCAGCCCTGAATGCCCAGAACCAATAACAGTCTAGTCTTTTTGCTGGAGAGTTATATCCGATTATTCACACTGTCATGGTTTTTCACACCTTGCTGAGCTCCAAATACTTTTTACCAGTTGATCCTTGAACAATGAAGGAGTTGGGGCGCTCAGGAATCCATGTATAACTTTTGACTTCCCCAAAACTTTACTGCTGGCCTTATATACAGAACATAGTCAGTTAAGACATGTTCTGTATGTTTATATGTTTTATATATTGTATTCTTAAAGTAAGTTAGAGAAAAGAAAATGTTATTAAGAAAATCATAAGGAAGAGGAAATACAGGGGCGCCTGGGTGGCTCAGTCAGTTAAGTGTCTGCCTTCAGCTCAGGTCATTATCTCAGGGTCCTGGGGTGGAGCTCCGAGTCGGGCTCCCTGCTCAGTGGGGAGCCGCCTTCTCCCTCTCCCACTCCCCCTGCTTGTGCTCTCTCTTTTTCTGTCAAATACACAGGATTGTATTATTTTTAAAAATCCATTTTTTAAACTAATTTTGACATTAAGAATATTGTAAGAATAGTAACAGTTCCCACATATCCTTTACCCAGATTCTCAAAGTGTCAATGTTTTATCACATGTGCATTATCCTTTTTCAGTCGATACCTATACGTTCACACATTTTTGTCTGAACTATTTGGGAATATGTCACAGGCATGATGCCTCTTTATCCTTAATACTTGAGAATTTATAAAATCAAGGGCATTCTCTTAGTATAAGTTCCGTACAATTATCAAAATCAGGAAATTGATACAAAACTTGTCTAATCGACAACCTCATTCAGTTTTTTACTTGTCACAGTGGATTTTATAGCAAAAATAAGAATTAGGGAATTCTGGCTGTGATACGGAAAATAGGTCAGAATGGGGAAGGCTAGAGATAGGCTATTTGATAGTCTAGGCCAAAGGTGATGAGGCAAGAGATAATGAGAGCAGTAGCATTAAGAATAACAAGGGAAGAATTTTGAGTTTATGAATAGTGGTTCTTAAGTGGAGGTGCACATCAGAATCATCTGGGGGCGCTCTTTAAAGTTTTGACCAGGTCCTGTCCCAAAATAATTGAATCTCCCTTGGGCATGAAATTATGGCCTTTGTAGTTTGATAGATAGTCTCAAATTTCAATGCTGAGTGACAGGTTTTAATAACCAGATGGGGGGCGCCTGGGTGGCTCAGTCGTTAAGCGTCTGCCTTTGGCTCAGGTCATGATCCCAGGGTCCTGGGATGGAGCCCCACATGGGGCTCCCTGCTCCGTGGGAAGCCTGCTTCTCCCTCTCCCCCTCCCCCTGCTTGTGTTCCCTCTCTCGCTGTGTCTCTCTCTGTCAAATAAATAAATAAAATCTTTAAAAAAAATAAATAACCAGATGGGTGTATGGAGCTGACTGGACTTGGGATGTAGAATCAAAGCCACTGGCAGGATTTCTGATTTAGGTGACTGGATGGTGATGGTGCTGGTAATTGAGGAAGGAAACCTCAGAGAAAGATGGTTTGTCTTTCCAGACGTACGTATGTGAGAGGTGCAGTTGCTGATTATGTCACCTAAATTTGTGTATGAGATTCCATTTGACTTCATATGTTTTCCATTTCTCCAGTTTAATCTGGTAATATACTCATATACTCTTCAGCCTCTCGCACTAAAAATATTTTAAGAGTTTTTATGCTAGTTAGGCTATATCAGTATATTGAGTCTATATGAAAAGTTAGGGAGGGGCGCCTGGGTGACTCAGTCGTTAGGTGTCTGCCTTCAGCTCAGGTCATGATCCCAGGGTACTGGGATCGGGCCCTGTGTCAGGCTTCCTGCTCCACGGGAAGCCTGCTTCTCCCTCTCACGCTCCCCCTGCTTGTGTTCCCTCTCTCACTGTGTCTCTCTCTGTCAAATAAATTTTTAAAAATCTTTTAAAAAAAGAAAAGTTAAATTACCCCAGGCGTTTATCCTGAGTTTACATCAGTAAGTGCAGTGGTAAATAGTGTCAGAGGAAGCTGTAACCTTGACCCTCAAGGCATCTTCCCTTTTGAAGAGATAAAGGCCAGCTACTCTTTGGATTTGTCTTTTCTTCTCAATCTGGTTGCTCTCCAGGCTTTCCTGTCTCAGTACGTCATTCTGACCACCTAATTAGCTGAGAGAAGCTTGGGAGTCATCTTGGTCCTTCATTCTCGTTACCTTTCTCTAAGACCATTTGATTCTGTCTCCAAAACAAACCCAAATTTGTGAATTTGTTTCCTCAGTCACCAGCTCATACTGGGACTGTCCTTGTGTCCTTACTGGGCTCTGGCTTCCTTTGTCACCTTCTTCCAGTCCTTTCTCCACATAGCAGCCGGAGCAGTTTCCTAAAGGTCCTGTTGTTCACTCACCTGCTAAAATTGTTCAGTGGCTTCCCGATTGTACCTGAAATATAAAATGCTTTTCACCTAAAAGACCTTGCATCATATGGCTCCTGCTTGCTTCTATGATTTCATCTCATGCCTCTCCTTATGGGCCTCTATTTTTAGTTTTCAATACCACCGAACTTTCCTGGCCTTTTTTGGGAAGTTAAACAAACTTTATATAATTTATTAATTTGCCCAGATCTCACAGTGGCAAAGCTTTGGTTATAGCCCTAATTTACCTGACTTTTCTTGCCCGCTGTGAAATTCTATTTCCTATAATGTAGTGTTTTGTATGTTTGTATGTGTTTGATGGTTTAGGAAGGACAAATAATGATTGATTCAGTGTGTGTGACCTAAAACTTCCAGTCTACTGGAATACCCTTATTTGTATATGTTGTGGTAAAATACACAGAATATAAAGTTTACCATTTTAACTGTTTTTAAATGTATAGTTCCGTGGCATTAAGCACATTCACATTGTTGTGCGACCATCTCCAGACCATCATCCATCCATCTCCAGAACTTTTTCATTTTCTCAAACTGATCTTCTGTTCCCATTGAACAGTTACTTCCCTTTAAGCCCTTCTCCAGCTTCTGGCAACTACTCCCTTTCTTTTACTAATCAAAAAACAATTGGTTTAATATTAGAAGATGAGTTTAAATCCCTCATCTTAGGTGAATAGACTTACTAGTAACTATGTTAGGCAAAAAACACGTTTAAACCCCCATTCTGCTTTCACCTCTTTCTGAAACATTTGTGGGGAGTGCGAGCAGTTCTAATAGTTTAATGCTTTTTCCTTCCTACTCTTTCCCCCACTGTACGTGGATTGCTAAAAGCATGTGCAGTGCTTCAACACTGGGCTCTTGTATACTACTCTTCTTGAATTTTGACCATTCTGAGGGATGCAGAACATTAGCAGTCACTCCCCCTACCCCTTGCCCTTAGGCCCCAGCAGCCACAGTTTATTCTGGATATTGCATATAAATGGGACCATACAATATATGGCCTTTGAGACTGCCTTCTTCACCTGGTATATTGTTTTTCAGAATTCGTCCATGCAGCATGGGTCACATATTTTTCCATCATGTGTATAATGTATCTCATTACTTTTTATGGCTGAATATCCCATTGTTCGGGTGTACCACATTTTATTTATCCATTCATCAGTTCACCAACATTTGGGTTGTTTCCCCTTCTTGGCCATTATGAATAATGCTACTGTGAATATTTGTGTACAAGTTTTTGTGTAAACGTATGCTTTCAATCTCTTAGGTACGCCCTTAGCCATGGCATTGCTGGGGCATATGACTACTCTATGTTTAACATTTTGAGCAACTCCCAATCTGTTATCTGAAGTGGTTGCATTATTTTTCATTTCCACTAGCAACATTTAAGTTCTAGTTTCTCCACATTCTCACCAACACTTGTTATTATCTTTATTTTCTAATTTTAGCCATGAAGTGGTATCTTCCTAATTTCCTAATGATGTTGAGCATCTTGTCCTATGTTTATTTTCTGTTAGTATGTTGTCTTTGGAGAAATGTCTTTTCAAATCCTTATCTATTTAAATTGGGTTATTTGTCTTTTTAGTCATCTGTAAGGTTTTGTTTTGTTTTTACATATCCTGTCTTACCAGATATGGTTTCCGATAATTTTTCCCATTCTGTAGGTTTTCTTTTTACTTTCTTGGTGTCCTTTGTAGCATAAATATTTTTTATTTTGATAAAGTCCCATTTGTCAGTTTTTTTCTTTGGTTGCTTGTGCTTTTGGTGTCCTAAGGTACTGTTGCCTAATCTAAGGTCACAAAGGTTTTTCTGTGTGGTGTGAGGTGTGTAGGTGTCGGGCTTCCTTCTTTTGCAATTTGGATATCCAGTTGTCTGAGCACCATTTGTTGAAAAGACATTCATTGAATTGTCCTGGCACCCTTGTCAAAAATCAATTGACCACATTTTCCGCTACAAATGGACTATTATTCCATTGATCTGTGTGTCTATCCTTATGCCAACACCACTCTGTCTTGGTTACTGTAGCTTTGTGTAGTAAGTTTTGACATCATTGAGTTTGTGTCCTCTCTACTTTGTTGTTTTTCTTTATGGTTTGGAGTATACTGGGTCCCTTGCATTTCCATATAAATTTAGATTAGCTTGCTATTTTCTCCAAAACAAAAACCTAGGATCTCGGTAAGAGTTATGTTAATTGTGTAGATAACTTTGGGGAGTATGGCCACCAACAACATTAAATCTTCCAGTGCAAAAAAATGCCACTTGGATGATAATGTAGGGTGTCTTTCCATTTATTTAGGTCTTTTATTTTAGCATTCTGTTGTTTACAGTGTACAAGTCTTGTCTTGTTTATTCGTAAGTATTTTATGTTTTTTTTTGTTTGGAAGCTATGTGTAATTGGGATTGTTTTCTCTGTTTCATTTTTAAATTATTCTTCGCTGGTGTATAGAAATACAATTGATTTTTGTCTGTATCTTAAACCTTGCAATCTTGCTGGAATCTTACTAGTTTTTCAAGAGCCCTTAAGATCTTCTGTAAATAAGATCATGTTATCTGCAAACAAATATTTCTGTGTCTTTCCCATCTGGGTGCCTTTTGTTTCTTTTTCTTGTTTAATTGCCCTAAATAGAATCCCCAGTAGAATATTGAATAGAAGTGGCAAGAGTAGACATTCTTGTCTTGTTCCTGATCATAGGGGGTAAGTGTAGCCTTTTATCATGAAGTCTTATGTTAGCTGTGGCTTTTGTAGGTGGCCCTTATCATGTTGAAGCCAGATCACAATTTAATTTTTAGGTTGTCAATATATTGTTTGGTCTGTTTGGTGACTTTTCATGGTGGTTGTATATCTATATCCAAATTAGAAATCATAGTTTTGCTCAATTACTAGAACCAGTGGGTCACTGAACTGGGTAACACGTAATCCTAAAATGTGTACAAGGATGTATGGAACCTTTTTGGATAAACATACTGTGCTTAACCTGAGCCGGATAAATAAGCGTTTATTTATTAAAACTATACATGTTGAGGCTTTTTAACTTCTACTTTTATTAGGATTAATAATCTGATTGACTCTGCCATTTGGCATTTAGCACAGTAATTCAGTTCTGTGAACCAAAGAAATGAACTTGAATTTTAAGTGTAGATCCAAATTATTTCTTGGCAGTCAGTCTTACTCTCTACATAGCCTAAGGGATAAATGGCATGATCTGTGCTTTTAGACATGGTAACTTTTATATTTTCATTTAAATTATGAAATTAAGTTTGAGGGATTCTTTGATGAATTGAAAAACTGGAGAATATTGTGAACTGTTTTGGAGATAAAAGCCAAGTGTGGAGTTACTATTTGGATACTTACAGAAAAGGAGATCTTTTTGTAGCCATTTTTTTGGATATAGGGTTCATCTCTTAAATTCAGGTGATAAAGTCCTTTTTGCTAGCTTTTGGATGAGTATAGAGTAGTTTTGCTGAACTTTCTGAAGGCTAAGCTGGACCAGGAGGTTTTTTGAGGGGGAGATGTAGGGATTAAGGAATTTAAATTTCAGATGTTGCTATACCAGCTAATAACCTTTCCAAGGAGACATTGTGTAAGCATGCATAGCAGATGCTATGTAAACCTTAGAAGTATCTAGAATATAGGAGCCAAATAAAATTGCTCTGGCAAGTAAAATACGGAGATAGTTACTACATTTTCATCATCTGAAGCCACAGTACTTTTGTATTACCTTAATGCCAGGAAAATATTTGGTTGGCTGGAAACCCAAATTCGTAAAATCAGGTATAATTTTATGAGAAACAAACATCCATATTTTTACGTTTTCTGGATTATCTCCTAATCTTATCAAAGTGAATCAAGCTGTGGTAGTCATAAAAGTCTTCACTTCAGAATTTTAGGGGTTCTAGTGTGTGCCTGGGGGGGTTATTTATTGACTCTCAACGCCTTTGTTTTCAGGATTGTTTAAAACAAACTTTATGGGGCGCCTGGGTGGCTCAGTCGTTAGGCGTCTGCCTTCGGCTCAGGTCATGATCCCAGGGTCCTGGGATCGAGTCCCACATCGGGCTCCCTGCTCTGCGGGAAGCCTGCTTCTCCCTCTCCCACTCCCCCTGCTTGTGTTCCTGCTCTCGCTATGTCTCTCTCTGTCAAAAAAATAAATAAAATCTTTAAAAAAATAAATAAATAAAACAAACTTTATGGGGGCACCTGGCTGGCTTAGTCGTTAAGCGTCTGCCTTCAGCTCAGGTCATGATTCCAGGGTCCTGGGATAGAGCCCCACATCAGGCTCCCTGCTCCGCAGGAAGCCTACTTCTCCTTCTCCCGCTCCCGCTGCTTGTGTTCCTTCTCTCATTGTGTCTTTCTCTGTCAAATAAATAAATAAAATCTTTAAAAAAAAAAAAACCAACAAACTTTATGTATCTTGGTAACCTGGAGTTGGTGAATAGTACAAAGATAGAAGTATCCTTGATGATTTCTGTCCTATAGTAAGTATACTTGGGAGCAAATCATATCTTAAGATTATGTGATAGAAATGACAGTCTTAACATAAAATTCCATTTGCTTTAGCTTCTGAAGAAATTGATTTATTTCCTAAAATGAAAAGTTAATGTTCAGTAAGTAGTGCCAGCAGTTTTGGGATTTAGTCAATAAAAAAACTAATTCTTAAACTTGGCAGCTATTTAAGGGAAGAAAAGTTCCACTGTTGATAGTCACCTTCCAGTAATGGAAATTAATAACCTGTGAAGCGGTGTTTCCAAGCAGTTGAGGGAAAGGAAAGACAAAGTTGTAAAATACAAAGATGACTGGTTGACAGAAGAACCCGGATTATTATTCTAATTCTGCATGACACTGGACAGATTAACCTCTACAGAATTGGGTAATTGGAGTAGACTTTTTAAAGGAGCTTTCTGGCTTTAGAAGATGTCTGATTCTGATAACATGGTCTTATCATTTGTTAACTGGGGCCATGAGTCCAGGTGTACTTTTGCTTTTAGGAAAAAAAGGATTTGGAGCAGTCTGAAAGTCAGCAAACACTTTAATCCATAACTGCCAAGCTCTCTAACCGCTGATACAAATACCCAAGATTCTGTGCTATAGAGCAGAGAGGTGTTTTTTTTTTGTTTTTTTTTTTTTTTGGCATACAGAGCCTTTTAGTAAATATTTGAGGCTCTGTGGGCCCCACACAGTCTCTGTAGAAAAATATATGTAATTAAGCCTCTAAAATTGTAAAAATCATTCTTCTCTTACAGGCTCTTTTAAAGATTTATTTTTTCATTTATTTGAGAGAGCATGTGTGTGCACCCACTTGAAGTGGGGACTGGGAGAGGGAGAGAATCTCAAGCAGACTCCATGCTGAGCTCAGAGCCTGACCTGGGGCTCCATCTCACGACCCTGGGATCATGACCTGAGCCGAAATCAAGAGTCAGACCCTTAACTTGCTGAGCCATCCAGGTGGCCCATTGAGGGCTCTTTTAAAAACAGACAAAAACAGGCCTTCAGATCTGGCTAGCTGCTTAGAGCAATGTTTTTTAAAAGTATGTACTTCATATGATCCAGTAATTCCATTTCTGGGTATATATCTGAAGGAAAAGAAATCACTATCCCAAAGAAATATCTGTACCCCTATGTTAACTTGTAGTGTTGTTTGCAATAGGCAAGACACAGAAACAACCTAAACATCTGTTGATGGATGAATGGGTAAAGAAATGTGTTATATATGTGCAGTGGAATATTACTCAGCCATAAAAAAGAAGGAAATCATGCCAGTTGCAACAACACGGATAGACCTTGAGGGTGTTATGTTAAGTGAAATAAGTCAGAGAAAGGCACATATTGTGTGGTCTCATTTATATGTAGAATCTAAAAAAAAAAAAAAAAAAAATCCCAAAAAAAAAACAGATTGGTGTTTGCCAGGGACATCCAGGTGAGGTAACTGGGTGAAGGTGGCCAAAAGGTACAAAATTCCAATTGTAAGACACATGTTCAGGGGATGTAATGTCAAAGATGGTGACTATAGTTAACAACACTGTATATTTGAAAGTTGCTAAAAGCTCTTACCACAAGGAAAAAAAATTAAAACTATGAGCTGACGGATGTATTAACTAATTGTAGTAATCATTTTGCAGTTTATACATATATCACATGTTGTACACCTTAAGCTTATACAGTGTTATATATTGATCTCAATAAAACTGGGGAGGGGGAAAAGAAGTATAATTAAGTGGTGTAATTAAGTAAAATATTGTTAAGCAATTTACATAGTATTGCTGGAACATTGTTAAATAGCTTTTACCTGTTTCTAAAATGATAAACATGGGGTGCCTGACTGCCTTAGTTGATAGAGCATGAGACTCTCTTGATCTTGAGATCATGAGTTTAACCCCTGACGTTGGGAGTAGAGATTACTTACCCCCCCCAAAAAACAAAAAACAACAAACCCAAATGCTCTAAAATGATAAACATGGATCAGAGAAGTAGAAGCAAAAATGTATGACCAAATAAGGTGGGGAGCAGGTTTGCTCTCGTGCCTTTTCCCCCATATGGAGTTGTTTTGCAGTGAGAAGGATAGAAGAAAGGGCTATCTGGAGGTGTAAGTCTGAGCCTCTGCATCCAGATAGTGTAGAAATCATTATCTTAGGTGTTCCTATAAGTCATAATTCTGTTTCAGAATCCGAGATGTTAAGTTCTTAATCTTAAGAACTTGTACATAAGCAGAAGAGCAAATAGTCTTATAGAAATCAGGGCAGATGTATTAGAAGCAGAGAGTTTTGAGACCTAGGGCCCTTCATTCATCAGTCAGGGTAGCTAAGACTTTTAAGAACCTGAGAAACAAGGGACTCAGGAAGGTCTCCTTTGACCCATCAGATCACGATGGACTAGTTGATCTCGAAGCCTCACCTAAATCTCCTGGGGCTGGCATTTCCTGATTTCCTGTAATTACCTCCTCCCCATTCCCCATGACTCAGAGGTAGTCACAGTGCCAGTAAGTACCATCTCCATCCATGTCACTCTGATTAAGATTTTGGAAAAATTAGAAGAAAGCACGTTGTATTGGGAACACATTTCCTAAGTGTGATACAGAACTTCCAAGAGCACCAGATTTGACTATGTAAAAATGTAAAACAACTTTGATCTTGAAGATAAAAGAATTTTGAAAAATAAAGTATTCCAATGCTCAGAAAAATAGAAGATTGAGAATGAAGAAATGGCAGGGATTAAATTTGGTGGGAGTATATGTGGGAAAATTCTGCTTCTATGAATCTGTCCTCCGGAAGTAATCTCAGTGCACAAAGAGGTTTAGCATATAACAGTGTAATAGGAAAAATAAGAAATGCCTAGATGGCCATGAAAATGGTGACTGACTTACTATGTAGTATGGCTATAAACGCTGTGACCTTGAGCAGGTTTGCTTTGTGTGCCTCATTTTTCTCATCTGTAAACTGGGAATGAAGATAACCACCTCTTTCTTAAAATTATGAAGGTTGTTAGTAACCCGTAACGCCCTTATGGCAGTGGTTGGTATGGAATAAGCAGGCATTCCCCAAATTTTAGTGGGTGTTAGCACTATGCAGCCATTAAAAAAGCATGAGACAGATAAGTATATATTAATGTAAAAGGTTTGTGATTTCTGTTTTAATAAAGTTTTAGTAAGTGTTATCCGTAGAGAGATGCCTAGGAGAGAAAGATGTTAACAGCTGGTATCTATTTGGATGAGGGGACTGAGGAACGGGTTTTCACCTTTTAAAAGCAGGCTTTACTTTTGTAATAATGAGAAAACTGTTGGTGGGTATGCCAGATACTGTGTGCTGTAAGCTTGCTTAGTAACGGGCTGCTTCTGCAGCATCTCATGAGCTGTTACACCTCCAGTCACTGGAAGTTTGGCTCTTTAGGACCAGCTATGCCTTTTTTAGTCTGTTTTATTATAAAATATTCGCTATTACTAGCTACAATATACTCATCTGTTCTGTACGTTAGTTTTTCACTTTTTAGTCACACAAAAGTTTGATTCCTCCTGCCACGATAGCCCCGTTAGGTGGGTGAAGGTAAATTCATGGCCCTTTTAGAACCGGAGGGGAGCTTAAGTGACTAGAATCTGGAGCAGCTGCAGCTTGTCCAGTCGAAAGAGACAGTTGTGGTGGAACGGGGAGTCTTGAGTGCTAACAGTGTGGTGTATGCTAAAATTTTATTTTATTTTTTAAAGATTTTATTTATTTATCTGAGAGAGAGAGACACAGAGCACAAGCAGGGGGAGAAGCAGACTCCTCGCTGAGCTGGGAGCCTGATCCCAGGACCTGAAGATCATGACCCAAGCTGTAGGCAGACTCAACCATCTGAGCCACTCAGGCGCCCTATGCTAAAATTTTAATTTCCAAGCTAGTTTTAGCACTTTCAGCTGTTCATGTAATTATTTTCAAACCCTTTACCATCTTGATGGTTTTCTTTGGTGCCCAGACTTAAATGCCATTATGTAAATGGAGTCTGGTTGATAGTCTAGACACTCCTTAGTCTGCTTTTACAGGCTAAGGACACTTCTTTGGCAACCTTCATCGCCTTACCAGCTAAAGCCCTGCTCTCACATGTGCTCTTTCCCCTACACCTCCGATCTCTGCTAGCATACGTGGTTTTTTTGTTGATAGTCTAAATGTAGAATTTAAGTAACAATCACTGTTGCCTCATTCGGCTCAACCAAGTCTGAGATCTCTTTGGTCCTGACTCTCTTCCTTGTTCTTTTTGTGATGTTCTTCAACTTGATAATATCATAAATCTGTGATGCTGGTTTATTAAAGGAAATAATGTGTGCAAGTACTTCATGCGTTGACAGATATTTTACCTGGTGTCCACTGTGCACCAGCACAGTGCTTGGGGCTAGGAAATGAGCAGTGACTGAGTAGGAAGACTTACCGAGCACGTGGTGTGAGAGCCTTGGAAAAGGAAAGGACAGCTGTCTGTGGGCACATTGAAAGGGATAGCAACCTAAAGTGGGAGTTCACGGAGAGGCTTGCTGGGTGGGGTCAGGTGGGGTGAAGGAGAAGAGGGTGTGTGAGACTCAGAAAGAACTTTGAGGAATTGGAAACCATTGTGTTGTGTTAGAGGAAGGGGATTGTGGTCAGAAGCAAGCAGCAGCCAGGTCCTGGGAAGTCCTGTAAACCACGGTTAAGATACTAACTTGATCTCAGTTCTGGGAGGAAGAAACTATTGAAACATTTTATTTTATTTTATTTTTAAAGATTTTATTTATTTGAGAGGGGGAGAGAGAGAGAGAGCACACATGAGCAGGGGGAGGGAGAAGCAGACACAGGAGCAGGGAGCCCGATGGGGGGCTTGATCCCAGGACCCTGGGATCACGACTGTAGCCGAGGGCAGACGCTTAACGACTGAGCCACCCAGGCGTCCCATTATTGAAACATTTTAAATTTAAATAAGAGTATTACATTTGCTCTTTTTTTTTTTTTTTTAACATTTGCATTTTTGAAAGATGAGTCTTCTCATGGGTAATACTCCCAAAAAATGGACTGGGAGCAAACTTGGTATTAGCGATTTGTGATGTTCCTTCCCTGCTCACTCTTGAGGCCTGGAGAAAGTAGGCAAGTGGGCTTCTCAAGTGAGGAATTTCATTCACTCTGACTATAAAAATCTATGACTCAAATCAGAAACATAATGAAAATGTTTGAGTCATAGTTAAATGTTTAAGTAATTTAGGTTAATTCTATTACAGCTTGCTTTTCCTAGGAGCCATTTAAACTCAAAAACAATAGTGATATTTAGGAGGTAATTTCTGATCTTATATATAGTTTTTCCTTAGAAAAGACTTGAATAGCTGGTAGAATTTGTCACAGTAAAGTAGATTTTTTCCCCCCTACATATAACCAATTCATAAAAAGGCCTTTTCTGTGGGGCACTTGGGTCACACAGTTGGTTAAGCATCCAACTCTTAGTTTCAGCTCAGGTCTTGATCTCAGGGTCATGAGATCGACCCCTGGGTCAGGCTCTCTGCTTAGTGTGAAGTCTGCTTAAGATTCTCTCTTCCCCTGCCCCTTCTGCCCTCCCCTCCTGCCAACATATGTGTGTGCTCTCTTTATATAAAATAAATTTTTTTTTTTAAAGATTTTATTTATTTATTTGAGAGAGAGAATGAGAGACAGAGAGCATGAGAGGGAGGAGGGTCAGAGGGAGAAGCAGACTCCCTGCCGAGCAGGGAGCCCGATGCGGGACTCGATCCCGGGACTCCAGGATCATGACCTGAGCCGAAGGCAGTCGCTTAACCAACTGAGCCACCCAGGCGCCCCTAAAAT
Source organism: Neomonachus schauinslandi (assembly GCF_002201575.2). Taxonomy (NCBI): domain Eukaryota; kingdom Metazoa; phylum Chordata; class Mammalia; order Carnivora; family Phocidae; genus Neomonachus; species Neomonachus schauinslandi. The sequence continues at coordinate 84,408,193 of NC_058416.1, read as the reverse complement.
AAATATTTTTTAAGGCCTTTTCTAAGTAATGCTGATTTTAACTATCAGCATTCATTTATTTTAAAGTTTATTTAATTTTTTTTAGTAATCTCAACACCCAGCAGGGGCTTGAACTCACAACCCCGAGATCAAGAACCACATGCTCTACCGACTGAGCCAGCCAGGCGCCCCCATCAGTATTTATTTTTGATGGAATGGTGTAACATCGTTTAAGTACCATGGCTTACGAACATTCTTTCCCAGGTTTTAAGATAAAGTTTGTGTTCATTTCTAAAATGTGGCAGAGTAATTTCCTTTGACTTTTACTTGCATTCTTGGTGACCTAGCATAAAGCATACATTGAGGATTTTGTTCAGAGTGGAAATCCCTATTGTGGTAGCAGATTAAAGAGCTTACGGACTTATGAAGCCAAGAGCTGAATTTGAAAAGTGTCAGATGTTAAACAAATCTAAGGTATTTATAATAGAGTTTATTCTTTTATTACACCACCAGAACCCAAGAGACGGGGAAAAAATTTCAGAGGAAAAAATTGCAGAGCATCCACTTGGCAAGAGTAAGAATTTTCCACTACCACTTGCCCTAAGGGCATTGACATGCCCCATCAGGGAAATATTACTGGGTGTGATCATCAGGAACAGCACTGCCTGCTCCTCACTCACAAAGCCCTCTGTCTGAAATTCATAGAAGCCTGCAGACAAAAGAAAGTTATGTCTTAGTTTGAAAAGTATCCATTGAATCTTACGAATCTTTTCCTTCCTTAGAGTGTGCTTCTTTTTTTTGTTTTGTTTTTTGTTTTTTGTTTTTTTTAAAGATTTTATTTATTTATTTGACAGAGAGAGACACAGCGAGAGAGGGAACACAAGCAGGGGGAGTGGGAGAGGGAGAAGCAGGCTTCCCACAGAGCAGGGAGCCCGATGCGGGACTCGATCCCGGGACTCCAGGATCATGACCTGAGCCCAAGGCAGTCGCTTAACCAACTGAGCCACCCAGGCGCCCTAGAGTGTGCTTCTTAATGGATTCAATCCTAAATTGACTCTTAGAAAAATAAAAAGCAGAGTCACACAGTAGGTTGTCTTTCCTTAATTGAACTTCCTTAGGTGAAACCCCTTTTACTTCGAGCTTTAGTTTCCTAACTAAAATGAGGACATGGGTTGATTAAGATGATGTGAGGGTTTTTCTAGCTAAGAGAATACTAGAACATAGCAGGGGAGTTTTTTTGGTTGTTTTTTTTTTATGTTTAATTCATTCGATACACAGCACATGAGCACGGGGAGGGGCAGAGGGAGAAGCAGGCTCCCTGCTGAGCCAGGAGCCTGATGTGGGGCTTGATCCCAGGACCCTGGGATCGTGACCCAGCTGAAGGCAGACACTTAACCGTCTGAGCCACCCAGGCGCCCCCATAGCAGGTTTTTAAAGACCAGTTTGGATTGATGCTTCTGTATGGATTTATGCTGCTTTTTCACAGAGATCAGTTACAAATGGAAACAAATGTAAAACTTTATTTGGGAGAGAGCTTGCACCTTTGCAGATGAGCAGGGGGAGGGACAGAGGGTGAGGGAGAGGGAGAGAATTTCAAGCCAACTCTGCTAATCGCAGAGCCCAACGTGGGGCTCAATCCAACGACCCTGAAATCATGACCTGAGCTGAAATCAAGAGTCAAGATGGCTGGGGCGCCTGGGTGGCTCAGTTGTTAAGCATCTGTCTTCAACTCAGGTCATGATCCAAGGTCCTGGGATCGAGCCCCGCGTCGGGCTCCCTGCTCGGCTGGAAGCCTGCTTCTCTCTCTCCCACTCCCTCTGCTTGTGTTCCTGCTCGGTCAAGATGCTTAATTGACTGAGCCACCCAGGTGCCCCCAATGTAAAACTTTAAGGTAATAAATTTCTCAGGTATTGGGGGAATTAAGGTCTTCTTGGCCTAGAGCTGGCATACTTGGCACATGAGAAACAGCACAAAGTAAACAGGCTGTTCTGAATAAGCCCTTCATGGGATCTGAAACCCATTATTATGCTTGGTTATTGTTGTTTCTTGTATTTTTTGTGTTTGGAGAACTTTTTTTAAAAGGTGGATTCCCATCCCAAATGCATTGAACCAGATTTTTTTTTTTTAAGATTTTATTTATTTGACAGAGGGAGACATAGTGAGAGAGGGAACACAAGCAGGGGGAGCGGGAGAGGGAGAAGCAGGCTTCCCGCGGAGCAGGGAGCCCAATGCGGGGCTCAATCCCTGAGATCATGACCTGAGCCGTAGGCAGAAGCTTTTTTTTTTTTTAGATTTTATTTATTTATTTGACAGCGAGAGCAGGAACACAAGCAGGGGGAGTGGGAGAGGGAGAAGCAGGCTTCCCGCCGAGCAGTCAGCCCTATGTGGGACTCGATCCCAGGACCCTGGGATCATGACCTGAGCCGAAGGCAGATGCTCAACGACTGAGCCACCCAGGCGCCCCGAAGGCAGAAGCTTAACGACTGAGCTACCCAGGCGCCCCTTGAACCAGATTCTTGAAGAGTGGGTCCTGAGGTTGTATAGTTTATAAATGGCTCCCAGATGATATTTTTCTTTTAACTCCTAAATATTTAATTGCCTCCCAGTTAGAATGGCTGTTGTCAGATGGAAGAAAAGTTGAGAAAAGCTTGAGGTCAGTTTTTAAGGGCTTCCCAGTTCATTTGTTCTACTAGCATTTGACAGCTGAGTCATTTCTAAATATATGGCCAACAATTAAATGTGTATCCATACAATTTCTGTACAGCAAAGAAATTATTTAATATATTTAAAATAGACCTTTGGAGCAGGGGTGCCTGGCTGGCTCAGTCAGTAGAGTGTGCAACTCTTGATGTCAGGGTTGTGAGTTTGGTTTCCATGTTGGGCATAGAGATGGCTTAAAAATAAAATCTTAAAAAGAAAAACCTTTAGGGGGGAAAGTAGCTGTTTTTTTATAATGCCAGTTTTAATGCTGCATATATATAGTAATATATAGTATATATAGTAAGTAACTGTCTTAAACTAATAGCTAATATGTTCACCATGTTACCCAGGAAAGAAATTTAATATTGGTATTTATTGCCTCAAAGATACGTTCCACCTGTTTTAAATCCTCTGAGCTTCCAGTGAAACACAGCAAAATAAATGCCAAGATACTTCCTTTGATTCTTCTCATAGTTTATCCTCAATTTGAATATTAGATTGGCTTTAAATCTGGTAGGTATATGAGAGTACATGCTGTGGCTTATACATAAAATTGTTGAACTAGAAAAACAGGATGCAACTTTCAGTATAAAATGAAATGTTCTGGGCACTTGGGTGGTTCAGTCAGTTAAGTGTCTGCCTTTAGCTCAGATCATGATCTCAGGGTCTGGGATTGAGCCCCGTATTGGGCTTCCTGCTCAGCGGGGAGTCTGCGTCTGCCTCGGCCCACCCCCCGTGTGTGCTCTCTCTCTTTCTCAAATAAATTTTTTAAAAAATGATTTTTATTATTATTATTTTTTAGAGCGCACAAAACAGGGGGAGCTGCAGGGAGAGGGAGAAGCAGGCTCCCTGCTGAGCAGAGAGCCTGACTTGGGGCTTGATCCTAGGACCCTGGGATCATGACCTGAGCCAAAGGCAGACGCTTAACCAACTGAGCCACCCAGGCATCAGATGTTCTGCTTTTAAATTGCTGGTATATGATCGGCTATTGGAGTGCAGAAGTGTCTTAGTACTTAAAGATTGTGGGGACCCCTGTGCCATGTTAGAAATTTTCCTGTGACATAAATTGCCTATGACAGCAAGAAACATTTTCAAGTAAATTTTCCATTTAGGGTCATAGGTTCATCATTGAACCTTATATTCTTTTCATGTTCCAGATCATGCGTGATCAAGTTAATTATGACATCCAGAAATAATACAGTAAAAAATTTTAAATGGTTTCAAATTTTCATCTTGATGGGGCATTTTAGCTGTTTAGATCACTGAAGTTTCGTATATGGTTGATTGTAGTAGGAGCAGAATTAAAGTGAAAGGTTCTCATTTATTCAGTCCGGGAGTATTGCTGTTCATTGCATAAGCATTTCCAGCAGGAATTTCACCTTAACCTAATGTGTCCCTGCAGTCAAATGCAAGGATGATCTTTGCCTCTGGAGATTATATACTGACAGTCTGTTTCTGGGCTGCTTTGTGACCACATTTCCTAGTTAGGCTATAGGGCTGTTTAATGAACTGGAGCTCAAAAAGCAAATAAATCACAGTCTTCTGAACTTCAAAGCTCTGAAACGCAGAAAAATCAGAGCTAAATTGAAGGCTTAACAGATGAAATGAATCTACTTGGACAGAAGGCTATTTTGCCAATTTACATATATAACCAGACGGTTAAAATTCAGTATGTAGAGTAATCATGGAAAATGAACATTTGACTTAAAAATACTATATGTAGAGGTGCATAGGTGGCTCAGTCGTTCAAGCATCTGACTTGATTTTGGCTGAGGTCGTAATCTCAGGGTGGTGAGATTCAGCCCTGCATTGGGCTCTGTGCTGGGCATGGAGCCTGCTTAAGATTCTCTATCTGCCTCTCCCACCCACCCCCCACTCCCTCTTAAAAAAAACAAAAACAAAACAACAACAACAACAGAAAACTATATGCAATTCTAGGGGAGACTGTACTTGTTCTAATTTTTAGCTCTCCCTTATGTCAGACTTGGAAAACTACCGTATTTACCTTTCAGAAAGTCAGGGAAAGCTGTTGTACACTTATTTTAATATCCAGTTGTTTTGGTACTGATAAGTATGTGTTCAACAATATTTGAATGTCTACAGTGTTCTGGACACTATTCTCAAGACCATGTAAAACATTGGCTTTATCTGTTCCTGCATCTGCACTGTGGCATTTACTCTATAAAACTAGAGATGTGGACCCTTTAAGAGCTGTTAAAGGAGCTCTTTGGCCCAGGGAAGAAGACTCATTTGACTTACAGATCCTCTTGATGTGATGCAAGAGGTTTATTCATTTATTTGATAAATCAGATTTCAAAAGTACAAAGTGAAAAGTCTCCCTCCACTCCGTACCCAGTTACCTAGCATTAAGATTTTGTAATACCTTCCCAAAGGTATTTCGTTATATGAATGACAGTCGATACAGGTGATGCTTCACACTTGTGTTTTCCCCCTTAATATACAGTGTATCTTAGAGGAAATTTTCACTTTAGTGTGAATGGAGTTGTCTCATCTTTCTACTGTTAATAATAAAACTACTCTGTGACTAAACATATTCTGCTGAGCCTATCTGAAGAGTAAATTCCTTGTAGTGGATTATGTGGGGTAAAAAGATTGTGCTTTGTAGTTTTTTTTTTTTAAAGATTTTATTTATTTATTTGACAGAGAGTGAGAGAGGGAACACAAGCAGGGGGAGTGCGAGAGGGAGAAGCAGGTCCCTAGCCGAGCAGGGAGCTGGATGTGGGGCTCGATCCCAGGACCCCGGCATCATGACCTGAGCCGGAGGCAGATGCTTAACGACTGAGCCACCCAGGCGCACCTGTGCTTTGTAGTTTTGATATATTGTCAAACTGTACTCCAGAGGTTTTATAACATTTTTTTTCTTCATACTTAGCAGCATATAAGGGTGGTCACAAAGTCTGGAAGCAGAGTTGAATTATAAACACTGAAATGAACTGTTACTTTTACATAGACCATGTGATGCGTTACATGCATTTAATTTGTCCTTATTAACTGTGCACTAACACAGAATTTCATTGATCTCTGCTCAGGCACTTGCCTCTAGTGATTTAGAACTCTGATTTTTTTTTTCTCCCTATTTACACCAAAATTTCCAGATTTTATAGTCCCCCTATAATAAGAATCCCTATTTCTATACATCTTTGTAAACTTGATGCATTTTCTCAACTCTTGTCAATTTGTTTTAAATTTATGTCTCTGTAGTTTTATTTCTTATGATATTTTATCTCTTCTGAAGATGGGATAAACCATGGTATATACAACTTGATTCCCCTCACCATGCCATGTGTGTGTGTAAGTGTGTAAATAATGTGTCTTTAGAGTTTTTCCCAAGCATTATTCTCTTCCTTCCTGTGTAATTCAAATCCGGTATCTATTTAGCAAGAGTTTTTGTGACCCTAAGGAGAAGGTGGTTATCTTGCTTAATTTAACAGATTTTTATGTATTTGTGCTGTATACAGGCTATGTATTTTCTTTAAGATGTGTTTTACTTGGAGACAGATTTCATCTCTATGAAACATGAATTGCAAAATTACTTATTTTAGCTGCCTTTTCTCCAACTAGTTGGTGACAAAGTTCCTGCTGATATAAGATTAACTTCCATCAAATCTACTACTCTAAGAGTTGACCAGTCCATTCTCACAGGTAAGCATTATACATTGGAAGGTCTCTGAATGTTGAAGTCCTGCTCAGACCCCGTGCTGAGTGAGTTGGCTCCTGCCCCTCCTGTCCCTTTTTAGGGTTTTACCTTAATCCTGTCCAAGATAGTTCATTCTTTCTTTTTTTTTTTTTAAGATTTTATTTATTTATTTGACAGACAGCAAGAGAGGGAACACAAGCAGGGGGAGTGGGAGAGGGAAAAACAGGCTCCCGGGGCTCGATCCCAGAACCCTGGGATCATGACCTGAGCCGAAGGCAGACACTTAACGACTAAGCCACCCAGGCGCCTCCAAGATAGTTATTTCTTAGTGCTTTAGAAATCTGGCTTTTTTGCCAGTGTTTAAAGGGTTTAAAGGGTTTAAAGAAACTTGGCTTTCATCTCATAAGACCTCTATTTGTCTTTTAATTTTATAAAAAATTAGCTTTCGGGGTGCCTGGGTGGCTCATTTGGGTAAGCGTCTGCCTATGGCTCAGATCATGATCCTGGGGTCCTGGGATTGAGTCCCGCATTGGGCTCCCTGCTCAGTGGGGAGCCTGCTTCTCCCTCTCCCACTCCCCTGCTTGTGCTCACTCGCTCGCTCTCTCTCTTCCTCTCTCTTGGTCAAATAAATAAATCTTTAAAAAAAAAAAATAGCTTTCACCAAAAATCTCTTTTATGTTTTTACTTTCTAAAAAAAGTTACAAATTTCTACATTAGCAGAGGTAATAATCTCAAGGTTGAAGCGTTGTCTCTCTGTTTTATGAAAATGAATTAATTACTTAGTGTTCTTTTCCCAGGCAGGAGAGAGAGGTTCCGGAGCTATAATTTTTTTCATTAGAGAAATGCTGATCTTGCATCTGACATATTTGCAATGATCAAATGTACAGTTAACAAAAGTTAGCACCCTCCAAAAACGGTGAATGTTTTACTGCCTAAAGTTTGCACGCTTAGATTTGAAATTGTTTGGAACATTTTTCCATTTTTGTTTGATAAAGGCACAGTCTAGGGTGGAGGGTTCTAATTAACTGGAAGTAAGGTGGTCAGAAGATTAACTTAACACAATGCTAACCTGAATTAAATAGGGTAAATAGAAAACCCAAAGGTAATCAAGATTTATCTTATTATCAGTTTTGAAAAGCAGCGGAAGTCCTAGGAGGTAGTGCTGTGAGTAACCTGGGCTCTTTGTTTCTCTATGAATAGCTTAGTTACTAAAACTCCCATTAGCAGCAACAAGCTGAAAGCTGATTGATCCATAAAATGTTGGGAAACTGATTAGGTGGTGCATAGAAGATTTTCATAGTATGCCTACAGAAATAATTATCTTTTAAAACCTCTCATAAAACTTATTCAGTGGTTTTTTTGTTAAATAATGATACTGTAGTTTCAGACTAGAGTGAGGAACCAGGTTTGTTCAGATATCGAGAGGGAAGTCGGCTCCCTGAAATTTAAATGAACAACTGGAGCCATATTTCATGTTACTCAGACCAACCCCAGTTATATATTTCATAAGCGATGTTAAGTACTGTTGAAACCAGATTCAACAAGACATTGTAAAAGTTCAAGTAGTCCTTTATCTACCATGTGATGTTTTTAGTGCTGATTGTTTTTCAGTTTTATTTTATTGAAATAGAATGGTCTGATCACTCATTACTAATGAAGATATTTCTAAAACAATGTTTTCATTTCTCATGTCTGGCATTAATGAACAAAAATAGGCTTCCCAGTACATGCTTCTCATTATACGTATAATGTATCTAGTATGTTCATTGTGTTAAGAATAAATATACTTTGACCTTTTTATGAAGTATTAGAGAGTGTATATACGTAAGTTTACAACAAATATAAATATATATTCACAGTATTATTAGAGTATAAAGTTGATACCTGAAAATAAACTAGATTTGAATAGTTACTCCGGGAAATACAGGCAATTGACTGGGATTCTATTTCTAAATTTTACTAGTTTTTCTCCTTCAAGTGAATTGGGTCTTTTATCTCCTTTCCTGAGAGTGGTGGTAGCATGAGTGGATGAGGGCTCAGGGTCTAGGTATGAATTGCACAGACCTAACAGTCCCTTCTCACAACCTGCTTAGGTGAGTCTGTATCTGTCATCAAGCACACTGACCCCGTCCCGGACCCACGGGCTGTCAATCAAGATAAAAAGAACATGCTCTTTTCTGTAAGTACTTTGTCAAATGTTTTTTTTTTTTTTAAGATTTTATTTATTTATTTGACAGAGAGCGAGAGCAGGAACACAGGCAGGGGGAGTGCGAGAGGGAGAAGCAGGCTTCCCGCGGAGCAGGGAGCCCGATGTGGGGCTCGATCCCAGGACCCTGGGGTCATGACCTGAGCCGAAGGCAGACGCTTAACGACTGAGCCACCCAGGCGCCCCGCAAAATGTATTTTTATTTGGAGACATTCTCAGAATTTAAAATCTGCAGGGTTTTAAGTTTGTTTATTTTTAAGTAAACTCTACAGCCAGTGTGGGGCTTGAACTCAAGACCCCCAAGATCAAGAGTCACATGCTCTTCTGACAGAGCCAGCCAGGCTCCCCAGTGTTGTCTGTTTTAATTAGCAAGTTTTTGAGGGGGGAATAAAAGATCAGGTCAGACATCTTTAAATTCTTTATCTGTAAACCTTGAAAAGTAGATTTGTGTGGAAAAGGCTTCTTAAAATGATATGGGCGAGGTATGTGTTTAGAGAGAGAGCAGATGTGGCAAACCATTTAATAACGGTGAGTCTGAATGAAAAGCAAAACGGATGTTCATTGTACTACTTGTTTTTCTGTTAAATTTTTTTGAAATAAAAAGTTGAGAAATTTGTATATTTTGCTTGTTTGGTATTTTATATGCTATTTGAAGTGGTAGGTTCTGTGGGTTAGTGTGGGAGCCTAACCACTCCTAGTAAGTAAAGTGCTACAGAATCACGGTGGAAATAATGAAGTTGTATCATGCCAGTGCTAGGAATTAAAGTGGGGTGGGGAGAGAGCCCTGTACTTGATTTCATTGATTTTTTGAATGCCAGTGCTTGAGTGGAGATCCTCAAGGTAGCACATGGTGCTGGTTGCCCTGCTTATTGTGGGTGATGAAAGTAGGGGAGGTGGGACTATTGGAGCCCGCAGTGGAGAATGCTTAGGGCTGAGGACTGTATGGAGTTTGAAAAATGAGGAACGCAGAGGGGTTAGAGCACTGTTGAAGCCCGAAGCTAGTCTGCAAGCCAGGTTCGGTATGGTGAATAGAGATTCCGGGGGGGTCAGGGCGGAGCTGCTCTGGGCGAGTGGGGACCACATGAAATGCGAATCAAGGAGAGCTGTACCATGCCGCCTGCATCAAGGTTGGATGGCTGGTTCTCTGAGGAGCAGACCCTCCAAGGCCCAGTAGAATATGACAGTCTGGGTGCTCTAGTCAAAACCCACCTGAGTCTGAGTTTGCTAGTCAGTTTTAAGTTGGGTGCGATGTTAATCTTATAACCAGTTTCCTCTACTTCTGTCGTAGGGTACGAACATTGCTGCTGGCAAAGCCATGGGAGTGGTGGTGGCAACTGGAGTGAACACAGAAATTGGCAAGATCCGGGATGAAATGGTGGCAACAGAGCAGGAGAGAACCCCCCTCCAGCAGAAACTAGACGAGTTTGGGGAACAGCTTTCCAAAGTCATCTCCCTGATTTGCATTGCAGTCTGGATCATAAACATTGGGCACTTCAACGACCCAGTTCATGGAGGCTCCTGGATCAGGGGCGCTATTTACTACTTCAAAATTGCGGTGGCTCTGGCTGTGGCAGCCATTCCTGAAGGTCTGCCTGCTGTCATCACTACCTGCCTGGCTCTTGGAACTCGCAGAATGGCAAAGAAAAATGCTATTGTTCGAAGCCTCCCTTCTGTGGAAACCCTTGGTTGTACTTCCGTTATCTGCTCAGACAAGACTGGTACACTGACGACGAACCAGATGTCTGTGTGCAGGGTAAGTGGGAGTGATTTAAGATTCTTTGCTGGTGGTGGTCATTGGTTCATCCTAGGAATATGCCCTCATGCCATCAAAACCTTGAATTCGTAATTTGATACCTTTTTGAGTGCTTTAAACAAACGGGTTATGTGTATAGCCAGAGCCCAAGGTAATCTGATGCCCCAGAGGAATTAGTCATCGAATTCCTAAAATTAATTCATGGAATAAAGGGTATCTGCATAGTTGATGTGCTTATGTTGGGGAAGGTGACTATAGGCAATCTATTAATGTGTTAGGTGACTATGTTCCCTTTGTATTCCTGCTCCTCTGTCTCTGAGTGCATCGTGTGTTACTGCACTTACAGCCTTAAAGGAAGAGAGTCCTATAAAGCAGCTAGTTCCCTCCCTACCTGCCTAGCTAAACTTCTAACTGGTATTTCCATAACACATTGAATGAGACATGCTTTCTTGAAAGTTAAATAATTGCCTTTAACTTGCTTTGTTGTATGTGTTCATCCTTCCTTTCTTAGGTTGTTTTGACCATCACTGGGGGGATAAAATAAGAAACTGTTTAAACTTGCGCTTAGAAAAGTAGTAACTACAGAAACACTGATACAGCTGAATTATGTTCTCTTCCTAGGTTTTATTTAAACAACTTTGTACAAGTCTTTTCAAAGTATAATTTTCCAGAAGGTACACAACTCATAAAAATATTCAGTGGACACTGGGTCAAAGATTGTTTGGCTTGTTAAATAATGAGGGAATCAGTAAAACTGGTTACAAGAGCATTTGAGGAAGTACTCAATAACAGCATAGAATTGCTATATGTTAGATTGCAAAAACTGGTTAATATCCAGTAGGGCAGTAAAACTACAGGTTATCTTTCCTACAGGACACAAATCCATAATTTCATGTAACATGAGCTCTTAATAGTAAGTAGCACAGTGGAACAATGTTAAATTTTTCTAGAATACTACATCTTGGAGTGAGCCTCTTAAAAGAATGCTTCTGAATGACATTGAAGGGACATGTGGGCATCCTCTTGGCCTTAGCTCCAGGGTTTTGGATAATATTTTTTTGCATTAGAAATTGTTTTTTTTGTTTTTTTTTTTTTTAAGATTTTATTTATTTGAGAGAGAGAGAATGAGAGACAGAGAGCACGAGAGGGAGGAGGGTCAGAGGGAGAGGCAGACTCCCTGCCGAGCGGGAGCCCGATGCGGGACTCGATCGCGGGACTCCAGGATCATGACCTGAGCCGAAGGCAGTCGCTTAACCAACTGAGCCACCCAGGCGCCCCTAGAAATTGTTTTTAATACAGTTAAACCCTCTGAATCTTTATCTTGCCAAATTTAAACTCAGGATGATTTTTAGATACACAGTCATCATCAGCGTCCATCCCATCCTCCACCCCCACCCCCCACCCAAGCCAAACTCTGTGTAGTCCAGATCCCGACTTAGAATGAACTGACAGGTGTTTTGTCTCTTAAGTGGTAAGCTGCCAGTCTGTCCTGGGTTTCACCAGAAGTGCAGGGTTTGACTTGGCTACCTAAGTTTTCATTCCTTGGAACCAGAAAAGGTTGCGTAAATTAGCTAATAGCTAGTTGGCAACTAATTTCAAACTGTGGCAGAAAATCAAATTTCAAAATAAGAATAAAACAGGGTCCGGGCACCTGGGTGGCTCAGTTGGTTAAGCGACTGCCTTCGGCTCAGGTCATGATCCTGGAGTCCCTGGATCGAGTCCCGCATCGGGCTCCCTGCTCGGCGGGGAGTCTGCTTCTCCCTCTCCCACTCCCCGTTTGTGTTCCCTCTCTCGCTGTGTCTTTCTCTGTCAAATAAATAAATAAAATCTTTAAAAAGAAAAAAAAAGAATAAAACAGAGTCCATAGGAAAAATTTTTTGTTTTTATATTTTCCCTTAACTGGTTTAAGATGTTTTTTTCTATTAAAGAAACAGCCTAGCTTGCCTCTTTGTTCTGTTCTCCCTCTCTGACAGAAAGCTGATGCTAATCAGTATTCTCCAGGAGGTTTCTTGCAGTGGGTTGCATAACTGCCCTTGACTTAAGAGATACTTTCATCATGCAGTTCCTAAGTGGTTTACTTGCTCGAAATCTAAAATGCCCACCCACGTGCGTTCAGATTTACTTAATGTGGATTAGAATTCTGAATATCTTAGAATACTTTGGACTTTGGTATAAACCCAGAGAGTTTCATTTTTTATAAACTGTATCATTAAAGAAATGACATGGCATGTAGTAATAATGCTAACTTGCTTTGATATTGCTTAGTACAGTTAATTTGTTTTCTCACATGTGACTTTATTTGAATCATATGGTAATCCTGCTCAAAAGAGGTTTGAAAAACTATAAGGCCCTGAGAGGTTAAGTAACATATCCGAGAGTCACACAACTTCTGATAAAAGGGTAAAGTTGGATTTTCTTTGAGATTGGTAGTTAAATCCAGTCCTCTCTTTTCCACTTAATAATTATATAACCTTGAGCACATGCTTTAACCTCTCTGGTCCTTTGTTCCTCTTCTGTAAAATGTCAAACATCTTTGGAAGGAGCCATTTGACAAGCTTCCTTTTTTAGGTGTTGTATCTGTTAGAAAAAAATGTAGGCGTCACTGATCTTGCTGCATGTGACCTTGGACATGAATCTTTTCCTCATTCGACAATGGTTGTATATGTTTGAACTAGAACCTTTTTTTATCAGGAGTCCGTTTTAAATCCCATTATATACTTTTTTTTTTTAAGCCATTTTGTATGTCTTGCTCATGGCTTTAGTTCCGTTCCAAGGTTGATTTATATCTAAGTATACTTTTGAAATGAAGCTTTTTGGGCGACTGGCTGGCTCAGTCAGAGCATACAACTCTTGATCTCAAGGGCTGTAAGATCAAGCCCCACGTAGGGTGCAGAGATTACTTTTTTCCTTTTTAAGATTTTATTTACTGGGGGCACCGGGGTGGCTCAGTCGTTAATCATCTGCCTTCGGCTTGGGTCACGATCCCAGGGTCCTGGGATTGAGCCCCGCATCGGGCTCCCTGCTTGCCGGGAAGCCTGCTTCTCTCTCTCCCGCTCCCCCTGCTTGTGTTCCCTCTCTCGCTGTGTCTCCCTCTGTCAAATAAGTAAAATCTT
>NC_058416.1:84326069-84394684 GCF_002201575.2 Neomonachus schauinslandi | reverse complement strand
AAAAAAAAAAAAAAAAAAAAAAAGATTTCATTTACTGGGGCGCCTGGGTGGCTCAGTCGTTAAGCGTCTGCCTTCGGCTCAGGTCATGATCCCAGGGTCCTGGGATCGAGCCCCGCATCGGGCTCCTTGCTCCGCGGGAAGCCTGCTTCTCCCTCTCCCACTCCCCCTCCTTGTGTTCCCTCTCTCGCTGTGTCTCTCTGTCAAATAAAATAAAATCTTAAAAAAAAAAAAAGATTTTATTTACTTATTAGAGAAAGAGAGCGAGAGCACAAGCAGGAAGGAGAGGGAGAAGCGGACTCCACGCTGAGCAGGGAGCCTGATGTGGTGATCCCAGGACCCTGAGATCATGAACTGAGCCGAAGGCGGACGCTTAACTGACTGAGCCACCCAGGCGCCCCAATCATGTTCTTAATTGTTCATATTTCAGAGGGATTTTGGTGTGACAAAAGTATAGTTGAAATAGCACTTTTGTTCTTGTGTTCTATGATAAGATTTTACAGTTTAAATTTACATGAAAACACATATCTAAATCTGAGTCTTCTAAACTGGGCTTCTGAATTATGATAGAAAAGCAAACCAAAAAAAAAAAAAAAAAACCCTTGTTTTTAAGAAACTAGCTCATGTCACTTTATTGTATAAAATGAAGTGTCCTTTATTTCCTAAGTGCTTCTGTGTGTATTGTCCTGGTAGCATGAGTTCATTCAGCTCTGCAGCCTCCATACTGTACACATGGGGTTATGGAGCTTCATAGAAAATGAGCTATTGCCACAATAAAAATAAGTGGGAAGGAGGAGAGAAGTAATTTGTCTTATTTTACTCAGGGAATGTTTATGCAGTTCTGAAATGTGAGTTTATTCTTCCCAGGCTTTTACTATTAGCTCTGAGGCAGGACTACCTAATATTACTTTCTCAGCCAGCCATTTGAAATTTAGAATTCTGAGCACTCTGAAGAGCACTGCTGTGTCTGTGGAGTTGACTGACCGAGAGTCCTCATAACTCATGTGTCATGTGGGTTGTCTTCTGTGTCTTTGGTGCCCCTGCTGCTGCTTATTTATTCAGCACCTCAGTGATGCTGTTTCTCAGACTCTTGGATGGATGGGGGAGTGATCTTTTTTTTTTTTTTTTTTTTAAAAGGTTTTTTATTTATTTATTTGAGACAGAGAGAATGAGAGAGACAGAGAGCACATGAGAGGGGGGAGGGTCAGAGGGAGAAGCAGGCTCCCAGCCGAGCAGGGAGCCCGATGCGGGACTCGATCCCGGGACTCCAGGATCATGACCTGAGCCGAAGGCAGTCGCTTAACCAACTGAGCCACCCAGGCGCTGGGGGAGTGATCTTAAATAACGCCTGGTTGGAATAAGGGACAGTACTTCTGTTGCTGAGCTTCCATTTATAAGTTTGTTTTCTTAAATGAGAAATACTTTTTGTCATAGCAAAGATTATTTTTTCCAGCATATTTTTATACCTTTTAAACATTCATGCCTTTTTTCTGTAGATGTTCATTCTGGACAAAGTTGAAGGTGATGGTTGTTCCCTTAATGAGTTTACCATTACCGGATCAACATACGCCCCTCTTGGAGAAGTGTGAGTAAACCTGCCTTATCGTTGAAAGGATCCATTGTGGCAGTTTGGGACTTGGATAGATTTGTAGTATATCTAAAAAGTTTTCTGAATGTGGCTCATATTAGTTACTGGAGTAGTAATTTTTTTTTAATGCACTTAGAAAACACAGGTTATAGGTCAGATTTTTTTTTTCATCTTTATTTTTGGAGCCCAATTTTTCTTTTTTTCTTTTTTTTATTTTTTAAAGATTTTATTTATTTATTTATTTGACAGAGAGACAGCAAGAGAGGGAACACAAGCAAGGGGAGTGTGAGAGGGGAAGCAGGCTTCCCGCTGAGCAGGGAGCCCGACGCGGGGTTCGATCCCAAGACCCTGGGATCATGACCTGAGCCGAAGGCAGATGCTTAACGACTGAGCCACCCAGGTGCCCCTGGAGCCCAATTTTTCAAGTGGGGTTTCTGTTTGTTCTGTATTGATAACCTGTGGTGGAAGAATTGCATTAACTAAGAACTTCTGGTCTTTACTGATTGATTCCTGATATCGGAGATGCATTCTTTTGTTATCTCCAGCATCAGATTTCTAAGAGCCATCGCTCAAATTCTTTTGAATACTTGCCAAGGCTCTTGTCCACAAAATTATATTGTATAATTAAGTAAAAATCAATAGAGATGACCACACTGTGCTCTAAAAGTGTTTTCTTTTGATAGGCATAAAGATGATAAGCCAGTGAAATGTCATCAATATGATGGTCTTGTGGAATTGGCAACAATTTGTGCTCTTTGTAATGATTCTGCGTTGGATTACAATGAGGTAAGGCTTCTCATAAGTGAGAAAGTAGGCCTGGCTGTTCTAGTTCAAGGGTGGGGTGGGTGGAATGAAAATCCAGCCTTCCTTCCTCCCTTTGGAAAGTAAGGGTTCCTGATTTTATTTCCTCTTTCCATTTTATCCGAGTCAGTGTGACCCAGCCAAAGAAAGCGGAGAGCCTTTCCTATGTCCCCTGACTGAGCATTGCAGTCACTTTGCTAAGAGTCAGAGTGGACGTGGTGGCCCTTCTGCTCTGGTGCAGCTACAGTACATGAGGAAAACCCTAGAACAGGGCACGTTTTCCTGACAGAATAGGATATTGGTCTTTTTTTTTTTTTTTAAGATGGGGACTGTTACGTCCTTGACAAGCTGAGGGTTAGAGGGTTGTTTTGATGATCATGATACAAAATTTAACCAACAAAAATCCTTTTTTCCCCCTCCCTTGTTAGTGCTGGTTTCTATCTAAAATTAGACAAGCCAGTCCCCAGCAGAAACCCCATGTGAACTCTGTGAAATGGTAACAACACACAGTGACACATGTTCTTTGCAAGCTCTGTTTGAATACTGTGACTAGTGGGTTCTCATGGTTAAAGGAAATAAAAAAAACTACTTATTAGAATAGGATAACGTGCTTTGAGTATATTTTTATTATCTGCATCATGTGCTACAGAGTCAGATAAACATGGTCCCTAGAAGAATGATACAAAGAAGTTGTCCTCTGATGGAAAGTCTTTATTAATGAAAAACTTATTTACTACTTTTGCACTTTCTGTGCTTTTAACCAATACAGGCGAAGGGTGTGTATGAAAAAGTTGGAGAAGCTACGGAGACTGCTCTTACTTGCCTAGTAGAGAAGATGAACGTATTTGATACCGAATTGAAGGGTCTTTCTAAAGTAGAGCGAGCAAATGCCTGCAACTCGGTCAGTATTCAAGCTTGGTGTGTTGTCCATGCTGCCCTTTGCTTCCCCTGCTCGTAGACAGCTAAGGTATATGTATATGTACATTATCTCCTCAAACATGCGGCATCTCCTTCCCCACATTTGCTCTCAGGTCAAATGATCCGGCTGTCCGACCAGGAACATAGGTATCACTAGATATTTTCCCCACACAGTCACCGTGCCTCCAAGGTCTGTCTTCTCAGAGCCCCTGGTGCTGTGAGTGCACCGTCCTCGCTCCCGGCACACCCCAGCTCCTCCTCGAGCCGCAAGCCCCACCCCCTCTCCTGCGTTACCACTTTTCCGTCTAGTCTCCATGGATCTTTATCAGCATAGGACAAATAGTAGTATGGTTTTTATCTTAAAACTTTCTTTGGACTTTATTTCCCCCTTTAGCACCCTGCTTTTCTCTTTTAGTAAAATTTCTTAAAGCAGCCATTTTACTGTATTCTTTTTCTGTTTTCTCAAATCCACTCCACTCAAGCTCTTTAAGCATTTTGGTGAGCACACCAAATCTCAGGCTGTGAAAGGGGCTTCGAGACCATCCAGTCCAGTCTAGCACTTACAGTCAGGGAAACTGAGGCCTCCAGTGACTTGGCATAGTCTCACAGCGTGAGGCAGAACTGGACTCCTGCTCCTGCACCTTTCTTTGCGTCATTTGAGGAAGCAAAACTCACACTAGAATTAAGGATGTAGATCTCCGCTGAAGTGTACCAATTCACACCTCACCGCCAGCATCTCCTAGTCCCGAGGGTCTTGGGCAGGTCCTGTGGCATCCTGCCCTGACATACATGGCTGCCATAGGATGGGAGAAGTCCAGGCCCCTTATCTCCATTTTAGAGAGCTCACTCCCTGACTGGCGGTAAGGGTAGGGGGCGGTGCTGGTCCTTGCAAAGCTATACTGCCTGACCGCTCTATTATTAGTTGGTGTGACTAAGTCCCTAAAAGCAACCTGAAGACTTAGCTTCACAGAGATTGAGGGTTAAAATTGTTTGATTCTAGACCTATAACTACTTGATGAAGGGGAAACAAGTAGTATCATGGAGCTGAAAAGTGGTGTGTTAACTGTCATGATGACCACAAATAAGGGCACAGCCATCTGTTCTCTTACCTGCAGACTAAGCATTTTCTTGCTCCACGGCTGCCTTTGCCTCATTTTTTGTCCGCAGCTGAGCAGGGCATGAGGGGGGTGGGCGGGGTCAGAAATGACTGTCATGGGGCTCCTTCACTGAAAATTCCCAGATCCGAACTCATGCCAGTCCCCAGCCGCCAGAAAGGAGGAACCTGCTATAGTTCAGACGTGAAGTGGGCAGGACCCAGCTTTTGAAATAACTACCACTCTGGACCATTCTAATACTGGAAGAAATGGCTTTATTCTTTTCCTCCCCCCGAACCCCTGGATATATCTGGTGCCTAGGTCCACACCTTGTCAGAATCACTACAAGTGCCATCAGTTTTCCTAGAGCATTTGGTACAAATGCTTGATGGAAACTAAACACATAAGAAATATATATGAGTCAGATAATGCAGAATTCAGTGATGGTCTTTTTTCTGCTTGTGGCAGCTCTGGCTGAGAGGGTGGCTGTAATCTACCCAGCCTGGCGGAGAACCCACTGGCGTCAGTCCACTCATCACTGCCCACATTAGACGCTGAGGTTCTTGGGGATTTCTGTAATTATCATTAGCTCTGTGTCTGAGTGGGGGCTAGGGGAGAATCAGGGTCATTCAAATCAAGACAGAAAACCATAAGATTATTAAGTGGATACAGAAAAGGCATCTGATAAAACCTCTGTTCATGATAAAAACTCAGCAGACTTCACCTTCAAGCTGATGGTGCATTTACACAAAGCCTGTAGTGATGTTATACTTAATAGCAACAGAAGTTCTATCTTCCATGTTTCTATTCAGTATTATACTGGCAACCCCAGTCCATGCAATAAGGCAAGAAAAATCAAAGGTTTAAAAGTCAAAAAGGACACAGTATATGTTGTAGGTAATTTGATTGTATACACAGTCCAGATCCAAACAGCATCTGAATCTGAAAGGGTAATTTTCAGTCCTCATTTACCCAAGCTGTCAGTCTCTCCCTCCTTGAAAGATTCCTTCACTTGTTCTCCTCGCTCCCGGCCCTCTGCCGACTCCCTTGGCTGGATCTTCCACCTCCCACCAGGGGTGGGGAGGCCCCAGGACCCAGTCCTCAACCTATCCTGTTTGCAGTTACTCCCATGAGGTCTTCGGTCACCGTGCTGGAGTGTAATATGGTGGCCGCTGGCTCCCTGAAGCTCTTTAGAATAAAGAAAACAGCGGCTCTTCAAGTGCGTAGTAGCCACACTGGACAGCTACATGAGCAGCTCTGCCAGAACATTCCCACCACAGTAGGAACTTCTGTGAGGCAGCCGTGCTCTGGACCACCTATTTCTGCCCACAGTCGCCATCATCTCTTGGATTATTTGTACTGAGTGGTA
Source organism: Neomonachus schauinslandi (assembly GCF_002201575.2). Lineage (NCBI taxonomy): Eukaryota > Metazoa > Chordata > Mammalia > Carnivora > Phocidae > Neomonachus > Neomonachus schauinslandi. The sequence continues at coordinate 84,388,917 of NC_058416.1, read as the reverse complement.
TACCTTGTCCCCCTTCAGCTCATTCTTAACACAACTGCCAGACCTTGAAACCCTCCCTTATCTTCCATTTTCACTTGTTATAAATGCCTTAAGGTGTTTTTTAACATCCTACAACCTCTTTCTCACCTCTTTCTCTTGCACGATTTTCTAACTCCTCGGCCTGGAGGCCCCTTGAACATGCCGGGTCATGCCAGCCTGCATTCTGCGCTCCCGGCTCACACAGCCTTCACGTTTTTACTCAGATGTTGCCTTCTGGCCATTTTATGTAAAGTTTTGATCTGAAAATTTGTGTATACAAATTTTCCATCCCCCTTCCCTGCCTTACTTAAAATTTTTTTCTCCATAGCACTTTGTTTACATTGCAGTGTGTCTTCCCAAACCAGAGGGCAAGTTTAAGCTTCATGAGGGGGAGAACTTACTTGTATTGTTCATTGTCCATTGCTAAACCCCCAGTGCCTGTCACATAATAGGTGCTGAGTGAATATTTGTTGAACAAGTGAGAAACAGAAATTGTCATCCAGTAATATCCCATGTGTGTTCTCCTGTAGGTCATTAAGCAGTTGATGAAAAAGGAATTTACTCTGGAGTTTTCACGTGATAGAAAATCGATGTCAGTTTATTGTACACCAAACAAACCAAGCCGGACGTCGATGAGCAAAATGTTTGTGAAGGCAAGTATGGCAGATTGCAATTGAGATGTTCTTTCCAGGATTGGCATCCTGGGTGAGCCCAGTAAATAAAATTGTTGACCTAGGGGCGCCTGGGTGGCTCAGTCGTTAAGCGTCTGCCTTCAGCTCAGGTCATGATCCCAGGGTCCTGGGATCGAGCCCCACATCGGGCTCCCTGCTCAGCGGGAAGCCTGCTTCTCCCTCTCCCACTCCCCCTGCTTGTGTTCCCTCTCTCGCTGTGTCTCTCTGTCAAATAAATAAATAAAATCTTTAAAAAAAAAAAATAAAATAAAATAAAATAAAATTGTTGACCTAAATCTGTAACATTTCCAGGGTGCTCCTGAAGGTGTCATTGACAGGTGCACCCACATTCGAGTTGGAAGCACTAAAGTTCCTATGACCCCAGGAGTCAAACAGAAGGTCATGTCTGTCATTCGGGAATGGGGTAGTGGCCGCGACACACTGCGGTGCCTGGCTCTGGCCACTCACGACAACCCACTGAGAAGAGAAGAAATGAACCTTGAGGACTCTGCCAACTTTATTAAATATGAGGTTAGCTAATGAAAAGTTTCTTCCCCCACACCCTGCACATTCATTGTGTTCAAACAGTACTCCTTCAGTAAAAGGTCAAATGAGTCTTGCTTTTGCCAAGAAAGGGGTGTGGTTATTTGTTTTTCTGCAGGCCAAGTGCATCACCGTTCCAATTTAGCCTGCTGCTTCCAACCTATGTGGTTAACAGTTTAATACAAGTCTGTTACTTTCAAGATAGAATAATTAAGACTTAAGCTAAATAAACTTGTAAAGCCTATTTTGCAACTCCTCTGTAAATTAAGATGTTTGAACAATTGGGAATGTTTTTAAAACATTCGTGAGTTATTAAAGGTCAAAATATCCAAGTTGAGAGATTCCTTTCACTTGTCTGCTCATAGAATTCTTTCTTACCAGGTATGTGACTTCCTGAAGCACTGCCTGAAAGGAATAAGGAATAACGTGGGTACTGTGGGCCCCTAGAGTGGCCGGTAGCAAAATGCTCTTATTCCTTGGTATGTTTTTCTCTTCATTTCAAAGGATTATCATCATGAAAGTTAAAGGATGATTTGGTTACCAGAATGTAGTGCTATTTTTCATCCTTTCCAGTTAATTGGAATTAATACTATTCCTTATTGGATTTATATCTCTATGAATATTAATCTTAGGTAAGAGTCACAGTTACAGAATTTATTATAGGAAAATGCAGAGACTTTTGCTCTTAATGTATAACTGGCCCTGTTCTACACCACGGGAAAAACTAGAATTTCCTGTTTGAACTAAGGTGATTCTTTTGCTGTAGACCAATCTGACTTTCGTTGGCTGCGTGGGCATGCTGGACCCTCCAAGAATTGAAGTGGCCTCTTCTGTGAAGCTGTGCCGGCAGGCAGGCATCCGGGTTATCATGATCACTGGGGACAACAAGGGCACTGCTGTGGCCATCTGTCGGCGTATTGGCATCTTCGGGCAGGACGAGGATGTGACGTCGAAAGCTTTTACGGGTCGGGAGTTTGATGAGCTCAGTCCTTCAGCCCAGAGAGATGCCTGTTTGAATGCCCGATGTTTCGCTCGAGTTGAACCTTCCCACAAGTCAAAAATTGTAGAATTTCTTCAGTCTTTTGATGAGATAACGGCTATGGTGAGTACCTGTGGACTCTCACTATGCAGACAGAGCAGGTTGTAATTTTGACTGTTAAATTTTTAGTAACCGCTCCCAGATTTAGAATATCTTGATTTTTGTCACAATCAGGGCTGTTTCTGTAGGCTTCTGTTGACCCGTAGTTGGTATGACCTGCAGGGAAGATTCTAGAGTAGTTTAAGAAGTAGAAGTATGCCTTCTGAATCACTTGTGGGGAAATATTTGGTGACATCTAGTCTTTATCTTGGTTAAAGTGTACATGTTTCTTTGTGTTTTAAGATTTTATTTGAGAGAGCGAGAATGAGCCAGGGGGAGGGGCAGAGGGAGAGGGAGAAGCAGACTCCCCACTGAATAGGAAGCCTGATTCTGGACTCGATCCCAGAACCCTGGGATCATAACCTGAGCAGAAGGCAGACGCTTGACTGACTGAGCCACCCAGGCACCCCAAAAGTGTACATGTTTCTATCTATCTCAAGTTTCTAAAAATTGATTCAGGGTTAACTCCTTTGTGTTCTCTAACCCTACCTGAAATTAGATGTACTGGTCAAGCATTAAGAGCTGCCCATGTGCGAGGCATTTCCAGGATTCTTCCCCTAGTGTGAATCTTCACCCAGACACATTCACATTGTGCCATATTTGCTTTCTGTTGCTTGTCTGTAAAACTTTAAGAAACAAAGGTGTTATGTGAAAGCAGATATTATAGGTATAACTCCCTTCCCCCTTCCTTCCTCTCTTCCTCTCCCAGAGGTTCGGAACCACTGTTCTGAATTCAGTGTTGGGTGTTCAATGTTGGGAATGATAGCTTTGTATCTGTAGACAGTATCTGGTCTTTTTGCATGTTTGTGACCTTCGTAAATATTACGGTTTCCATCTTTTTGCAGTCTGCACCTGTTCTACTTGAGCTTTCTCTGTGTGGATACAAGTGCTGCATCTTAACTGTCATGTGGGTGGTTTTTTATTTTGTTTGGTAAAAACATAATAATACAGATGAATTTTGAAGTCCTCTTTGTTCCACTTCCCTCTGAAGTCTCTTCGGCTCATTGGGCAATTTTACGTTTCCCAGGTGAAGTGTGTTTTGTGATGCCACTTTGTAAAAATGAAAATTCTGTGTCTGTGCCCAGAGGGCCATGGCTGCATTCGTTCCCTTGCTTCAGGATGGCTGAGCCTTTGTCGGGGGGGTGTGTGTGAGGTGGTGGCAGGTGTGCATAAACCAGCCCTTGCGTTCCCTTTCAGACTGGGGACGGTGTGAATGATGCTCCTGCCCTGAAGAAATCAGAGATCGGCATTGCCATGGGCTCTGGCACTGCAGTGGCTAAAACGGCGTCTGAGATGGTCCTGGCTGACGACAACTTCTCCACCATTGTGGCTGCGGTGGAGGAGGGGCGGGCCATCTACAACAATATGAAGCAGTTTATCCGCTACCTCATCTCGTCGAATGTGGGGGAAGTTGTCTGGTGGGTGCTTGAGAAAGATCACTTGTAGTCCTTTGTCTAAAATCAGGGCTTAGGATGACCAGTTTTCCAGATTTGTGGTTCATATGGCAGCAGCTTTGGTCTTCGTGCATAAGGAGGAAGGTAGAGGTTGTTCCGGCCCTTGGAAGGGCTGTCCTGCAGCTGCCCTCATGTGTAAAGCATGTCCTTGAACATAGAAATGAGTTTAACTACATAAAGTAACGTAAAATTCTTGGCCTTCTAACATTGTACTTTAACTCAAAATTAGGTATAACGAATGTTTTTATGGTGGCCAAAAAGTTACTTCAAGCAGTCATTGTTACTGTCCATTGATTTTTATGGAGAAGGAGAGGGTGCTGATGCTATGTAAGTAGTGGCCAAAATAATTGGGGGTCTTTCTCTTTCTTCGGGTGGAAACAGTATCTTCCTGACAGCAGCCCTTGGATTTCCTGAGGCTTTAATTCCTGTCCAGCTGCTCTGGGTCAATCTGGTGACAGACGGTCTGCCCGCCACTGCCCTGGGGTTCAACCCTCCCGATCTGGACATCATGAATAAACCACCCCGGAACCCGAAGGAACCTCTGATCAGCGGATGGCTCTTTTTCCGTTATCTGGCCATTGGCTGTGAGTATAGTTTTTATATCGTTGACTTTGAAACAAAACGTTCATGAGCCAACATTTTTGTAAATTCATTCTTTAAAAGCACATTTTTTCTTTTCTGTCCCTGTGTTAGGGTAACGGAAGATGGAGTTTAATAAACTATATACCCAGTTTACAGGAAAGTTGGTCCCTTGTTTTAGTTATCCCTGTCCATTCCTTGGGCCTTTGTGAATGAGGTTTTCAGATTTAACCTAAGGGCAAAAGGATACAGGGGTGAGTAAGGGTCAGGCCTTCCATCACCAAGCTATGAAACTAAGCCCCCCTCCCACTAAAGTAGAGGGGGGAGCTCTGCATTCATCTACAGTGCGTGGGAGCCACATGGGAGCCCCGGCCACAGGTCGGGTTCCTCATATGTCGTCTCCCTCATATGTCGTCTCTGGCCCTCCTGCTCCCGCCCGGCTGCCAGTTCTTGTCCTCACTTTAGACCTTAGGAAAGTGAGGCCAGAGAGTTAAAATAACTGCCCTGGGGTTCAACAGGAAGGTGGTTTTTTGTTTGCTTTTTTAGTATGTTCACATGATTTAAAATTCCAGAAGCACACAGTGGCATAAAGTGAGAAGGTTCTCAGCCAGTCAGTTCCCCTCCAATACTGAATTTCTCTTGTGCCTTCCAGATATACTCTAGCAAATAGATCTATCCTGTGCATATATTTTTCCTAAGCGTTGGTGTGCTATACACACACACGTGCTGAACCCTGCATTTCTCCCTATTTGTTGGGAATCACCACGTCAGTACGTGTGTGGCTGCCCTGTCCCTGTCCCCTTGTAATTGCCGGCTTCGAGGGAGTGTGCGCTTGTATCTTCTGGTAGATGCTGCCACACTGGGACCGTCTTCGTGGTGTCCCTGTGTTCTCCATTACCCTGTTGCTTTGTAATAAACTTGCTCAATTCAAAACTATTTGGTTGGGGGCAGGGGGGCGGGGGAGGTGGTCCCAGAATCGGCTTTGGGCTTTGCCACGTCGCTTGCGTTCTGCACTGACCACGCTGGCAGCATTTCCACGTAACGGTTCTGCCAGGCCTTTGGAGCAAGTAGGTGTCTAACGGGGAGCATCAGTTTTCCTAAAAGTCCTGGGGGGTGTGCTCTGGCCCTGCAGCACAGTGAGGCGCTATGTGGAGGACACGTACCTGCAGCTGTAAAGCGTTAGCCTCCAGTTTGAGAGGGGCTTGGCTAGCGTGAAAGTCCAGCCAATTCCAGTAGGTGCTCCTCCTCCCACGCTCTGGAAGAAGAGTTGCCCAGTTTTTCTGTACACACACCCACCCCTCTGCTTGCAGAAAGCCTCCATCTAGCTGCTTTGGCCGATGGGAGTGAGCACTTGCCAGTGGCAGCCCAGGCTCTCCTGTACCGTCGTCCTGCCCTGTCTCCTCTTGGCTGGACACTGGCCTGCGAGGCAGGACCTGCAGGGAAAGCTGTGGGCTGCAAACCCCGCCTGTGTCTCTTCCCAGGTTACGTTGGCGCTGCTACCGTGGGTGCTGCTGCGTGGTGGTTCATTGCTGCCGACGGAGGTCCGAGAGTGACCTTCTACCAGCTGGTATGTATCTGCCTTTTCTCCTCTGCCTTAGAGGCAAAGCATTAAAAGGTTGTCCTTGAGCGTTCTGTGGTTTGGGTGGCTGCCAAATAATCTTAACACTCAAATAATTAGCAGTGGCCTCTAAGAGGATTCTGAAGGACCAGGGCTTCTCTGGGAGATGGAGGGAGATCTTGTGTGGGTCTGTGTCCTGGGCTTCCTGTGGAACGGGGACATGGACCTTGGAAATGTACTTGGCTGATGAAGAACTTGCTTGGACGTTTGTTGCAGAGCCACTTCCTACAGTGTAAAGATGACAACCCGGACTTTGAAGGAGTGGATTGTGCAATCTTTGAGTCCCCATACCCGATGACAATGGCGCTGTCTGTTCTAGTAACCATAGAGATGTGTAACGCCCTCAACAGGTCAGTGAGTCCTCGACGAGCTGGGGCAAGAGCTCCGCCAGCCAGCACGCCGGGGAACTGGGTGTCGTGGTTGTTGGAGGTTTGCAGGAAAGCTCCTCCCTCCCAGAAAGAAAGGAGAACAAGCAGCACCGGTTTTAAAAGCTTCAGTCGTCATCACCTCCAGGAAGTAGTGGGAGTGCTTAACCACATGTTCCTTATGAGACAGCGGGGGCCAAAAATAGGGCCTCTCGTGCCCCTGTGTGCCATTGTCCCCAGGGAAGGCACTCTTGCCCTTTAGCAGTGAGACCAATGGTATCATCCAATTAAGCCAGTGACAAAAATGGAAATTTCAAAATAGCGTCAGTGTCAAGGGCAATTGAGAGCAGCTTTGAGTCCATTGAAATGGAGTCTGCTGTGCTGAAGCCTAGATTTAAAATTGGAAGTTTGTCCTACATCTGAACATTCTTCCTTTAACTTTGCCACAATAGAAACGTCACTAAGTGGAAGTAGGTCAGCGGGCAACACCAGGTTAGCCACTGCCCGACTGAAGCATCGTTCGAACGGTCGTGGTCGCTCGTTATAAGGGCCTTTGCCTTTCGGGTGGGCGTATTTCATGTACCTCTCGTCGTTCTGCAGCTTGTCTGAAAACCAGTCCCTGCTGAGGATGCCGCCCTGGGAGAACATCTGGCTCGTGGGCTCCATTTGCCTGTCCATGTCGCTCCACTTCCTCATCCTCTACGTGGAACCTTTGCCAGTAAGCGTTGGGGGGACCAGGACCGAGGCTGGGGCCTCGCTGCCTGTCCCGCAAGTCTGGGGACTTGACAGAGCTTCTTTGTATTTCAGCTTATTTTCCAGATCACACCGCTGAATTTGACCCAGTGGCTGATGGTGCTGAAAATCTCCTTGCCTGTGATTCTAATGGACGAGACACTCAAGTTCGTGGCCCGCAACTACCTGGAACCTGGTAAAGAGTGTGTGCAGCCTGCCACCAAATCCTGCTCGTTCTCGGCATGCACCGATGGGATTTCCTGGCCGTTTGTGCTGCTCATAATGCCCCTGGTGATCTGGGTCTATAGCACAGACACTAACTTTAGTGATATGTTCTGGTCTTGACTGACAGTTTTACATAAAGAAGATGTTTAACTTAATCAATTAATTTTTTTATTGTTTAAAGCAACTGTCTATTTCTGCTGAATTTTCACATGAACATATTGGCTGGTGAAGGAGATTTCATACTCTAGATTTTGTTTTGCTTTTCTGACTCCAGTGGGGCAAGATTTTCCTTTTTTATACACATAAAGTGTCCATTGACATGTACAGAGAACTAACACTATTTTATGCAAATATTTTTTTGTAGATGAAAAAGCATGTACAGTGTTCTGTTTAATAACTCATCCTTGTATAAAAAAATAGTTGAGCCAGCAGACATTGTCAGCAAATTAATTGGCAGCAGATTTTAGGAAATGAATGTGTGTGGTTTTTTTCTAAAACTAAAGAGCATGTATTATGTCTTTTGCATGATCATCTGGATTTAATCTGAGATCACAGTCTAATTTTTATTCATAAGCCAATTTTTCTGCACTGAGCAGAGTACTGCTACCTCAGTCAGTATTTTTTGGTTTGCCACTCCCCTCACCCTCCGGCCCCCGTTCACTCCCACCCCCGCTCCCGGCCCCGCTCGGCTGCTTCTCCCGTAGGGTTCCGATGGTTCTGTTTACATCAGTCTTAACAAGAGGTATGCCTGTTCTCGCTTGTGCAGAAAACATTGTTCCAGATTCAATCGACTGGGTTCATGTCCCCCCACGTAGTTTTTAAGGTTATTTATTTAAATGTCTAATGTATTTTATTGTTAACAGACATTGTTTTGCCAACATTGCCTATTTCAGTGGCACTTCACAATCTAGTTTAAAAAGGAAAATAAAACATTTTAAATGGACAGAAAAATAACTGTCTTGTTTTTAACTTTTAAGTGGCTTAGCTTGAACTATCAAACAGATGTGTCCAATTTTCTCTTAAGTTCTTAGCTCAGAACTTGAGTTTTACTGTGCTCGAGGGGAAGGAGGATTGTGTTCTGCTGCAGAGGTAGTTGTAGGAATTAATACATAGGCACCCGCTGTCACCCATGATACTTTTTTGCAAGTTTCTGCTGGCCTGTTTTAGCCTGGTGTAGAGAATATAAGGGGGAGTGTGTGTGTGTGTGTGTGTGTGTGTATGTGTTTTTGTAAAAATCTGTAAATAGCACATGACCAAATGAACATATGTACAGAACTATTTTTATTTGAATGTGGCACTAACCAACACCATGGTTACTATGATAAATGTTTGCGCATGTTCGAGATCAGTCTTACCAACCGTGTGTAAGTCATTAACTGTCCTAACTATGGTGTTTTCCTCCAATGCCTTCCAACATCCATCAACTAACGTGAGTATTCCCTGGAATCCTGATGCTTTAGCCTAAGGGTGACTGCCACCGAGCGAGCTAGCTGGGACACTAACGAAAACATCCCGTGTGTCATGTACTGCTGTGCTATGTGTCTCCGAGAGCAGCAAGCGTACGATGCGTGGTACCTGTGCACACGTGGGGTGGGTTAGATGCCCGCAGACTCCATGCACGGCCTTGGACAGTGGCTCAGCCAGATGTTGAGGAGGGCCTGGTGGGAGAGAAACTCGTTTTGCTTTGGTCCAACTGACAGGCTGAGGGAATGCTGCCTTTGTTAATGCCAAGGTGAGGAGTCTCAAAAACTCAGGGTTCTCTGGTGGTTACTAGCTGCAAGGACTCCTCCCTGAGCCTTGCTACCGTGTTTGTTAACAAGTAAAAACCTAGTGAAAGCAAATAATTGAGCAGTGAATTCATATATCCATAGGTTTGTCTCTTTCACCTTCTGGGTCATATCCTTTGCAGCTGAGACTTGTCTTCTCTTTCTCCAGGGTATGAGAAAGCGCAGTTAGTAGGGCATGGTTCTCCTAGCAACCAGCCGACCAGTCATGAGCCAGGGTGAGGGAGGCCTAGGCAGCAGCTCCTTCCCTGTGAGGCCCTGACCTTTCTTGTGAAGGGACTGGGGCCGGCCCCAAGATGTGCTATAAAGGCTCAGTGCTTGGGGAAAAGTTAATGGATATTACGCAGGGCAAGGTGCTGCCAACTTCCCAGGTCTGAGTATAAGGGGATGGAAGTCCCGGCCTGACTCATCGAGGTCTCTGAGGAAGGGAGGTTGGTTTGTTTGGCAGAGAATATAGGGGGGAGGAGGGTAGGTTTTTGCCGATTTTGGCGTAAAAAGAAGCGGGTTGAGTGGTCGAATGCAAGGAGTGCACCTTGGCTGCAAACCAAGACAGGATGTCTGAGCTTGTTGGGTGTGCTATTCAGTGGAAACCAGACTTACCAGTCAACTTTTCCTGATCTGGTTCCTTGATGGAGTGGCCTTTACAAAAGAAGCGGAATGTGGTTTGCTGCTGTCGGAGACGTGCACAGCCCCAGCTGGGCCTGGGCCTGGGCCGGCTCTTGTCTTGTGGTTTCTCAGCTTCGGGCCTGTCCAGCCCATAGAGGTGGTTTAGGCATCCCCTTCCCTCAGCCCGGGCCGCTGGGAGCATCTCCTCGTCAGCTCTGATCCAGGCTCTGCTGCTGAGAAACAGGCCCCCATGAGCCCCTGTCCTCAGCCACTTACTGCTGTGGGCACATCCCTGGCCTCAGGCCTCCTGTCCCAGACCTAGCCTCACCCAGCACCTGCAGGAAGGCACAGGCGGCCTCTGCTTTTGCCGCCGTCAGGACTAGACAGGGTGGTGTCGTGTTCAGACTCACCAAAACTTGTTCGTGTCCTCACCGACGGGCAGGTAGGCCTTGCACAGCTGCTTTGATAGGGCTTTGCCTGGAAGGTGGCGGTCTCACACGTCCCCCAGCTGGGATCCCACTCCAGCGGCTCATTCTTCATCTGCATAGCACACGTGGCACATTGTGCAGAGCGAGCTGGGTGAGCTCCCAAACAAGCAAGGCCAGTGCCAGCCCCCAACAAGCAGCTGCTGCTACCACGCCACCCTCAGACCGGGCCTCGGCCCCCTGAATGTCCTGGAGGTGGTAGACCTCAGGAATAGGAGACCACAAGCACTAGCTCAGTGTCCGTGAAGCACCTACCCACCGCCGGAGCGGTCTGCAGTGCCCGTGGGCTAAGGCAGCCCTTTTAATGTCACCACCAATTTTGTCAAAGCCACCACCGTGCAGCTAACAGCGACGGTAATCCCCAGCCTGCCTGCTTCAAAGAGGTGGGTGAGGGCCGCAGCTCCCCTTCTAGGACCAGGCAGGGCTAGGCCCCCTGGGAGGGAAGGGAAGGGAAGGGAAAGGGAGGAGCCCGAGGCTTCGCACTGGGCCACACTGCTCACCTCTGCTTCACCTTCCTTACCATCTGCACTGCTAACCGGGAACTTCCCTCCTCTTGCCCATCTCCCTTCTGTTACATCTGAAGCGATTACATGTCTGCCTGGTGGGGTTCTTCTGTGAGCCAGGGTGACAGGAAGGGCCCATGTCGCCAAGCGAGTGCTTCTAGCTGCTACCCTGTGTAGGCAGCGCCTCAGGGACAGTTAATTAGAAATGCTGGTCTTGAAATCTTAAAAGGTCAAACTGAATATTCCTTCTCACTATTCCTTGTCACTATTAATCTTAAATAGTTATTCTAACATTTCTTCCCGTATTTCATAAAGCTGATTTCCTCTCTCTTTCCTTTTCAGCAATACTGGAGTAACCGCTTCCTAAACCATTTTGCAGAAATATAAGGGTGTTCGGTTGCGTGCATGTGCGTTTTTAGCAACACATCTACCAGCCCTCTGCATGATTGATGTTGGGGGAAAAAGAAAAGTAGGAAAAAAAGTCCCCAACTCATTGTGTGTTATGTGGAGGAAACGTGTATTACCAATGGGGTTTAGCTTTTAAATCAAAATAATTACAAATGTACAATTTAGCTTAATGAATCAGAAAGCCTCTCCAGAGAACTTTGGTTTCTTTGCTGCAAGAAGAATGAGGTTCTGAAACCTTATCTAAGAACTTAGAAGCCATCAGCCAAGTCTCCCATGTTTCTCTGTGCAAAATGTCATAGCCTATATAAATGTACCATATTCAATTGTAATGCATGCCTTCAGTTGTAAGTAGCCAGATTGCTCTATGGTGTCATTTAAACATGCTACTTTTTAATTGGCCCTGTACAGTTTGCTTATTTATAAATTTATTGAAAACACTACAGGTGTTGAAAGGTTAGAATGTAGGCCTCCAGTTCATAACTTGTTATTTTTTTGAGTGTGCAAACAGCTATTTTGCACTGTATTAAATGTAACTTATTTAATGAAATCAGAAGCAGTAGACAGATGTTGGTGCAATACGAATATTGTGATGCATTTATCTTAATAAAATGCTAAACTTCATTTATCACAACGCATGTTTGACTTTAGACTGTAAATAGAGAACAGTTGTCTATTTCTGTGCTGGTAACAACAAGCATTGCACAGACATGGTTTCAGGTAAATAAATCTATTCTACGATAAGTTCACAGTGTGGTGCCAACTGTTTTCCGGCGGGAGGGGTGGGCGGTGGGCACTGAGCGCCTCCAGCCCTGCACCCCGAAGAGTTTTTACCTTCCGGTGGGGGGAAGGTCTTAGACTTGACTTTCTGGGGACAAGGTCTGCTCGTGTGTCACATGACTCAAGTGTGGGGAGAGCTGAGTGGCTTGTCACTGGGTTTTCAGAGATAATCAGATTTTAAAAGTTGTCAGCAGCTTGGAGGTTGTACCGATGGAGAGATGCTTCTCATACTGTTCAGATGGAAAATGTAAAATTCTGCACTCCTAGTGTGAATAGATAAAAGTGAACTGGAGTGGCTGCCGCAGATAGCAGAATTCCTCCATTTGATGGTTATTTAGTGCTTATCTATCAGGCATGGGTTTGGTGTGGGGCATTTGTCTCTTTTCCAAATTACTGAAGATGATTCTTTTATCATTAAAAAAAAAAAAAGCACTGAGGCAAGGATAGATGATTCTATAAACCTAATGACAAAAAACACAAGTCCTAGCAACTACAGAGATGGAAGAAATATTTGATAAAAATCTGATAAACTAACATCCATTCCTGACGTAAAGAAAAAAGCATAATTCCCATTTAATAACTCACTGAAAAATGAACCAGGAGTATTGACACAACCAGAATCCCACTTACCGTACGCTAGTGCCCACCACTCATCACTGTCGACAGTCTCTGCAATCCAGCAACCGTTGGGACGATGCCTGCGAGGGAACAAAGAGCCCCAAGAGTTCATTAGATCGATGGTAATATCTTGTTCTTAGGAAAGTTTTAATAATTCAGGGAGAATGGACATCTTGAGGTAATATGTAATTCATTTATTAATGATAAAATACCAGCAGACATTTTATTTATTTTTTAAGATTTTATTTTTTAACAGAGAGACAGTGAGAGAGGGAACACAAGCAGGGGGAGTGGGAGAGGGAGAAGCAGGTCCCTAGCCGAGCAGGGAGCCGGATGTAGGGCTCGATCCCAGGACCCTGGGATCATGACCTGAGCCGAAGGCAGACGCTTAACGATGGAGCCACCCAGGCGCCCCTACTAGCAGACATTTTAGTCAAACATGAACAAAAGAAAAAGAACAGCAAGTGCAGCAAACCCTCAGACATAAAGCTCCAGTTGTTAAATGCACGGTGTGAGAAAGGTGGTATTCGCTATGTTGTTGGTCAGCTTGAAGAAAACACAGCTGTATCCCCCTTATGCCCAATCAACTGCAAATGCATCAAAAAATTTGAAAAATGAAACTATACCCCAAAAGGAAAATGGCTAAATGACCCAGACGAAAGAAAACGTGAATGGCTTATAAATACAAGATGTACAGCCCCACCAGCCAAATCCCGGTGAGATAGCGTTTGTGCCCATCAGCTGACAAATGGGCCGTGGGACACCAAGGAAGTGGAGAACCGCCCTGTACGCTACGCTGCAGAACAAGTAAGTACCTCGATTTGTGCGTGCCCTCACTGTACAGCCCGGCAGGCCCACGCCTGCACCACCTCCAGAGACTCCCTCACGTGGGCTGGGAGAGTCACACCAGCATGTTTATAAAAGCATCGAACAACCGAGGTGACCAAAAAGCAACAGGGAAACAGGTACGTGGCCTTTGAGACAGGTTTAGATTACTCGGCAGCGATGAAAATGAGTAAATTGGAACTGCAAATAACGACAGAAATCTCCCTGCACAGGGGAAACCAAGTGCGGTGTATACAAAGTTCAAAATCTGCAAAAAAAAAAAAAAAAAAGCACTTAAGTGTTACATGTGTGGGTGTTGTTACGCCTGTTTGCATGTCTGGGGTTTTTTAAGAACACCATAGAAGTATTAGGAAGAGAACATGGAAGATGACAGACAAGCCTTTCCAAGCAGGACACAAAATCCCAGGAGAAAAGGAATAAATTGACTACGTAAAAAGGTAAACATTTGGAACAAAATACCCCTCTCTTGAGTTAGGAAAATAGATTTGCTGTGCCTTTGACAAAAAGCGAATTCCTTGCACATGATTGGCAGAAATCGAAGGCTGACGGATATTGATCTCTCCCTTGCAGTGGCATCAGAAAACCATATTCATGCTGATGGGGAGCCTATCAACTGGCCCAGCCTTCGGAGGGCAACGTGACAAATCACTGAGGCTTTTAAACATCCACACCCCTTGATCAAGCACTTTAGTGAAATCCTCCCACATGTTCACAGAAGCAACATAATCCTGCTGTAGGATGATGTAGCCAAAAATTGGAAATAACCCAGATGCCCATCGATAGGCAAGATGTTGAATAAACTAAGAGCATTAATACCATGGACTATTACGCAGCCTTCAAAAAACACAAGGTAGATCTGTGTGAACAAGCAAGGAATGATACCCAGTCGATGATGTCTGCCAGTGAAACATTCAAGTGCAGAACAGTTTTGTATAATACTCTTTTCATTTTTTAAAAACAGGAGGAAGTTAAGAGTTTCCAGTAATGATGGTTGCTGAGAGTAACTGATAAGACTGATACAGATGGCAGATGTTGGGAGCCATTGTTCTCACTGTTGGAGTGGGAGGTTACAGATAAGCAAGGGGAGAAGGCTAGAATGATTCATGTAATGAATTACAGCTGGAGATACCAGCATAAATTAATATTTCATTTAATACTGATACAGATGATCCTATATAGAAATATTTCTAGGGGCACCTGGGTGGTTCAGTCGTTAAGCTGAGATCTGCCTTCTGCTCAGATCATGATCCCAGAGTCCTAGGATTGAGCCCCATGTCAGGCCCCCTGCTCAGTGGGGCATCTGCTTCTCCCTCTCCCTCTCCAACTCCCCCTGCTTGTGCTCTCTCACTCTCTCTGTCAAATAAAATCTTTTTAAAAAACGAAATATTTCAGAGTGCCTGGGTGGCTCAGTCATTAAGTGTCTGCCTTTGGCTCAGGTCATGATCCCAGGGTCCTGGAATCGAGCCCCACATTGGGCTCCCTGCTCAGCGGGAGGCCTGCTTCTTCCTCTCCCACTCCCCCTGCTTGTGTTCCCGCTCTCGCTCTGTCAAATAAAATCTTAAAAAAATAAATATTTCCAGGGGCGCCTGGGTGGCTCAGTCGTTAAGCGTCTGCCTTCGGCTCAGGTCATGATCCCAGGGTCCTGGGATCGAGCCCCACATCGGGTTCCCTGCTCCGCGGGAAGCCTGCTTCTCCCTCTCCCACTCTCCCTGCTTGGGTTCCCTCTCTCACTGTGTTTCTCTCTGTCAAATAAAAATGAAAATACGGGCGCCTGGGTGGCTCAGTCGGTTAAGCGACTGCCTTCGGCTCAGGTCATGATCCTGCAGTCTCGGGATCGAGTCCCGCATCAGGCTCCCTGCTCAGCAGGGAGTCTGCTTCTCCCTCTGACCCTCCCCACTCTCATGTGCTCTCTCTCATCCTCTCTCTCTCAAATAAATAAATAAAATCTTTAAAAAAAATAAATAAATAAAATAAAAATGAAAATAAAATCTTTGGAAAAATAAATATTTCTAGTTAGGTGTATGTACACCTAACATACACCTACATACATGGTATATGTACATAGTATGTATGGTGTGTGTACACTGTGTATGGTGTGTGTACACTGTGGTGTGTGTACACAGTGTATGGTGTGTGTACACTGTGGTGTGTGTACACAGTGTATGGTGTGTGTACACTGTATGGTGTGTGTACACTGTGGTGTGTGTACACAGTGTATGGTGTGTGTACACTGTGGTGTGTGTACACAGTGTATGGTGTGTGTACACTGTGTGGTGTGTGTACACAGTGTGTATGGTGTGTGTACACTGTGTATGGTGTGTGTACACTGGGTGGTGTGTGTATGCAGTGTGTATGGTGTGTGTACACTGGGTGGTGTGTGTACACAGTGTGTATGGTGTGTGTACACAGTCCATACATAGTCCATACACCATGTACTTGCACCATCAACTGAGGGGACCAAGACGCAAGGACACTGCAGTAGCGATGAGCATACTTACTAGTTTCAGGTTTCTCATACCATTCTTCAGTGAAAGAAATCAAATCTCCTTAGACAAATGGCAGGTTCTGGGGCAAGGGCAGAAAATGTACAACACATGCCTGGAGAACACTGTAGTGTCAGGGAGTCCGGAAGTACCAAACAAACAAAAAACCAATGAGCAAAGATGGGGTATGTTGAAGGGTCAGAGGAGCCAACTGAAAAGGCTCTGAATGGCCAAAACGGAAACAATTTCAGCAACAAAATCATGGCATACTGGATTCTAATCCAAAGTATGAAATAAATATCCACGAGTCTATCCTGACATAAACAGGAGAGACTAGAAATCTCCCATGCAGAAGAAATCCAAATAATTTCTGTAGATAATTCTGCCCTCATGGAGGTGAACCATAACTGCCACTGGTAAGTATGAGCGGAGCCCAGTGGCCTCCTGCCCTAGAGTACATGTCAGCGTGGCTGGGGAAAGTCACCCACAGTAGAGACCCCTGCAGACACTACTTCAGCCAACTGAGGTCATTTTGAGAGCACGTACCCTTGATATGAAGTGACAAGAGGGGCATTTTACTTGTGGTCTTCCTCCCCAAAACACATAACCTCAGTCTAATCAAAGAGAAAACATCTGACAAATTCCAAAGACAATCTGCAAAATGCCCGACCCGTACTCCTTAAAACTGCTGAGGTCATCAAAAACAAGGAAAATCTGAGACACTATGACAGCCAAGAGGAGCTTAAGGACACATGACAATGAAATGTAATATGGGATCCTGGATGGGATCCTGGAACAGAGAGAGGCAAAAACTAAAGAAGTCTGAATGAACTATGAACTTCAGTTAATAACATATAAATATTGGTTTATAATAATATATAAGTACTGTGACGAATGTACCATATTACCGTGAAATGTTAAAATAGGGGAAGTAGGGCCCGGGGTATATGGGAACCTTCTGTGCCATGTGCTCATTTTTCCATATGTCTATAAATATTCTAAAATAAAAAGTTTATCTTAAAATGCTGGGGTAAATATATTTTTTTAATCTGCATAGAAGCATCAAAGAACTACAAGATAGTACAGAACTTCCAGGCCAAAATCTAAGCAGCAGCAAGGAGAGAGCATCAGAATCTCCAAGGTCACTTTCCCCTTGTGGCATCTACCTCTCCAAATAAGCTAAGCTGTGAAAACGCGAGCAGGGGTTTTGGGAGCTCACAGGGTGAAAAAGGCAAAGTCAAAAATCCAGGGCCCACCAAAAGTGAGAAGTCTCATAGGACATTAAGCTGTGACCCCAAAGGGCTAACACCTCAGGATAAAGGCAAACCAGAAATAAAGCTGCCCTCCTTCCCAAAAACTCAAAGCGCTGTAGGCAGCATTGCCACAGTGCAGAGCAGAACCAGGAAAATACACCCACCCTGGAGGGAGTGGAAACACTGGCTCTCAAGGATGTGCAGCCCCAACTGTATCCTAGGGGTGGTCTATGAAGCTTCAAGGCATGAACTTAAAGTCACAGGCAGTACTCCTAAGCCCCAGGCGGAAATAAATGTCAATCCTCCCTAGAGGGAGACACCTTCATTTTATGTCTTAGGAGATCCACACAATTATTTTACAAAGCAGCCTACAATAAAAGCTAACCAAGTACACAAGAAAACAAGGCCCTATGAGTGAGATGCAGCAGAAATAAACATGACAGGTCCATCTAGACTTCACATATTAGAAGTATTAGATATACATCAAAAAACACTCCTGGCTTACTTTGTTTAAAGAAAAATAAACAGGGCGCCTGGGTGGCTCAGTCGTTAAGCGTCTACCTTTGGCTCGGGTCAGGATCCCAGGGTCCTGGGATCGAGCCCCGCATCGGGCTCCCTGCTCAGGTTGTCTGCTTCTCTCTCTCCCTCTCTGCCCGTCCCCACCGTTCATTCTCTCACTCAAAAAAAAAAAAAACAAAATAAAGAATAAACCTACTTGAAAATCTGCAGGAGACAGGAAATGATAAAAAGTGAACATAAAGAGCAGATAGGAAAATCAAACAGAATCCTAGAGATGAAAAGCAAATCACCAAAATTAAAAACTGGGTGGGGCTGATGTGGCATCAGAGTGGACACAGCAAAATAATAAAGTGAAAGACAGCTAAGAAATGAACCAGAAAGCAGCAGAGGAAGAAAAAAAAAAAGCTGGAAAATATGGAAGAAAGATGAAAATACCTGGAAGATAGGCTGAGAAAGGTGACAAAGTCAAACATACATTTAATCGTGGCTTCAGATGACAAGAGTGTGAGGAGGGTATTATTTGAAGAGATAACGACCGAGAATTTCCCAGAAGTGATAGAAGAAAGCAATCCACAGATGTAAGAATCCCAGCAAATCCCAAACAGGATGAATAAAAAGAAATCCAGCTGTAGACATGTATGGTGAACAGCAAAAAACCAAAGACAAAGAGAAAATCTTAAAAGCAGCAGAGGGGGGAAAAAAGCCATTCCCTTTACCTTCACAGGAGTGACACCAATGTCTCTGGCCTGATGGCTTCGTGGGCTGAAAGAAATGACTGAGGGGCGCCTGGGTGGCTCAGTCGTTAAGCGTCTGCCTTCGGCTCGGGTCATGATCCCGGGGTCCTGGGATCGAGCCCCACATCGGGCTCCCTGCTCAGCGGGAAGCCTGCTTCTCCCTCTCCCACTCCCCCTGCTTGTGTTCCCTCTCTCGCTGTGTCTCTATCAAATAAATAAATAAAATCTTAAAAAAAAAAGAAATGACTGGCAACCTAGAATTCTAAACCTGGAAAAAACATACAGTATTTAAAGAATCAAGGTAAAGTAAAGGTATTTTCAGACAAACAAGAACGGAGAGTTCTTCACCAACAGACTCACACTAAGGGACACTCTAGATGGGCACAGAGGTAACTGCTCTACGTGGCCTGGGGCCTCTAGCAGCCAGGAGCACAGTGAAGATACCGGCTGCTGCAGATGCAGATACGAGCATGTTGCTATTCCTCCGGGGAGCAGAAGACAGACAACAGCAACAAAGCAACAGAAGGAAACAATGGAAGAACAAATAGAAAGGATGATAGAAGCTGACATGCAACCCCAAATATAATTAATAATAACACTCTGAGAATATACTAAATCTGTTATCCCTGTTGTGTTATCTCTGAGAGATTTCAGCATGACCCAGATGTTCCTGTTTTGAAACACAATCCAAGCCTCTAACATGATTCCCTGCAGCAGGAAGAGACACAAACATGTCCAGCAGTCTGCTACGAACTGTTGGGGAAGCAAAATTGTTCGCTTTTCCATCAAAATTAGTAGAAATTATGGGGCGCCTGGGTGACTCAGTTGTTAGGCGTCTGCCTTCAGCTCAGGTCATGATCCCAGGGTCCTGGGATCGAGCCCGGAATCGGGCTCCCTGCTCGGCGGGAAGCCTGCTTCTCCCTCTCCCACTCCTGCTGCTTGTGTTCCCTCTCTCGCTGTGTCTCTCTAATAAATAAATAAAATCTTTTTAAAAAATTAGTAGAAACTATAAAGTATATTTTGTAATTTCGGAAACTACTCAAAATGACTTGATTTAGGATTAAGAATATATAAAGTTTAACATTTATATCTCTTTGATATTTATAAATCAGGACCTGCTAAGAAGCCGTCTTTATTGAAAATTAAGAGTCTGGGGGTGCCTGGGTGGCTCAGTTAAGTGTCTGCCTTCAGCTCAGGTCATGATCCCAGGTCCTGGGATCGAGCCCCGTGTCAGGCTCCTTGCTCAGTGGGGACCCTGCATCTCCCTCTCCCTCTGCTGCTCCGCCTACTTGTGTTTTCTCTCTGTCAAATGAACAAACAAAATCTTAAAAAAGAAAAGAAAATTAAGAGTTTGCTTTTTAAATAAAGTCTGCTGATGAACTCTGCAGCTGCAAGAAGTGGGGTGGTATGCACACATAGACTCGGACAACTTCATATTAGTTCTAGAAAAATACGCAGAAAACTATTAACTACAGTCACTTCTAGAGGAGGGAACTGGGAGAAGAAAGGCAGACTGAGGAAATTTTACCATATCCCCTTTTGAAGATTATGAATCTAACTTAAAAAATATATTTGACCCTCTGATACTAACAATTTTATGGAAAGACAGAGAGCTAAAAATACCCAAAGTACTGCTGAGAATAACGTCAGGGGGTCTTGCTTTTCCAAATACTGACAATTTTTATAAAGCGGTAGTAATTAAGACAGCATGGTGTAGGTGCTAGGACAGAAATAGACTGACAGTACGGAAGGGAGTGCGGAGACAGATGCACTTCTCTGGGAACACCTGACTTGGGACACAGCTGGCTTCACAGGTTGGTGAGAGAAGCAATTTTGCAATAATTGGTGGTTATGCATGTTTAAACATAAATGAAAAAAAATCAAGAAAAATGGATCCCCACCCGCCTGGGTGGCTGAGTCGGTTAAGCGTCTGCCTTTGGCTCGGGTCATGACCCCGGGGTCCTGGGGTGGAGCCCCACATTGGGCTCCCTGCTCAGCGGGGAGCCTGCTTCTCCCTCTGCCTGCCGCTCCCCCTGCTTGTGCTCTCTCAGACAAATAAATAAATAAAAATCTTAAAAAAAAAAAAATGGATCCCTACCTTACACCATACAAATGGGAGAACAGATTTTTGACCCTGAGATACAGATTTTTTAAAAGTAAGAAAATACAACTATAGGGCGCCTGGGTGTCTCAGTCGGTTAAGCACCCGACTCTTGGTTTCAGCTCAGGTCGTGAGATCGAACCCCACCTCAGGCTCCACGCTCAGCATGGAGTCTGCTTGAGATTTGCTCTCTGCCTCCCCTCTGCCCCTCTCCCCACTCGTGCTCTCTCTAAAATAAATAAATCTTAAAAAAAAGAGAAAATACAACTATAAAGAAAAAGATTTATAATTTACATTAAAATTAAGACCCTGTGTTAATCAAAAGATATTATAAAGAGAATGAAAAGGCAAGCCATAAACTGGAAGATTTTACCACTCCCATTCTGAATTATATCTAGAATATATAAAGAACTTCTGTGAATTAAAAAGAGAAAAATACACGACCCAATAGAAAAGTTGGGGGGGGGGGAGTTTTATAGAAGAGGAAACACAAATAGTTGCTAAACATATGAAATGATGTTCAATCTTGTCATAAAACAGAAAAACATAAATTAAAATCATTGTATCATCTCACACCTACTCTGTTGCAAAAAGTTAAGGATTGAGAATATCAAATGCTAGCGAGGAAGTGGGACAAGGGACTGCAGTTGTCTTTTTTTTTTTTTAAGATTTTATTTATTTGAGACAGAGAGAGTGAGCACAAGCAGGGAGGAGGATCAGAGGGAGAGGGAGAAGCAGACTCCCCACTGAGCAGGGAGCCCAATGTGAGGACCCTGAGATCATGACCTGAGCCGAAGGTAGACACTTGACCAACTGAGCTACCCAGGTGCCCCCAAAGGACTGCAGTTGTACCTGTAAATGTATAAAACTTCTTTGGAAAACAGTTCGACAATAACTGGTAAAACTGAACATGTCTATACTCTGTACCCACCAATTCTGCCTCTGGGTATAACCCTACAGAAATGTGTGCTTATGAGCCTAAAAGACACATACGAAAGTATTACAGCAACACTGTTTGAAACAAAAGATCAGGAACTGAAATGTCCATCAATGGAAGAATTAGTAAGGTGTGTTATAACCATACATTATACACTAGAATATTATATATTATTATATAGCAATGAAATTATATCACATAGCAATGAAAAATGAATGAGGTACCCTACAAAACCCCTGACCATTCCTCCTCAAAATCATCAAGGTCATCGAAAACAAGTTAAGTCTGAGAAACTTTCACAGCCAAGAGGAGCCTAAGGAGACATGATAACTACAAGTGATGTACTATCCTGGATGGGATCCTGAAACAGAAGAAGGAAATCAGGTAAAACCTAAGAAAATGTAAATAAACTATGGGCTTTTATTAACAATAATGTATCAGGGCGACTGGGTGGCTAAGTCAGTTAAGCATCTGCCTTCAGCTCAGGTCATCATCCCGGGTCCTGGGATTGAGCCCAGAGTTGGGCTCCGTGCTCAGTGGAGAGTCTGCTTCTCCCTCTTCCTCTGCCCCACCTCCCCCCACCCCACACTCATGCTCTCTCTCTCACTCTCTTGCTAATAAAATCTTCAAAAATAATAATGTATCAATCTTGGTTCATTAATTGTAATCAATGTACCATATTGATATAAGGAGATTGTGCAAGGTAATTGGAAACTCTATGTACTAGCACTCAATTTTTCTATAAATCTAAAAGTGTTCTAAAAATGTCTATTAATTAGGGTACCGGGGTGGCTCAGTCAGTTGGGCATCCAACTCTTGGTTTTGGATCAGGTTATGATCTCAGGGTTGTGAGATTAAGCCCTGTGTGGGGCTCCGTACTCAGTGAGGAGTCTGCTTGGGGTCCTCTCTTTCCCTTTCCCTCTACCCACTTCCACTCGTGCTCTCTCTCTCTCAAATAAAATCTTAAAAATGTCAATTAAAACACGAATGAGTTATAGCAGCATTAACATGGATCAATTTTTTTTTTTTTAAGATTTTATTTATTTATTTGACAGAGAAGGAGACAGTGAGAGAGGGAACACAAGCAGGGGGAGTGGGAGAGGGAGAAGCAGGCTTCCCACGGAGCAGAGAGCCCGATGCGGGGCTCGATCCCAGGACCCTGGGACCATGACCTGAGCCAAAGGCAGACGCTTAACGACTGAGCCACCCAGGCACCCAACATGGATCAATTTTAAAAATAACATCAAGCAATGGGGCGCCTGGGTGGCTCAGTTGCTAAGCATCGGCCTTCGGCTCAGGTCATGGTCCCAGGGTCCTGGGATCGAGCCCCGCATCGGGCTCCCTGCTCCGCGGGAAGCCTGCTTCTCCCTCTCCCACTCCCCCTGCTTGTGTTCCCTCTCTCGCTGTGTCTCTGTCAAATAAATAATAAAAACCTTAAAAAAAAAAATAACATCAAGCAAAAGATACCATGGAAAAACAGACATGACTCCACTTACATTAAGTTCAAGACAAGCAAATAAATGTGTTAAGATATGGTAAAACTACAGCTGAGTAACGGTATTATTTTTGTTCAGGTGAGAAAAATTAGCTCACTACTTGCTCAAGGTTCACAAGACCTTCCAGGGCCAGAAAATAAAGGAAGAATAAAAACAAAATTGAGAAGAGTGGTTGCCTCTGGTAAGGGGAGCGTGAAAGGAGGAAGGGAAAGCGTTGTGATCAGGTCTAAGTACATGGCGGGGTTGGGGGGCGCTGCTTCTGGGATTGTGAAGCATTCTATTTCTTGTCCTGGGTGGAGTGTACATGTGTGTTCTGTGGTTCTTTAAACACTACATGTTTTCATACACTTCTGTATGTGTGCTATACTTCACAAATTTATGTTTTTATTAAAAAAGAAAAGAAATACTTGTCTGGCCCCGGAGCAGGCTCTGGGCCCTGATGCACTGGCAGAATTATTTTATATAGGAGGCTGCTCTCCTGGACCTCCTTAGGGGTCTCCACATGGCCCTGACCTCCGAGGTAGCTCCCCTTGGATTCCCCTAAGCTGAGGGAAGCTGTCTTCTTCGTCAATGCATGCCTGGCTTAAGTTTATGCTCACCATTCCAAAAAAAGCTCCAGATGGGGACTGTGCATAGGGGTCATCTCTGTCCCTTCCTGTCATATACCACCAGGCTCAGCAAAGCAACAGCACAGGAGTGGGAAGCAGTCTGGGCCTGTGGGATGTTGTGGGTCAGCTTGTTTCAGTCAGTCCAAGATGAGGCTTCAGTCTGGGCACCACCCAGGCCGGAGGGCACAGGCCTCTCTCAGGACAGATGGCTGCTTGCTGCCACTCCCACTCAATTCCTGGACCAAAAAATCCCCACTGCCCCAAGGGACTGGTAAGAGAGATGGGCCAGTGGGCCAAGTAGGCTGAGGTCATGGATGGAAGATGATCTCTGGGCTACAGAGCATGCAAAACTATATCTGTCACTGAGAGGGGCTCAGGGCAAATCTGTTGATCCAGTGCCAAAAGGGGTACAGCCTGTAGATCACTGATCTCCAGTTTATCCCTGGGAGGCTGCTCCCCTCCCACATGCTCCACCCAAGCCCTGAGCACTGATGTCACAACCCCCCCCCCCTACCCCAACAACAGGGAGACAGAACCAGACTCTTTGAGTTCTCTTCCAAAGGTACATGGAGGCACAGAGAGCCTGAGAGTTACCTGTGACCACAGCTAGTGACAGGCCATGGACCTTTGGCTTCCAGCTTAGTGATGGAGAGGCCCTCCCCTTGAGAGGCTCAGCCCTCCTACTGGGGTGAGTGGGATTCCTTCAGTGCGGCATTGAAAGAACATAGGTACTCAGAACACAAGTAGCCATAAACCTTATCAAGTCAGCCCTAGATAGAGCAAGCAAGATCTGATCTCAATCTAGAAAACATTCCCCAACCTAGAGCCAGGAAGGGTTCTTCCATGGGGGAAGGGGCCCCAAATCCCAAAGGCCCAAGAAAGCAAAGGCAGATGCCTTGGCAGACATCACCAGAGTCCACCACAAGCTCTCAACTCCACTGAGAGAAGGGAAAGTTTCAGAGATTAGAGAGCTCCTGGTTCACCCCTAACCTGAAGCCAGTAAATGGACTGACACCCTGGGTAGACTGGGATGGCCAGAAGAGGCCACATCGACAGGAGAAGGGGAGGCCACAGCGCCAGCCTTGGCTTACAGATTCACTGAACAGAGAGAGGACCAGCCAACCAGACCCCTTAAACATTCCAAAAAAGATTATGCACTATCACTCTGAAATCCCCCTCCTGGGAATTTGCCCAAAGAAGGAAAAAGCTGTTGAGCACAAAGGAGGTCACCAGAGGGTTGTTTATAGACAGACACTGGAAGATTTAAGTGACAAACGAGAGAACTGAGAGCTATGTTGTGATGATGTTGCCCTTGACAGTCTGGCTGGCAAGGTTTAAACGCAGCAAGGCTGAGGACTTTGGTCCATTTTCTCTTTATGCCTCAGGGGTATAATGTTAAGATGTGATAACATAGCAAACAGCTTGCTTGATCACTCAAATTGTAGCTCAAGCAAATAAAAATGATGGAATATTTATCACATCTAAAACTGGTAAGAAAAAAAAACCACGACACTGGTATCAGTGAGAGTGCAGGAAACAAACTATTGGAGAACAATCTGACAGCATCCATCAAAGCCTTAAATGGACACAGTCTGAGATGCAGAAATTACACTACAAAGAACTTGACCCGTGTCTTTAGATTATGCCAAAATATGTTCACGACAGTGCAGACCGTAATAATTATATACAAAACTGGAAACAAGTGTCCACCAACAGAAGGATTACAGAAATTGTTCCATCCACAGAATGGAGTTCTGTGGAACTGTCAAACAAGAGCACGCAGACAACCTCGAGCAGGAATTTCTCAGAGTGACAGCATGACTGCTTTAGTGTAACTTTCATATACAGATCATTAAGTAAAAGCGCAAAACTTTTTCTAAAGGTAGAACTAGAACATTTATTTTGTAGAGAGGCACTGGAATTCAGTGGGTAGATTTTAATTTTATACCTTTGAATTTTTAAAATTATGTGTACATTCATACAACACATATATAATTACATGTGTTAATGGGGCTGTCTGGATGACAGAATTATAGACCATTTCTTTACTGGTTTTTAGTTATATATATATACATATAAAAGTGTATATATACATAGCACATGTGTGTGTGTGTATATATATACATACATACATATATATAACTCTCTCTATATAGATATAAATAAAATTTATCATCTTAACCATTTTTCAGTTTGGTGGCATTAAGTACATTCATGTTATGCAACCATCACCACCATCCATCTCCAGAACCTTTTCAACATTCTAAATGGAAACCTTTCCCTGTTAAACACTAATTCTCTATCCCTGCTGCCTGCCCAACTTGCAACCAACACTCCACTCTCCATGAATTTTGGCTTCTCCAGGGATCACGTTACAGTATTTCTTCTTTTGTGACTGGCTTGTTACACTTAGCATGTCCTCAAGGTTCATCCACGTTGTGCCATGTGATAGGACTTTCTTCTTTTAAAGCTCAATTGTATTCCATTGTGTGTATATGTATGTATACATACATACACACACACACATACCGCATTTTTGTTAATCCATTCATCCAACAATATAATACTTAGGTTATTTGCACCTTTTCACTGTTGTGAATAATGTTGCTATGAACAAGGGTGTGCAAGTATCTGGTGAAGATCCTGCTTTAATTCTTTTGGCTATGTACCCAGAAGTGGAATTGCTGGATCATATGGTAATTGTTTAAACTTTTGAAGAACTGCCAGACTGTTTTCCCCACAATGGCTCTATCATTTTACTTTCCTACCAACAATGCATGAGGGTACTCTTAAACTGTTTTAATGGCTGCTAAGGAGACCGACTTGGTGGCTTTCTGGCTTGTTCCTGGTATTGCTGCTACTGTGTGATTTGTGAAATAAGTGACATGTTCTGTGTTGCCAATACCCGACATCTTCTACAGTAATCTGGAAAAAAGCCCAAACACCTTGGCCCTGTCTAGTGGTGCAGCCAGAGCAGCTCAGAAGCATCGAGACAACAGAAGCCTGCCATTTTGTGCCCCAAGAGGGAAAGTGGCAGCTGGTATACCACCCCCTCCCCTCCATCCACTGCCCCAGGGCAGAGAGGCTCCAAAGAGAAGTGGAAAACCTTAGTGAGGCACTTACCTCAATGGGCCCTCCCAGTGCCAGGGATTCCTGGCTGGCCTGGCCAAGGCCATGCTCCCCGGAGGCCACGGTGAGGTGCGTGTCGAGTCAGGCCTCACTGCCTGTAGCCAACGGAGAATACAGTTACCATGCAGCAGGCAGAGCCTGTGGCCTCAGGTCTGGCCAGCAGGTCTGGGCATGGCCTCCAAAGACCTGGTCAGACAGCTGTACAGTGAGGCCCCCACAGGCCTTCTGAGGTGAAGCCTACAGCTTCTGGGACCCTCAAGTCCCCTCCCCCAGGTTTCTCAATATTTGGACCACAAAATGCCTGCATCTGAGTAAGAAATCAAGGCGGGAGTGACTGAAGATGCAGATTCCTGGGCCTGAGCCCTGGATTTGGATTCAGGTTTGCTGCTGTGCCTGGTAATCTGCATCATCTATTTGAGAATTACAGATTTTGGCAAAAGCTGGTCTCATTCTCTGAGGAAGAACTCATAGGCAGGAGCATGGCTCCCAAACTAAGGCTGGGAAGGAGAGCTCCTGACATCAACCCTGTACGAGCCATGTCTGCCAGGTCCCTGGCATACAGCAAGGGTTCAGAGTGTGAATGCCCAAGACAGGGGGCAGGAAGGACCCTGCCTCCTTGCTTAGCTGAGGGACCTCCAGGAGAAAAAAGACAAGAAGGCTTCAGTGATACCACCAATCCTCAATTCCTAAGGGAAGACTGGCAGTCTGGCTTTTACCCTGGTAATGGTAATGGGATACACAATGGGCACCATACTGAACTCCTTGTGGGCTGATTCCATCCTCAATCCTGAAGCTACGGGAGCTCAGGCCACGGAAGCGAACTAAATGGCCCCTGACCTGCAGCTCTGACCGTGGGAGAGGAGACTTTTAAAGAACCTAGCCTAATTCTAAACTGGTGCTATGAACAAGCTGGAAGCAGTTGGAGGGAAAGGATAGGATTAGTTAAAACATCCTCTTCCTTATTGGTGTGTGAAACTCCAGACACCAGAGGGTACCTGTGGTTGACGACAGGCGTTTGAGAGCCCATCCCTGGTCAAGATGCTTCGTCTCCTGGAAGGTGGCTCAATGGGACAGCCAGAGAGCTGGGCAGCCTGATTCTGTTCCTGCTTCCTGGGGCTCCCTGCCCTTATGAGGTTTTTTTTTGTGAGACCAAGTGACAGGAGCAATGCCAGGTGAGATCTTCAGCACCCTTTAAGTCACACTCCTCCCATTCTTTGATGTGGACCAAGAAGGTCTTCAATCCTACATCAGGTGCACTAAAAAATGTAGCTTCAGTTGCCTCTTCCAACCCAGTTTTCACCCTAACATGGTCAGGATAGAAATACTGGAGCTGCAGGTGGGAGGGGTCAGAGGGATCCAGCCCAGGGTGTTGCTGGGATGGAGGGGCCTGGGATGATCCAGGGGCTAGCAGCAGAGCTGAGGGCCAGCCCAGGAAAGGGGAGGAACATGCTGGTGCTGACAGAAGGTAATACACAGGGCGTGGGCTCCAAGGCACATCCTGACCCCATGGGAATCTCAAGGTTAACAGCAACAAGCCTGGCATGCGGCAACATGTAGGCTGGGTGTGGCTGGGCTTCTTCCCCAAGCCAGGGAAATGGCAAAAAGGTTTCACCTTTTTTCCCAACGCACTGACTTGTAACAGCTGCTAAGAGGAAGCCGAAGGCCATGAAGCTACATCCAGAGTAAGCACCGAGGCCAATGAGCAGTGTCTTCTCCCGGCAGCATGCTCCCCTGGAACGACCCCAACTGCTAGCTGGGCTCTTTAAACACTGTCTGATCAAATGGTGGCTGCCCAGGCTTTGCGTCTCATACTGAAAGATACTCGAACAATAACATTTTTGCCCACTTGAAGTTGTAGTTATCATGTTCTGAGCTCCTAAACTACTGCACACTTCCACTGTTTTTACACTTTGGACAGAACTTACCATTTATATCAAAATCACATTTTGCATCACCTTTGACTAATTTTGTTTTAGTAAGTATTTGGGGTTAACTGTGCCATTCTCCCCACCTTCACCTCCAAGTTAAGGATACAGTGAAAAGCATGGCATCTTAAGAAACAAGAGGGTAGGTGAAATCTCCCAGCACCAAGCCCAGGGAATGCACCCCCTGCTGACCCCATGACAGAATGCTGTAACCAGACACCGATTTGTTTAGTGCTCTCGACAGAAGTGAGCAGAACGAGCTACAATCAGGCCAAAGACTCTCTCCCCCAGGGGAATTTAACCAATCAAAAATGCAAATAGATGAACCAGCTCAGTGTTACCCAAAGTTCCCAATCTTCCTGGCTCCCAACACTCTGGGAAGAAAGGGAGTGTATTTATGGCAAATAATTCTGGGGCTGAATCAATGCATTGTGACTCAGAGACCCCCCCCCCCCGCCAGTAAGAATCTATAAAGGGCTTCCATTCTGATCAACCCAACACCATTACTGTACAAAAAACAGTTTTATTAGTTAATTACCCCAGGTGTGCCTTTGTTCATGCTCTAGGTCACACCCGTTTCTCAGATCCGGCCCGGCTCATAGGCAAGTTACCAGATTAGCAAATAAGAAAATTGTTCTGCAAAATAGCAACTGTCAGCTTAAGGCATTACTAACATTGCAGAAGGAAGCAAGGTTACTAGGGAAGTCTGGACAGCTCAGGATGATTTCCGGAACAGGAAACCCTCTCTGAAAGGGCCAGCCCATGCTGCTGTCTGACATGGCAGAGGACACTCTTGCTCTGGGTGATAGGTCACTCCTTTAAACTCACCCACAATGTCAGAGACAGAACTGTCTATTCCTCAAGCTTTCAGATTTAGAAATTAGTTATATAAAAAGCACTCTGTCCCAGAAGCCCTGGCACGTCTGCAGGCCCCCCAGAGAGCTCACTCGATCCTCCCTGACTGGAGCAGGGGAGGACAGAGATATATGGAAGGTCGGTCAGGCTCAGTTTTTAAAAATGAATTCACTACTAGAAATAGGGAGCAAGGGGTAGAGACCCCTGCTGCAATTACATGCAGAATCATTGTCCTCCCAGAGAGCGGGCTCCTCCGGGCTCCTTCAGTCCACAGAAGTGCTCAGAGCAGGGCAAGCCAGTGTGGCCACAGAGCTGCCGCCTGCCTCACTGCATGCCGAACCACTGCTCCTGGTCAGCCCACTGGGCCGCCTCACTGTCGCTGCCCTCCAGGTCCCCTTCTTCCCCACTCCCTTCCATGTCGTCCACATCCTCCTCCTGAGTGGCATCCGTGGGACTCTCCTCCTTCTCCATCTTCTGCATCCCCTCTAGAGACTTCTGGTCATTGGGGTCCAAACTAGGGGACAACAAAACAAAGGAGAGGCCTGAATCTCTGCCTTGCTTCTTGCGGGCTGATGCGTCATCTCCCTGGTACGGCAGTGAAATGACCACCCAGTCACAGAGAAACTGCTAACGCCTGGCCTCTCCAAACAACTCTGGTTCCACAGGCGAGATCCAGGGAGTCCACCACTAGAAGTGAAAAAAGGTGTCTTGTCCTAATTTTTAGAATTCTCAATTTGAGTTTTTCTCCACGTATTTCTTATACGTTTTCACACTTATTACCCCAGCGTTCTGCTGGAGGAAGATACTAGATAACACAAATGAAAAAGCAGCAAACAACCTTTAACAGAAAAATTCAAATGTAATTTCTTAACAATATCAGATTTTTAAGCTACAAAGTTACAAAAAAATACTTATTTTTCTGTGAGTGAAGTTGTTTCATGTTCTTATGATGTAATTAACCACATCAGCATTTCAGTAGTCAACCAAAATTGTCATGCTTACCATGGAACACATCTGTCAACTCCTAGGTTAGACCCCAGGACCCAAAGCTACCTTTACCTGGGCACATGAGTTTAGCAGCTAAGAATCATTACACATGCCAAAATCCCCAAAGTTCAGAGGCTCCAGAACATTTATTTACTTGGCTTCTAAACAATTCTTCCTCTAGCCTTTGTGATTACCATCAAGGCCAGGAGGTGTCCAATCTCCAGCAAATTCCACCTCTACTTATGTAATTGTAGATTGATTGGTAACCTCTTCTCTGAAACCTTCCATACAGCTCTCACCCACACCCAGGGCTCCCCACCCTTGGGACTCCCACCTTGCCTTCTAGAGACTGCTATGAAAGCACTTAGCACGTGGCATCCATCAGTCTACATGCCTGAGACTGAGAGCTCCCAGAATCGCAGCATACCCAGTGGTTACTGAGATGCCGGGTGCTCAACTGCTGAACAAATAAATGGATGTGATCAGACTCGATTAAAGACAGGCCTTCACCATAACCTTACAGACACACAGACAACCCTCAAAGAAATCACTTCTATATTAAACAGTAAGAATACCACTATTTATTTAGTATTTACTATGTACCAGACACAGCACTAAGAGCTTTACATGGAATAATAATTTAATCCTCATTTAACCATTTAAAACCTAATAAGGTAGATATAGACAAATTAGTTAGTAACTTGCCCAAGATGACAGGTGAAGGTAATATTCAAACTTCAGAGCTTAAGTTCTTTACTACAGTAGGTAGAAACATGGGAAAGTACTTACAATACTTTGATTTGAAAAAGCAGAATATAAAATATATACTACATATACCCTATAAAAATATGTTTATGTGTGGGCAAGGCCAGGAAGATGATCTATACAAATGAAAACAGGTGATATAGTGATATGGGCTGGTTATGAGTGAAACAGTTCAATGTTGCTTATACTTTATGAATTTTTTTTTAGAACTAACTCACAAATAACTCTTCTACCATTACTATTATTACTCTGTTTTCAACCATGGGCACAAAAGTGTGTGTTTCCAGAATTCCTATTACATAGTTCCCTGACTCCTCTTCCCCTCATTGACCTTCCCCCCATGGGAGGCTAAGTGCCTACCTTAGTGCTATACTATATTGGTCCATTGCCTCCTGATACTCATTGACAGCTACAAGGAAATCTCCTAGGATCCGATGCAGGACACAGTCACTCTGATTAGCTAGTGCGTTCCTCAGCAAAGCAATTCCATCTTCGTATTTCTGTTCTCTGCCTAAAAAGAAAAAAGATTCTCATTTTCCTACTTAACACAACATTTTGAAAATACACTCCCATCTCAAATCATATACACAACAAAACCACAACAATGATCACAATCCAATAATCTCTTTGTAGATGTCCTTAAGAGAATAGTGGTATGGCAAGAAAGAAGAAAAAGCTCATATGAATTCCTATTCCATTAAGAAATGTGGAGCTTGGGCGCCTGGGTGGCTCAGTCGGTTAAGCGACTGCCTTTGGCTCAGGTCATGATCCCAGGGTCCTGGGATCGAGTCCCACATCGGGCTCCCTGCTCTGCGGGGAGCCTGCTTCTCCCTCTCCCACTCCCCTTGCTTGTGTTCCCTCTCTCGCTGTGTCTGTCAAATAAATAAATAAAATCTTTAAAAAAAAAAAAAAATGTGGAGCTTGAGTTCTAATTTTTTAAATTATACTCTTAACCTAAGTTCAAATAAAAAGCCAAAATGCATTTTATTTGCCAAACTAGCCCAAACCCAGGATTTCATCATAAATCAGGACTAAAAAAACCAAAGCTAAAAGGAAAGTCATAAGCAAATCAAGATGGGTTGAAATAGTTCAAGCTGGCTAAAACCAGTTCTATTCAGCCCAAACTAGATCAGGAAAACCAAAACCAGATCACAGTGATCTGAACAGGTACCAACCAAGTATAGCTGGTTTGAGCCACTCAAAAAGTGAGTCACTGCCAATCCAAGCCGGTCTAAGCCATCTACATTTGGTTGTGCTAAATATATACCAATTCATATAGGCTCAAATCTACTACAAAAGGCACACACCTGTCTGGTCATCTGTAACCAGCTGGGACCAGGAACTCCAAATGAGATCAGATTTTATACAATTAACAACAAAAGGGAAGTAAATAAGATACACTTACTAAGTAGTTCTGCTTTTTTCACCACAGCCTTAATGTAATCCGGCCTTTGGGTCAGGGCTTTATCTAATAAAGTTTTGGCTTTCTCCTGTGTCACTGGGTCTTCAAGACAAACAGTGGCTAAAAGGGTAAGGGTCTGTGCATTTGCTCCTAGAGTTTTGTAAACGTTGTTAGCCATTACCATTGCTTCACGAATACTGTTGGAAGCCAAGTAGCATTCAATGAGACCTGAAAAAATAGAAAGTTCAACCACATTACTATTCTAAGCAATGCTTCCACTCTGACAGCCTTCCAAACTGCAAACCTTCAAAGCTTCAGACAAAGGGCAGGCCAGGGGAAAACTCTGATGACATGAGACTAGAGAGTATGTTGATGCAATAAGAAGTGCTCTTCCCCAGGGCACTTCAGGGATGTAGAAAAAGGCTGCATGCACTGCAAAGCCTCCTTTAGTTAGCAAAGGAAACAAACACGCATTAAGTAAAATGAAGCAGGTAGGCAGCCCAGCTGAACGTCAGAGGAATAAATAAGACCTTAATCATTACTTGAAATAGAGATGACGTTGACAACAAAGCGCAAGGTTCCACTGCCTCTTAACGAGCTATTAATTTCTGGCTGTATTCAGTCACCTTTAGTCCTAGGCTTATGTGGAAGAGCTTTACAGTTCTAAGTGAATGTCCGGTTCTACAAAACTACTAGTTTAGTGTAATTTCTAGTAATGGACCTACGGAGGAACCTAAGAAGAAAGGACAACTTTTCATTTGAAACATAAAAGTTATCTCAAAAGACATTTGCTGAGGGTTCCCCTAACCTAGATGGAAAACGCTTGTCAGATGGACCAAGTACACCGAGACTGGCAGCTCCTGCCTCTTACCATGCCCACCAGATGCCCTATGGGGACACCTCAAGCAGAGACAACTCTCAACTCTTCTTGCCAAGAACTTGAGAACAGAGGAAGTACTTTTTGACAGAAAGCTCTCATCAAAACAGAAAAACAGCTTAAACCCCAAACCCACGCATCCCTGGCAGATTTTCTCTATGCACTCCTCCACCCTAGCAGCATTTATAATATTTGTGCACATTCTACCACACACTATGGTTACTTAACCAGAAATTACCTAACTCTTCAGGCCAACGTGCTGGATTCAGAATATAGTTGTTTGCAACTACTTATTGAGCAGTTTTATTTCCCTGCTAAAGTCCCTCTTGGAACTTCAGAAGGAAATGGAAAGAATGTTCTTCACTACTCCAATGCCTCCGCCAATAAAGGAAGCTCAGATGGAGGTTACAAGAAGCACCAGAGAGCATAATCAGTTACCCTACTTCAAAACTCCAAATGGTAGCTTGAGTGCAGGCAACCCATGAACATAATCAGTTACCCTACTTCAAAACTCCAAATGGTAGCTTGAGTGCAGGCAACCCATGAAGCCTCACTGGCCTGAGAAAGGTCCTCTGCTCCCAAAGACTCTAACCATCCTCTGCCCAAGCATTGTGGAGTTCATTATTCAACTGCAATCCTGGGCTCTTGTGAAACAGGCACGCAGCAGAAAGGAATTAGTGTGATAAAAGCAGCTGAGAGGCTAGGTAGGTAGTTTCAGGATCAAAAATTTAATCTGGAACCAAAATCTTGGTTTGCTGGGTATACTTTAAGAACAAATCCACAATATGCATAGTTCTCTATCTAAACAGATTTGTTCTTTACCCCAACTTCCAAATTTTCTCAAATCTGAACTCATCTTCCTGTTAAGAGCAAGTCACTCTTAGACTCCTGGGTTTATTTTTAAATTCTTATAAAAATATGCTTTGGAGGAACTGCATCTTTTAAGATCTATTTTAACATCTGTGACTGAGTCACCAAATGTTGCTGAAGCTGGCACGCATCCTTTGAACTCCTAGGGTCAGTTCACACGAACTTAAAATAGTACGTAACAAAACAAAGTTTGACCCTGATCATGCCCACTCAGGAGGTCACAATGAACTGACCAGTTCCCACAACCAACACTGTCCTATGGATATGAAGTTACCCTCTTGAGTAATATTTCTGACCCAAGGTAAAACAACTGTTAAAAAAGAATAAAGACAAAACCAAGCGATCTAGCACAGTGCCAGCACAGATTCACATTAAGGAGTGGGCCATGTTTGAGAAATAAAAATAGGACAAAAGACCATCCCCAACTACTCCCTCACCAAAAACCAGGAAAAGAGAGTGAAAAAAATATATTCTGAAGGTCCAGTGAAAGCTGTAAATGATTTTTTAAATGCCTAATGCAGTGATTCCCAAACTCGTCCACATACTGGCAATACCTGGGGTCTTCAAAAAAACTACTGGTGTCTATCTCCCAACCACAATATTCTGATTTAGATAGTATTGCAGTGACCTGGCATGAGGATTTTTCAAAATGCCCCCAGAGGACTCTAACATGCAAGAGAGTTTGGGAACTGCTGGCCTCACAAAACCTTCCATCCGGGGGCGCCTGGGTGGCTCAGTAAGTTAAGCATCCCAACTCTTGATTTCGGCTCAGGTCATAATCTCAGGGTCATGAGATCAAGCCCCCGTGTTGGGTGTGGAACCTGCTTAAGATTCTCTATCTCCCTCTGCCTCTCCCCCCTATAACTCGTAAGCGCATGTGCTCTCTCTCAAAAAAGCAAAAATTAAAACCTTCCATCTGAGAGCTAATGCTACACACCTAGAGATTCACACCATCCATCTCTATTTTTCATCTTACCTTCATAACAATCTAAGCGACAAGGTGCAAGCCGTATAGCCTCCCGAAAGTGGATTATTGCTTCTTGGACTCTGCCCATGTTTCTAAGTGCTGCTCCCTTAAGTAGCAAAGCTTGAACACTATTACTATTCAGCTGAATGGCCTTGGCTCCTAAATAGAGGGCCCGAGAATAGCGTTTGCTATAAAAGCTATGACACCTGGAGAAAAAAAAACAATGCAACATTACCTGAGAGAAAATGGTAAAGAAACTTCATTCAGAACCAAACAGAAGGACCTCTACCTGATCCTTATTACAAAGCAAACTTACAGCTTTACCTGAGATATTAGCGGGGGGGAACGACAAAAAAAAATCTAAACGTTTATTTTGAAGGGGAAATATTGATATGGAAGGGAAAAGTTATGGGAAAGAACCTGATATCTGGATATGTTATTAAGTGAGAGATATTCAGAGAAATCTGTAAAGCCATGGTAAATAACAAAGCAGCAGCTTCTGGCCTGTTCGCTGATGGCTTCCAGTGCTGAGCACGATGCACTATCTCAGTGGATACCTACCCCATGAAAGTCTGAGAAAAGACTCAGTGAGTTAACTAATGTGTCCAAAGTCAAAGAGCTTGATCTGCATTCTAAGCCTGATTATCTCTTAAACCTGTGTTTTCAACCTATATGCTATTTGGGAGGAACCACAATTTCCCAAAGAGTGTACTGAAAACTGGAGAGAAAAAAAGAATGCATAAACATACCCAGAGACCACCCAGGGTTCTGCATGCTGATCAGAAATATTGAAAAGGCGGCAGCCAAGGTTCTCCACATCCTCTAGCCGCCCTTCTCTCGCCAGGAGGTAGCCATATACATCCATTCCTGGAAAGGAAGAGGCTTTTTTAAAAAGCAGCAGGTGTCCTTTATTAAAGAGCAACAGCCTTCATCAGAGCCCCACTCAAGCCCCAGCTCCAGCATGGTCTGAGCCCTTTCCACCAGCATGAGCTCCTCCCACCAGCATTCTCACTTTCCTACAATATGACTATTAAAGGGGCACCTGAGTGACTCAGTCAGTTGGGAGTCTGACTCTTGATTTCCTGGGTCATGATCTCAGGATCATGATCTCAGGATGATGAGATCAAGCCCCACGAGGCTCTGTGCTCATTGGGGAGTTTGCTTGAGATTCTCTCTCCCTCTGCCCCTCCCCCCACTATGGCTTATGAGCTCTCTCTCCCTCTCTAAAATAAATAGATAAATCTTAAATTAAAAAAATGACTTTTTAAAAAAAGATTTTATTTATTTGTCAGAGAGAGAGCGCGCACCAGCAGGGGGAGTGGCAGGCAGAGGGAGAAGCAGGCTCTCCCCTGAGCAAGAAGCCCAATACGGGACTTGATCCCAGGACCCTGGGATCGTGACCTGAGCCGAAGGCAGACGTTTAACCGACTGAGCCACCCAGGTGTCCCGAAAAAAATGACTGTTAAAAAGACAAAACACATCCAAAAAGTTTAAAAAGCAAAGGAGTAGAAGGGTCTACAACTCAAAATTTGAAAGCCAATTATTTTTGGGAACTGTTTGTCCTGTGACATGATATACAGTTATCCTAACTCATAACCAGGAAAGGCCCAAAAAGGCATCATGTAATTTCTTTTCTTCAAGAAGCCTGGGCACAGTCCAGAGTACATACTTAATATGCTGGTTAGTCTCAGAAAAAGTAGCCTATTCCAGAAAAAGCAACTAGTTCTTTTGGAGTCCAGCTGATTTAAGATCACCCCGCTCCCTGCTTATTCTTACTCGTGTTCTATAAAAAGGGTCCCATGCTTGCTGTCATCCATCTCTTACCACCATCCCCTTCATTCCTTGTTACCCCTTCAGACTCCCAGGAAAATGTCTCTCTTGCCAAGATCACTGCAATACTCCCTGCTGGCCCCCAAACTCGGGCCTGAGCTTTCAACTCCAAGCTGCCAACTACTGCCAGACTAGTATTTCTAATACACCATTTTCATCATGGGCACAGGCAAAACTCAGAGAAGAGAAATAAGCACTGGGCAGGAGGGAGACCTTGGGCAAACAATTTCATCTTTCTGGATCTGTTCTCTCATCTCCCTGCTCTGTAGTTCTCATGGCTTAAGAGTCTACAGGACTAACTACTGTCACAAGGCCATATTTTTCTGATGGCCTCTTCTGGGACTTTATAAGCAGATTCCAGCCTGTCAGACCTTATTTCCTACTACCCATCACTCACTGCCAGTCACTGGACACTCATCCTTTGGAAGTCCCTATGGCTCACCCCTTCAGCTACAGTCTTTGAAATCAATGATTTTTTGTTGTTGTTCATTCCTAATTACTTCCTTTAGTCACCTCATTCCTTACTTAATACCTGTTCACTTACTCCCTTTTAAGTATACTAAGGATACAGTAAAGCTAAATCCC
Source organism: Neomonachus schauinslandi (assembly GCF_002201575.2). Classification (NCBI taxonomy): domain Eukaryota; kingdom Metazoa; phylum Chordata; class Mammalia; order Carnivora; family Phocidae; genus Neomonachus; species Neomonachus schauinslandi. Next base: position 84,351,224 of record NC_058416.1, on the reverse strand, counting down.
CTAAAAGGATATTATGGTTTTGGGGATGCCATCCAAATTCTCAGTCAGGCACACCAGAAATTTAAAAATCATAAGGAAGGGCTATCACCCTTCCCCCCAAAAAAGCCAAATAATGATCTGCCTGGAGATGACACTTGAATTCAAGCAAGAACAACTACTCAAAATGGAATTACTCAAGTATTAGAGACATGTATCAGACGTAAAAAATGGTAAAAGGCTACTAGAACAAGTTTCACAAAGTATTTCTATGAAAATGGTATCAGAATATTATGTTACTGGGGCGCCTGAGTGGCTCAGTCGTTAAGCGTCTGCCTTCGGCTCAGGTCATGATTCCAGGGTCCTGGGATCGAGCCCCCGCATTGGGCTCCCCGCTCAGCGGGAAGCCTGCTTCTCCCTCTCCCACTCCCCCTGCTTGTGTTCCCTCTCTCGCTGTGTCTCCCTCTGTCAAATAAATAAATAAAATCTTAAAAAAAAAAAAAAAGAATATTATGCTACTTTGTCTCCTTTTCTTTTCTGATCCTCCCCTCTGCAGCCACTTCCACCATGCCTCAAGAATTACTTACCTTTTATCAAATAAGGATCCAACATCTGTGCCTGTTCAAACTTGAGGACAGAGTTTTTATTGTCTCCAGCTCTGAAGTACAGATCTGCTAAGCTTCCCAGAAGGTCCACGTTATCTCGCAATAAGGACTTTTTCTCTAGTGAACTTCAAAATATTAAACATTGACCCTTAAGATTTATTATGAATCCTCTTAGTTTCTGAATCTGGGTGACAGGCATATAAGCACTATTTTCTTGCATACATACGACATTTTTCATAATAAGCTTTTCAAACAAACCATATACACTAGATTTTCTTATTCTGAGCTTATGATTTAAAGAAAGTTATACACAATAAGAAAGTCAATATACAGAATGACGCAGAATTCTCTCATTACTAAGAACTTTCTGGATGCAGGTTTTCAGAGGACAACCTGGTGCTAAAGGTAATGTCATTCAAAAGTGACTTTGCATAACACAAAACCCAGCCTCTTATCCTTGGACTTCAATTGACTAGAAAGAAAATCCCAGTCCTAAAGAGGCAACCCAAGTCAGATGCTGCAAACATGCTTCTAGGACATCCAAAAAGATGTTCTTCCAGGTTCCAGCATGACAACTGACGCAGCCGGCTGTGCAAGGGTTACCACTTTTGCAAATACAGAGCTGAACTCGGTCAAAGTTTACATTTAACAGGTCCTCACAGCAGAGATTATTATCCTTAGGACCATTAAGTACATTAAGAGACTAGGGGCGCCTGGGTGGCTTAGTCGTTAAGCGTCTGCCTTCGGCTCGGGTCATGACCCCAGGGTCCTGGGATCGAGCTCTGCATCGGGCTCACTGCTCTGCGGGAAGCCTGCTTCTCCCTCTCCCACTCCCCCTGCTTGTGTTCCTTCTCTCACTATGTCTCTCGCTGTCAAATAAATAAAATCTTTAAAAAAAAAAAACAAAAAAAAACTACATTAAGAGACTAAAGCAAGCCTGAGGACAACAGGCTGCAACACCAAGAAATAAGCATTTCATACTTCTATTTTGCTAATTTCTATTTCACACCAGACCTCCATAAAGGAAAGGGCCTCAAGAACACTGAATTAACTTTGTGGCTCTCACCAGATGGTATTGATTGCTCTCGAGTTGTCACCAGTATGCACAAAAGCATATGCTTTGATCCACACAGAGAGCCAATCCAAGTTAGGCACAGTCTGGATCACATTCATTGTCATCGATGCCACCTCTGCGCCTTTTACAGAAAGGGAAAGCAAACCTAATCCAACAGAAAACAGGAGAAATAAGGTGAAGCATAGCATCCCTCTTCCACAATGCAAGAAGCATTAGGCTACTCTTTCTGTTGGCAACGAGGTAACCCTTTCGCTATTCTCAGCAAGATGCAGATGACAAAACAACCATAATTTAATGTTTCTTGATTTGTGAAAAATACATGACAACAGTAATCTACTGAATCACTCGCTGGAAGTTAGGCAGGGGCAAATTTTTTTTTTTTTTTAATTTGCCTTTTTAGTAAATCTCTACACTCAACATGGGGCTTGAGCTCATGCCCTGAGATCAAGAGTTGCAAGCTCTTCCAACTGAGCCAGCCAGGTGCCCTGGCATGTACAGATTCTAATGTACAGCTAAGAATGAGAACTACCATCTCAGAGAGTAAACATCCATAGAAATAGGCTGAGAATGACCTGTACCTAGTATGGCATCGAGGGCTAACGGGCACTGCCTCAGCACTTCCTTATAGCTGGTGACTGAAGGGCGCTCCTGACCAGCCTTCTTGTACAGGTTCGCCAGCATCATGTTTATCTGTAATAAACAAAAACAAAAGACAGTAAGATACGCGCATATTGCAAAGAAAATATCTCACCGCCAATTAAGTCCTGATTTTTTATTACCAGCTACTATTCTACTTTTTCCTGGAAAATCTACCCACAGCCCTGTGGAAATAAATGAAGACCAATCCCATTCTTCAAACCAAAGAGAAATTACTACCTTCGCTCTTCCTACATCCTTCCATTTCTAAGAGGAAAGTCAAATTCCTCTCACTTACCCAACCAAAAGGTCCCGTACTATCTGGACCAAAGATGCTGTCTCTGGAAATGGGAGTAATATTTATTTGAGAAATGTTACAGAATTCTAATTACCTTGATTCTTTCTTGATCTTAAGAAGATGAACTACCCTAGAAGTGCTCAAGTTTACATATTTTAAATGCAATTAATATCAAGACATAAGAAAATGAGGAATTCTTAACATAGCTTGTTAAGAAAGAGCAGATGAATTTTCCCCAAAAAGAAAACGACAGATACAGAATTAAATACTTGGATTCTCTCTGACAATTATCCTGGCAGCTAGACTCTAGCCTTTCTAACACTGAAAGCATGGACCCACAGGTACTATCTGACTCATCAAAGTGATGCTACAAAAATCAAACTCTAACTCACCTCTGGAGGTACAATGATCCAGAGATTAGCTACATCATTTAAATCCAGTAAATGCATTTTTAGCACAATTCAAATTTGTAACTCAGTAGAGCTCTTTTAAAATAACCCTTTCTAAAACACAACAAGGAAAATCTAGGAAAACCTAAAAGTTCCAAAGAACGTAGAAGTTACAAGGAAAAGTAAATGATCTTAATAGTACAGAGAGAAAAAAAGAACATTCCAATTTAAAATTAATAAATCTTAAACATAGCAGTGTTTGCCAGATCATTAACCTACGGAAGCAGTCAACAGCAGGATATACAAAAAAAGCCAATCCCCAATCTCTTTGGTTATTTGTAGCCTGTACGCCAGATATTTACTCAAAAGAGGGCTCTGAAGATGAAGAACTCTGTTCCAATTATGACTTACAGTATATAAAACAATCTAGTATGGCATTAATCCATACTGATGATTCAAATAATGAAATAATGAAATACTAGAAATAAAACTTTATTTGGCCTCAGCTTTTCCATTTTAGGCTATGTTGAAAATGCAAAAGAAAATACTTAAAGGAAAACTCCAGTATTAGTGTCAATACTTGAAAAGAATAAAAGGTTAAATTTAAGATCTTTCTTGACTGCTTGTGATTAACAAACTATGACCTAGAGACCATCTGTCTCAACAAATATTAAAATTCCCTTTAAACTACCTGTCACTTCTAAAGAATGAGTTTTGGGTACAACCTATGAGAAAGTCAATTCTCTTTAGAACAGATCCTTACTTGGGAACATCACAAAGCCATATTCCACCAGTTAGAAACATAAGCAGTCATCTTTTTCTTAAAACTGAGTGAGAAATTTTATGTTGATATGTTTACTCTTGAAAGTTGAAGATTTACCAAGTTATAATAATCTCACACTGGAATTTTCCTTTAAAATGTGAAGAAATGTGTGGTGGTGTTTACCATACATTAACAGACGTTCATTTAGACGTATTTTGACTCACTTCCTTGTCCTTTACACAGACTGAGAAGCCAGTTAACTCCCTAACGGACAAGAAAGAAAAACTGTAAATATTATAGGTTTATGTTTGAGGCACACATCTTTCTTTGTTCCTGGCTACAACAGCTCTACAGAATGAAGGATATGTACTCCTAACAAATGTGGACTCCTCCAGTCCCTCTTAAAATGATGGCTTTAAACACCAAAGCGCTGGATACCACAAACTGAGCTTATCTGCCATTACTCATTTTCAAAAAATGTCCCCACCCTCAAGTCATTGAGGAAATTGTGGTACATTTCCAATAAGATAAGGAAAAGGCATCATTCAAGTTTATAATCAAAATGGCATCTTCCAAAAGGAAGACACTCTTCACATATGTAAAAAAATAATACTTGGGATAAGTCTTTCATAGTGTATCAGAAAACAATTTAGTATAAAGCATGCAAGCTTATTTTGAGACAGGTTAGTCTATAATATGCTTCCAAATGTTCTTAATAGCATAAAATAAACTAAGGAAAGAGCTTAGTTTTTAACATACTCAGAAAATAGTAAATAAATCCTCAATATAAGGAGATGCTTAAACACATTCTCATCAAGTTTTGGTTACTTTTAAAACTCAGCAACATTTAGGTGAAAAAACACTAAATATACCACTGCTTAGATTCCTTTTCTTTTAAGGGCAGGAGAATGTACACAGACATCTTACATATAAAATTCCTCATTGTTAAGCACAAGTTGCACCGAATGGTTCTTCAATGAAGTGAGGAAGGCAGGCGACACGAGAGCAGATGTTAGAATATTAACTACTGATGTGAATTCAATACTAAGAGCAAGGATTCTCATTGTTCTTTTAAGACTCAAAACAAACTGTAATCAAAGATATCCAATATAATACTCCTTACAGAATAGTATTTTAAAAAGTATTCTTTCACATATGAACTTACTTATTTTTCCAAAGGTCAGCAAAGTATTATTAACCTCATTTTATAAATTAAAAAAAAAAAAAAGTAAAGTTCAGATTGGTAACTTGCTCAAGTTCACACTACACAGTACACAGCTTGTATGCCCTAAACTCAGACAAGATATCAGATCTCTTGATTTCAGTTGAAGGTGTTCTATTGATTATAATATGTTGCCAAATCAAACACAAATATATATCCCACATACAAATAAGTACATAAAGATCTTGTAACCTTGGATTTTTAAAACAAAGGGATTAATAAGCTCATTCACATTATCAAATGGGGGCGCCTACAGCATGCAAAACATGAGTTCTAAAAAAAGTACCATTGCCACCTGGAAGCATTTGCAAATTATTACTTCCTATGGTAAGAAATACCAAAGAATGAGCACTTGTAGTATTCTCCAGCTATCATTTTCATCAGCTGAATTTTCAGGGTTTCATAAGAAAGTAATTCTTCTATCTCTCTGAACCTCATCCACTCCATTAACAGGGGAACAAAGTGAGTCAAGAGTAAAATGTTCAGATGGACTCCCTAAGGCATGGAGAAAACATGGAGGAAGTGGGTTGGAAGGACCAGGTAGATGAATATTATGTAACAAATTGTTAATTCAACTTACTTTGGGAGTCCTTTGTCTTGAAGGGATCCCATCAAGTATAGCAATGGCATCTTTATCTTGTTTTAGCATTGTATAACATTCAGCCATTTTGTATTTCACTTCAATTTCAGATGGAAGACACTAAGAGGCAATGAAGACATTTCTTCAAAATACTACTTCAAAATATGGCAGTTCTTTAAAATGTTATACACAGAGTTACCATATGAGCCCACAATTCTGCTCCCGCACATACAGCCAAGAGAACTGAAAACCTATGTCTGCACAAAAACCTACACACAAATGTTGGGGTGCCTGGGTGGCTCAATCAGTTAAGCATCCGACTCTTGATTTCAGCTCAGGTCATGGAGCCTACTTAAAAACAAAACAAAAAAACCTGCACACAAATGTCCACACCAACATTATTAATGATAGACAAAGGGTGGAAGTAATGTCCGTCAACTAATGAATACATAAAATACGGCATATCCATACAATGGAGTTTTTTTTTTTAAGATTTATTTATTTGCAAGAGCAAGAGAGTGAGCACGAATGGGGGGAAGGGGGCAGAGGGAAAGGAAGAAGCAGACTCCCCACTGAGTAGGGCGTCTGACTCGAAGCTCGATCCCTGGACCCTAAGATCATGACCTGAGCCAAAGGCAGATGCGTAACTGACTGAGCCACCCAGGCACTCCCGTACAATGGAATATTATGTGGCAATAAAAAGGAAAGAACAAAGAACTGATTCATGCTATAACATGGATCAAACTTGAAAAAATTATGCTAAAGTAAAAGAAGCCAGACACAAAAGGTCACATGTTGTATGATTCCATTCATATGAAATGTCCAGAACATTCAAATCCATAGACAGAGGGGTTAGTGATTCCCAGAGGCTGAGGAGGTAACAGGCATGGGAATTTCCTAGGGTGATAAAAATGTTCTGGAATTCAACAGTGGTGATAGTTGTGCAATTCTGTAAACATACTAAAAGCTACTGAATTGTTAATTTTATGACATTATATCTTAATTTTTGAAAAATTCCTTAAAGATTAATTATAGAGAACTGATAGTTACCAGAGGGGAAGGAGGTGAGGGGATGGGTTAAGTAGGTGATGAACATTAAGGAATGCACTAGTCATGATGAGCACAGGGTGATGTATGCAAGTGTTGAATTACTATATTGTATACCTGAAAATAATATGGCACTGTAATGGTAACTAACTGGAATTAAAACAAAAACTCAAAAAAAAATTTTTTTTAATGTGAGGTCAAAAAAATTCCTTAAAAATTAAATGTATTTAATTAACACGAAAGGTTTAGCATGGTGCCTGGCATACTGAATACTAAAAAGTTAGCTACTTCTATGAATGACCCTATGTGGATAATATACATGACTTCCATTCAGTGCCAGAAAACAGAAAATCCTGTGGTGCCTCGCTGGCTCAGTCAGTGGAGCATGCAACTCTTGATCTTGGGGTTGTGAGTTTGAGCCCCACACTGGGTATATAGATTACTTTAAAAAAATAAAATAGGGGCACCTGGGTGGCTCAGTCAGCTAAGCATCTGACTCTTGATTTCGGCTCGGGTCATGACCTCAGGGTCCTGGGAGAGAGCCCGGCACCAGGCTTGCTACTCAGCAGGGAGTCTGCTTGTCTCCCTCTGACTCTCTTTCTCTCTCTCTCTCAAATAAATAAATCTTAAAAATAAAATAAACAAAAATAAAAGAAAAAAGAAAACAAAGAAAATCCTGGCAATCAGCTCTTTAGTAACAAAACCCAAATGTTTTAAAGAGACAAGATGAAAATCAAGAGGCTTTAAAAATAGAGCAACTAATTTGTCATTTTACAAAATGTGGAAAAATACAAAGTAGAAAAAACATGACTTATAATTTCACTCCCAGCTCATTTTATTGACATTTCTTCTATTGTATGTACGTACATATGTATGTATGTATTTATTAATTTTTACTGACATTCCTTTTTTTTTTTTTTAAGATTTTATTTATTTATTTGACAGGGAGAGACACAGCGAGAGAGGGAACACAAGCAGGGGGAGTGGAAGAGGGAGAAGCAGGCTTCCCGCAGAGCATGGAGCCCGATGCGGGGCTCGATCCCAGGACCCTGGGATCATGACCTGAGCCGAAGGCAGACGCTTAACGCTCTGAGCCACCCAGATGCCCCACTGACATTCCTTTTAAATATAAGTTGCACATGTAATTTAAACTTAAAGACAGGGTCAAATTGCAAGGTAAAAGTTTCCCTCTCCCTAAAGCTTTCTACCATTAAATTGCTTTCCTTCAAACACACAAAATCTTTCATGCATATTACCAGTGTGTGTGTGTGTGTATACAATATATTAGGCATATACCAGGATATATTTATATATCTATAAACTATCCCCTTTAAACAGAAAGCATTGAAACATTTCTTCAAACCGTATTTTCCCTTACTAATATATATAGTTCTTTCCAAATCAGCATGTGCACCTCTATCTCATTTTTCATTTAAGTAATAGTTCCATCACATTCCATCTTACGGCTATGCTCTAATTTAACTAGACCTTACTGATGAAAACTTTTGCTTCTAGTTTCTTACCATTAAAATTGCTGCAATAAGCAGCCTTGGTTATATGATATACCCTGTAAACCTGCGAGTCTAATAGGGGTAATTTCTAGCAACTGGACGACTCTGTCAAATCGGAGGACTCTGTGAAATTACAATTTTCCCCTTCATGTATTTAATTATCAAGCTACTGAAACTGCAGAAGTTCTTAGAATATTTCCCATAAATTTCCCTAGGTACTCACAATCCTAATAATTGAGTTACATTTTAAAATTTGTACTTTAATTAAAATTATAAAAACACTTTAGATTTTGAATTGTTTGTATAAAAGGGAGGAACAATGCAGAACTTCAGTGAACCCATATAATTCATGTTTAAATCCATATTTAGTTCATCCAGAGTGAATTTTGCATCCTTGCTCTAAGTGATTTTTCATCTTTGTTTCTCCAGTCAGCTCCCCTTTAAAATTACTTATTTTTTCCATCTTCTACATCTAATCAGCAGTCTTGTAAATTCCTTCAGTCTCTCTCTCAAAAAAAAAAAAAAAAAATCACACTTCCATCTCCATTTACCTGACTTTGTGGAGTAGATGCAGAATTACCAGTTGAAGGTCTCACTTTTGAAGTTTTACTTAGGGCTTTCTTCTGCTGTAACGCCATGGTATACTTACTCACAGCATTCCGATATTCCTTATCATGAAAGAGAGAATCTGCATGATACACCAAAAGCTGGTACTTCTGAGATGGGGAGAATAACTCACTAGAAAACAAAGAAAATATACCCCCTACATAGGTTATTTTGAAATGTTAGACACCCTCCTTAGTGTCCACCCACATAAGTCTACCATAAAGCCTTGTGTAATGACAGCTTACAAAAGTCATTGTATCCTAAGTGCTAGTCCCTAAAATGAGAGGCATAAGAGTTGTACTCTGTGCTAATATGGTCAACACATCCAGGCAACTGCTTTGAATTACTGTTTTAATATGCTTTTCTCCTTTATTTACTATAAAAGTAAGGATACCTCTAAATCAAATTCAATAATACACAGATATACAAAGAGAAATGTTATACATCTTCTCCTTCCCTTCTTTAGCCCAAACCCTCTTTATTTTTTTTTAAAGAGAGAGAGAGTGCAAGAGCGTGTGCAAGTGGAGTGGTTGGGGAGAAAGAGAGGGAGAGAATCTTAAGCAGGTTCCATGCTCAGCATGGAGCCCAGTGCAAGGCTCAATCTTACCACCATGAGATGATGACCTGAGCCAAAATCCAGAGTTGGACACTTAACCAACTGAGCCACCCAGGCGCCCCCCCAAAGCCCTCTTAATTTAACAGTTTGATATATATCCATACTTTCTTACATTAGCATCAATTTTTAGCATAATATAGACAAAGGAGAGAAATAATGATTTAATTAATACTACCAAAGAAGGGCTGAAGAACCTGGAAAAGTGAGACCTCACCGCTTTGAAACATTTTTAGGAAAGTGCTGAGAAAAAGAGGTTTCAAAGGAACTGAAAACTCTTCAAATACTGAAAATGGGAATATAAAAAGCTGAAGAATGGGAATAGAATAGGACAAGCCAATGAGATAAAGTGGGATAGAAAGAGGATTAGCCTTATTTGATGAAAGTTTTTTTTAAGTTTTACATACAAAAGTACATTTCATTTTTAAAAAATTTTTAAAGATTTCTTATTTATTTATTTGAGAGAGAGCACAGAGGGAGGAGGAGAGGGAGAAGCAGACTCCCAGCCGAGCAGGAAGCCCAACATGGGGCCAATCCCAGGACCAGGATCATGACCCAAACTGAAGGCAGATGACCAACCAACTGAGCCACCCAGGCGCCTCAAAAGTAAATTTATTAACACTAAAAGAATTTTTATCTCCTTGAGTCTCAGGGGTTTGAGGACAGAGTAACACAACGTTTCAAAACTTTTTCATTAATGTTGAACATTGCTCACAAGCATTGTAACTGCCTCCAAGCTGGCCACCATTCTTAATGGGAAACATATATTTTTAATCTCCAATTCCACTCCCCCCTCATTGCCCTGACTCGTGCCAAATTAAGAGGAATTTACACGTTTTTCTTTGACAGGTAAAAGCTATAGCCACTTAAAATGAAAGAACAGTCACAGTCAACTCTGTAAACAGTTAATTTGTCAACAAATGAAGGATACTCAAGAATAGGTACCAGAGATTACTGGTTGCCAGGGGCTGGAGGAAGTGGGATTAGGGGTGCTTACTAATAGATGCGGGGTTTCTTTTGGGGATAATGAACATGTTTGGAATAGATATGGTGATGGTTGTACAACTGTGAATATACTCAAAACCACAGAAATGTATTCTTTAAAAGGATGAATCTAATGGTATGTCAATTTTTTAAAAGACTTTATTTAGGGGCGCCTGGGTGGCTCAGTCGTTAAGCGTCTGCCTTCGGCTCGGGTCATGATCCCAGGGTCCTGGGATCGAGCCCCGCGTCGGGCTCCTTGTTGAGCGGAGAGCCTGCTTCTCCCTCTGCCACTCCCCCTGCTTGTGTTCCCTCTCTCGCTGTGTCTCTCTGTCAAGTAAATAAAATCTTAAAAAATAAATAAATAAACTTATAAAGGAAATTCAAGGACTAAAGGTATAGTCCAGATACTTAAGATCTCTTCCAACTCTGAGATTCTACATACTTACTGAGAAATAAGATTTGACAGAAAATACTGCTACACTCAGAGAATGCATTCAGACATTTATATATTGTAACACATGCCTACTTATGCACCCATAAATTATCTTTGGAATGATACGGGAGACACTGTTACTGGTTGTTGCCTGGAGAATGGAAATGGTGGGGTAAGGTTCAAGATCAGGGACAGACCTTATCTGCATACCTCTTCTGTACTATCTGAATTTTTCATACTGTGTATAGTGCCAATTCAGTAAGAACATTTAATAATACATGGTAAAGGTCAGAATTTAAACTGACCTCCCTCAAGCTAGGAACCTGCCAGTTTAACCTAATAGAAAGAAATATGGGCTAAGCCGAGTCAGAGGATTAAACTGCTTCATCCTGTAACATCTTCAAGAACCAAGAGTAATGACTAACTGGTGCACAAATTCCCAATGATTGAAAGTGTGCCTTGACCAATCACTCAAAACCAACTGAAAGGCTCCAGAATAAACACAGAAGGCTGAAAGAGACCAGGGCTCCTCACTGTCAACACTAAGTGGATGGTGGTGAAATGATGGGTCTCATGTAGCAAGGTCCACAAGCACACTAATGGAAATAAAATATCAGCAGCTGCATTACAGGCACTTAAGGGGCTTTTCCTTTCTGACCTAGACAGCTTCTAAAGCAGGCCAAATGGATCCACCCTGAGTAGAAAATTCAATTATGCCACTTAGAAGTAGCAGAATGTGGTGGGTCAGTCTAAAGTTTTCAGAATCAGAAGGACCAACGCCCAGACATCATGGCTCCTCCACCTACTAAATGTGTGAATTTGGACAGTTTTACCTACCTAAGGTACATACTTCCTTAGCACATTTAATAAACATGTGAGTGCTCATTGCACAAAGGCACTGTGCTGACTTCCTTAGGTGTTAAGAGTGATGCAGAATACAGATCTTAAAAAAGTTCTCGTCAGTCTGGGTGGCTAAATTGGTTGGGCATCAGACTCTGGATTTCCGCCCTGGGCACGATCTCGGGGCTGTGAGATTAGCCGAGTTGGACTCAGCACTCAGGGCGGAGTCTGCCTGTCCTTCTCCCTTCGTTCCTCCCCCCATTCACTCTCTCTGTCTGTCAAATAAATAAACGAAAATAAAACCTTTAAAAGTTCTCACCGTAAGAAAAAAACCATGTGGTGGTGGATGTTAACCAGACTTATTGTGATCATTTCACAATATATTGATACAATTAACAAGTCATGTTGCACACCTGAAATATGTCAGTTATATCTCAATTTAAAAAGAGTGATGCAGAATACAGAACAGGGCAAAGGGATGAACAGTGAGGGTTAGGGGCAATTCTGACAGTTACAGAAGCTGCTCCCTAGAAGAGGTTATCTGAGCTGAAACCTGACTGAGGATACAGTTCACTGACGTGTACGCCAAGCCAAACAGCAAACGCAAAGCCCTTAGTTAAGAACGAGCCTGGTGGGTTCAAGTAACGGAAGGAACTGCCTGCAAGGCTGAAGTACAGTGAGCCGAGGGCATGAAATGAGGTCAGGGAGAAAAATGTTTGGCCTCCGAGGCCTTGGGAAGGAATTTTAATTTAAGTACAATGGAGGGGGGGCGCCTGGGTGGCTCAGTCGTTAAGCCTCTGCCTTCGGCCCAGGTCATGATCCCAGGGTCCTGGGATCGAGCCCCACATCCGGCTCCCTGCTCGGCGGGAAGCCTGCTTCTCCCTCTCACACTCCCCCTGCTTGTGTTTCCTCTCTCCCTGTGTCTCTCTCTGTCAAATAAATGAATAAAATCTTAAAAAAAAAAGTAAGTACAATGGAGGAATGAAAGCAGGGGAGCAACGCGCACTCAAGGCTGGAAACAGCCCTGTGCTGCATCCGTCATTGGACTCAATCAAACAAGAAAGGGGCACTGCGTGTCCTTAAAAGGGCGCCACTCCCACCCGTCTAAGGAGTCTCCCGTTTTCAGGGGTTTTGGAGGCCAGAACGTGGATCCTTCTGACACACTGAAGGGGAAAAATCAATCTCAGATGGGGGACGAAGGTATAAGACCGGGTGGACCTCTTGGAGCTGCGGCGAGCGATAAAACGTTCTTCGGGAAAGAGCCAGGAAGAGAGTCGGCCCAGCGAAGTGACAGTCGCTGTGCCCGGCGACAGGTGCCTCAGGAAACCCTCCGCTCACAACTTTCGGGAAACCCTAGCCAGGCTCGCCCTCAGGGCCTCCGCCTTCCATTTCTCGAAGCCGCCGCTCGCCACCTCTCCCTCAGGGAGCTCATCCCAGCGTCTGGTACAGCGCAGAGACCGAGTCAACTCAACTTGCGTTCCTAGATCGGCTCCGCCCGACGATGCCGTCGCTGACCCCGAAGCCTCAGCTGAGGCCCGCGGGCGCTCCTTCCCGCCAGTTCCCAGGCCCCCTCAGCCCCCGCTCCCAAACCGGCGCCGCTTTCTCCTCAGCCCCAGGCCGCTCCCCGCCTCAACTCACGGGTTGTTATTACTCATTGTAAGTAACAAGCTGCTGAGGAGCCGCACGTTAGAGTGCAGCCCCGCGGCCGCCATGTCCCGCACGTGGTCTATCACATTCATCCTGCCCGGCAAGGCCGCGGGCAGCGGCGGCAGCGGCGGCAGCGGCGCGAAAAGCCAGTAGAAGCTCCTTAGGGAGGACTCCAAAATGGCGGCCTCACCGGGGTCCATGGGGTCCACAAGCGGCACCGCCCCCGGGAAAATAGGCAACTACTGAAGTGCCTGAGGGAAAAAAAAAACTCCGTTCCTTCCCCCAGGCACCCTATGAAGTGGGATGATTTGGTTTTGTTTTATTTTGTTTTAGCAAAAGTTATGTCATTCTATGCTGCAAACTTTATTGAGGGCTTACAATGGGGCTGGGGACAAAAGGCACTTCAGTATGAATACATGCTCAATTGAAATAAGATGACTCGGAGAGAAATTTCTGCCTCAAAAATTAATAAAAACGTATGGTCACCTACCATAAATAAGTTAATATAGTAGAGTTGGTGGAATCTCCAACAGCTGGAGATAAATATTTTAATCAGGCGGCTAGGGGCAGTCCTAACTGCTTTTACAGTCGGGCTTGCGCACTAGGCTGAAGGCACCACGCCCCCTTTTCTTAGGTATTGTGTGTTCCTGCAGAAATCAAGCTTCACCCTTTGGATAGCATCCTTGAGTGCAAAAGGGCATATTTTTACCCTTTAAAATGACTCACCAGCTCAGAGTGAATAAAGGCTAGGTTGAGTTTTAGCCATCCTAATATCTGTGTAGTGGTAACTTATTGTTTCAATTTGCAATTCCCTAATGGCATATGAGTTGAGCATCGTATTTGCTATCTGTAGATCTTCTTTGGTGAGATATCTATGCAAATCTTTAGCCAATTTTTTAATTTGGGTTGTTCATTTTTTTTTCTATTTTTTAAAAAGTTTTATTTAAGTAATCTTTACACCCTACGTGGGGGCTCAAACTCACAACCCCGAGATCGAGTCGCATGCTCTTCTAAGTCAGCCAGGAGCCCCTGGGTTGTTCGTTTTCTTATCGTAGAGTTTTAAGGGTTCTTTGTATATCTTGGATAACAGTCCTTTATCAGATACATGTTTTATAAATATTTTCTCCCAGTCTGTGATTTATCTTCTCATTCTCTTGACCACCCCATCTCCGTTAGGAAAAAAGTACTTTCAGTAATGATCCTGAAATGAAATGACTAGTAATGGCCAGAAAATAAATTGTGAAAATATTATCTTATTAAACTTTAAACTTCATCTAAATCTGATGCTAGTTTGTGGTCCATTGAAAAAAAAACAATAAGATGCCAGTAAATTTTTTAATTAAAAATAAAACCAGTATTGCAGTACAAAGGGTAAGAGATTAATACTTTTTTTTTTTAAGATTTTATTTACTTATTTGACAGAGAGAGACAGCGCGAGAGGGAACACAAGCAGGGGGAGTGGGAGAGGGAGAAGCAGGCTTCCCGCTGAGCGGGGAGCCGGATGCGGGGCTCGATCTCAGGACCTTGGGATCATGACCTGAGCCGAAGGCAGACGCTTAACGACTGAGCCACTCAGGCGCCCCGAGATTAATACTTTTTAAATTACAAAAATGTATCTTAAGAACTTTTATCCTACATATTGGATTGGTAAAGGAATGAATGATACAGTTTCTGCAAATTTGTCAATGGCTGTCAAAACTGATCATCTTTGCATATTTGTGTTCCATAAGCAGTATAATCAGATTTGTCAATTGCTGGAGCACAGCCATGAAAAGACATGGAGGAAATAGAAGTGCATACCATTAAGTGGAAGAAGCCAATCTGAAAAGGCTACATACTATGATTCCAATTACATGACATTCTGGAAAAGATGAGACTGGGGAAAAGATCATTGGTTGCCAGAGTTTGGGAGGTTGGGAGGAATAGGTGGAGCACAGGGGATTTTTTAAGGCGGTGAAACTTCTATATGATACTGTAATGGCAGATATGTCATTAAACATTTGTCAAAACTCAGAATGTACAACAGTCTGAGAAATCTAACAGTATGCCATGGACTTTGGGTGATAATGATGTGTCAGTGTAGGTACATCAGTTGTAACAACGTCCCATGCTGGTGTGGGAGGTTGATGGTGTGGGAGGCTGTGCCTGTGGAGGACAGAAGGTATATGAGAACTCTCTGTATATCACACTCAATTTTGCTCTGAAACTAAAACTGCTCTAAAAAAATAAAAGTTTACCCAAAAGAGAAGAAAGAAGTGGAGAGGATGTAAAAATTGACCTGCTGTGGGTGTCAGACATGCTAGATACACCGCTGTATCTAACATACTTAGAATAATGGCTAGCACACAGTAAACACCATACGAAGGCCTGCTTTTATACTGTTTTCTACATTTGAAATATTTCGTAATTAAAACCACATCTAGGGGCGCCTTGGTGGCTCAGTCAGTTAAGTGTCTGCCTTCGGCTCAGTCATGATATACTAGGGTCCTTTGACCGAGTCCCACATCAGGCTCCCTGCTCCACGGGAAGCCTGCTTCTCCATCTGCCTGCCACTCCCCCTGCTTGTGCTCTCGCTCTGTCAAATAAATAAAATCTTTTAAAACAAAACCAAACATAACTGGCTTCAGCACACAGTTAACCCCGGGGCATCCTGCCATTAAGTGGTGAGAGAGAAGAGGAAAAACCAGCAAAAGAGACTGAGAAGGAACAGCCGATGAGGTGGAAAGGAAAGTAAGACAGTGGTGTCCTGGAATCCAAATGAAGAACATGGTTCCAAGAAGGTGGGAATGATCAGTTGTGTGTATACATCAAGTGCTAGTGAGAGGTTAAGTAAGATGTTGAGAAATGGCCATCGGGTTAACAGCATGGAGGTCACTGATGTCCTTGAGAGCATTTTCAGGGAGTGGTCAAGGGGGTATGGGAGGAGATAAAGGTGAGAGTACAGATAGAGCTTTCCTTCGCTGCAGAGCAATGGTTCTCAAATGGGGAGGATTTTGCCTCTAGGGTACAATTTGGTAATGTCTGCAGACCTTTTTTTTTTGAGGCGGGGTGCAACTGGCATCTGAGGGTAGAAACCAGGAATGTTGCTAAACATCCTGAAATGCACAGGACAGACGCCCACAATAAAG
The DNA here is from genome assembly GCF_002201575.2 of Neomonachus schauinslandi. Taxonomy (NCBI): domain Eukaryota; kingdom Metazoa; phylum Chordata; class Mammalia; order Carnivora; family Phocidae; genus Neomonachus; species Neomonachus schauinslandi. Next base: position 84,334,871 of record NC_058416.1, on the reverse strand, counting down.
TGGAGCAGAAATTTAAATATCGAGTCTAAAATGTCGAAGTCGAGGTTGAGAAACCGTTGTTGTAAAGGGAAGGAGGAAATATGTGGTAGCAGATGAGAAAAGTAGAATAAAGAGAGGATTTTAAGAAAGGAGAACTAACTTGTTAATATATTGATAGGAATGAAGCAGAACGTATCACTGGCTAAACAGCAGGAGAAAAGTTGATAATTTCTGTAAAGAAAGAGTGCTAAAACAAACCTGTGCAGTTGACAAACTCACAGAAAGAGTGCACAAAGCAAAATATTTATAGAGAAAAAGAAAGAGGTAAAAGAGAATCTTCTTTGGAAAGTTTTTTACAATCCTTTTTTTTTTTTTTTTAAGAGTTTATTTGACAGAGAGCGAGCAAGCACAAGCAGGGGGAGCAGCAGAGGGAGAGGGAGAAGTAGGCTTCCCGCCGAAGTGGCAGCCAGATGCCGGGCTCGATCCCAGGACCCCTGGGATCACGACCCGATCAGAAGGCAGACACTTAACAACTGAGCCACCCAGGCGCATCTACAATCCTTTTTAGAATCAACCCAAAGTAAGATTCATGGTCAAGTTCCATTAACCTAATAAAAGTCAGATCATACTGGGGCACCTGGGTGGTGCAGTTGATTGAGCATCCAACTCTTGGCTTTGGCTTGATGATCTTGGGGTTGTGGGATCAGCCCACATCAAGCTCCACACTCAGCGAGGAGTCTGCTTGGGATCCTCTCTCCCTCTCCCTCTTTGCTCCCCCCAACTTGAGTGCATGCTCTCTCTCTCTCTCAACTAACTAAATAAATCTTTTTATTTTATTTATTTTTTTAAAGATTTTATTTATTTATTTGACAGAGAGAGAGACAGCAAGAGAGGGAACACAAGCAGGAGGAGCGGGAGAGGGAGAAGCAGGCTCCCCGCAGAGCAGGGCCCCGATGCAGGGCTCCATCCCAGGACCCCGAGATCATGACCTGAGCTGAAGGCAGTTGCTTAACCAACTGAGCCACCCAGGCGCCCCTAAATAAATCTTTTTAAAAAAGAGTTAGATCATACTGATTTTAATATTATTTAAAGAACATGTATAACGTTAAACTCACTTAGGACACTCAAGAGATATACCCAAGGAGACAAGGCCCCCTCCTTCTTATGGAATCATCTTCTAAAATGATAATTTTGGAACTGAAGGGGACTCTAGAAGTCATCTCACTTTTAATCTCCATTTTATTGGTGAGGAAACTGAGGCTCTGGGATGCTAGTTGATGTAAACAGTTACACAGCTGGCCCTGAACTTTTAGGTAAGCCGCTTAGATGCTGAATGATGTGGATACCACAGATACTGTGGAGTGTTGAAACAGATACATTAGAGGGACAATTTATAAATGTAAATGTTCTGCTTCACTTAAGTTCATTTCTAAAATGTTCAGCAGCCTCCTAAGAATGAAAATCTTTCCCAGCTGCATTACACATTTTTCTTAGATCTGTCTTTTGTACAAGGGGAAAAACACAACACTTGCAAATTGTTCTGAGGGAAACATTACTTAACATCCCTTAAGTGTCTCCCGGCAGTGACAGCCTTCCTTTCAAGTGGAAAAGTAACTTCGGGTCAAAGAATTTGGAGGGAATACATAGGGCCATCTTTCAAATGATTTCCCCCCTTTTCAGTAAAAGTGGCTGGCAGGGGAATATTCTGGGGTTCTAAGGTGTCCATTTTATTTATGAAATGGTCAGATAAGTAAGGCTAGGACAACTAACTCATTCAAACACAAATGCAAAATCAAGAGAGCTTGCCTTAGTCAGTGTTCAACTGCCATAAAATAGTTTTCTGTCGATTTTAATACTAGTAACAACCTCCTCCAAGAAATTCCTCTCTCTGATTCCCATGCTTTATTGATCAACCTTTCATTCTGACTAACCTTAGACTGATTCTCTGCTGATTCCTTCCGACTTCCTGATTCATAACTGCTGATTTGTCTCAGAGATCAGATTCTGGAATTTCCCAATTCCACTAGAAGTCTTTATTTCTATTCCTGGTCTTTCACATATATTTGTACTTGCTCCTGGATTTCACCCAAGCCATCAGCTGCCCTCTCAAACTCAGTGTGCTTGGAATTAAACTCATCTCCCACTTCCCTTCCAAAGGACTCCAAGCCCAAATCCTCGGGACAATCCCAATTTATGTCCCCTGTCCCAAAAGAATTAACCATAGCATGCTCTTTTACATGTAAGAGTTTGGATGACAAATTATATTGTCACTCAACCTATTTTCATGAAAGACACTGCTATTTTTCAAGTCAACTAGATTCAAAACCTCAACCTAACCTTTAGCTGCTAAATCCAATGTAGTAGAATCCTCTTTTAGAATGTCCTTCAAATCTCCCCTTATTCTTGCATTCCCAGTAACACCCACTAAAACCTTACGTCGGGATCATTAATAAAGCTTCTTACTCCCTGGTATCTCTCTCTCCCATCTTCCTACCCTCCAATCCATCTAGTATAATGTAATTAACTCAATCTTATAAAAATCCTGATTTTATCCTCTCAACTCTCTGCTTAAAAATTTAAATGTAATAATTCAGTGAATATATACAGTATTTATTATGTGAGAAGCAGTCAGTCTTGGCCCTCAGAAAGCTTCATTCATTCAATATATATTTGAGTGCCTACTGTATGCACCTCACCTCTGTAGGCATGGAAGCACAGTGATGATAGGCATGGCCCATGACCATGTAAAAAAGCTTCAATAGCAATATAAGACAGCCAGTTAATGGCTTAGAGAGAAGTCTTAAGGGGACATGTGATGAAATGGCAAATGAGTGATTTTTTTTAAAGCCCCTAAGAAACAGGAACTTGAACAGATACCTACACACTGATGTTCATTACAGCATTATTCAAAATGGCGAAAAGGTAGAGACAGCCCACCAACAGATGAATGGATAAACAAAATGTGGTCCATCCATACAATAGATTATTATACATAAAAAGCCATAAAAAGAGATTGAGTTCTGATACATGTTGCAATATAGATGAATCTCTAAATCATCACACTAAGTAAAAGAAGCCAGTCACAAAAGGACAAAAATTGTATGATTCCCCTTATATGAAATATCTAGAATAAGCAAATTTAGAGACAGAAAGTAGTTAAGAGGTTACCAGGGGTTGAGAGGAAGGGGAACGGGGAGTTAGTGTTTAATGGGTACAGAGTTTTGGAAATAGCCATGATGGTTGCACATTATTAGTGTAATTAATGCCACCAAATTACTCTTAAAATGGCTAAAATGGGAGATTTTATGTTATATATAAAAATTAATGTAATATGCTAAAAACCATTGAATTATATGTTTCAAGTGGGTGAATTATATAAAATTTAAATTATATGTCAATAAAACTTTTTAAAAAAGCACTTGAGGAGCACCTGGGTGGTGCTGTCAGTTAAGCGTCCAACTCTTTCGGTTTCCACTCTGGTTGTGATCTTGGGGTAGTGAGATTGGGCCCTGCTCCAGGCATGGGGCTCTGCACTCATTGCAGCGTCGGCTTGGGACCCTCGCTCCTTCTCCCTTTGTCCTCCCCCCCACCCCCTGTACTCGTGCTCTCTCTCTCTCTCTCAAACAAACAAATAAATAAATCTTTTTTTAAAAAAAAGCACTTGAGAGGGGCTGAGAGTTGAAAAATAAATCAACCTTCTCCCTCAAAAATAAATAAATAAATAAATAAATGCACCCGAGAGTCAAGTGCAGAAACTGTGGAATGGTTTGGAAAAGAAACAAGAGCAGGAAAAGTGATGGTTGCTCAGGCAAATGTTTGTCATGGTGGTAGATAAAAGCAAAATGGTGCCCTGGCATGGAGAATCTGTCCTGTTGTCTTGCTAATAGAATAAAATTTAAAGGTCTAAGCTTGACTTTGGCTCTCAAAAGTGTGAAACATACCTCCTGCTAAGACAGCTGCTTCTCTACCGTATTCTTCGCCCTAAGGTTTCCTTCACAGCAGGCTTGGTCGTGCCATGTAGCTGGCTCAGGATACCCTTTTCTCATCACCCTTCTCTCACCTGCCCAATCTGGCTCCCTTGTTCTGAAGTCAGTTAAATGCCATCTACATGAAATCTCCAACTGACCTTAGCAATAACAGCCTGTCCTTTCTCTGAGCTTCTTTTTTTTTTTTTTTTTAAAGATTTTATTTATTTGACAGAGAGAGACACAGCGAGAGAGGGAACACAAGTAGGGGGAGTGGGAGAGAGAGAAGCAGGCTCCCCGCCGAGCGGGGAGCCCGATGCGGGGCTCGATCCCAGGACCCGGAGATCATGACCTGAGCTGAAGGCAGACGCTTAACGACTGAGCCACCCAGGCGCCCCCTTTCTCTGAGCTTCTATAGCCCTAGGCAATCATGCCAGTCTCTGTGTTTCTTGGTTCTATCTTGTTATACACATTTCTCATCAGATGGTTAAGGTCTTGGAGAGCAGAGTTCATATTTACATTTCTCGTACGGACTTCCAGTAGCTGGCACAGCAGAACAAATACAGCAATTCCCCAGTCTTGTTGCCAGAATGCATTACTTAAAAGTTGCAGAGTAGCAGAACAACCACCTTATAATGGCCAAGAGGGACAGCCCTGGGTTCAAAAAGACTCAGGTTCAATTGCCAATTTTGCCAACTTCCAGGTGTGTGAGTTTGGTCATTTCATTTCTGTGCACTTCAGCTTCTTCTCCTGGAAAAGGGGAGAGTGCTTGTATCTGCCACAACAGTTCTTGCAAGGGTTAAACAGGATTTTAGGGGCGCCTGGGTGGCTCAGTTGGTTAAGCGACTGCCTTCGGCTCAGGTCATGATCCTGGAGTCCCGGGATCGAGTCCCACATCGGGCTCCCTGCTCGTCAGGGAGTCTGCTTCTCCCTCTGACCCTCCCCCATCTCATGTGCTTTCTCTCTCTCATTCTCTCTCTCAAATAAATAAAAAAATCTTTAAAAAAAAAAAAACAAAAAAAAAAAACAGGATTTTAAAATGTGAAGTGTTTAGCACACTGCCAGATTACCTATAAATTGGAGCGACAGTGTAAAAAGCAAAGAGGAAAATCATGACTGATGATTTATCTTAAAATCAACACAGAACAGATGTAGCCCTAAAATTATACTCTCTTAATGAAATGCTCTTCCAAATTTCTATAAACAAAATGAACGGAGAAACAAACCAAATGGCTTTTGGTATAATGGTATCACATCCCTTTCTGGACATAGATCTGAACTCACTAAGGTCTTCAGGACTGCTAATTTTGGAGAAAAGAAAAATGCAAAATAAAATAATTCTCATAAGTCTTGTTCAAGTATTTTCATGTAATCTTTCTACACATCTGATAGTAATTAGTGGCATATTAAAATGATAAATGTAAACAGGATACTTAAGAAAAGACAAGGTGACTGTCGTCCTTCGCCTATTTTTGGCTGTTAATTTTTTCTAATATTTCATTTTTTATCAATTTTTTTTAATTTTAATTTTAATTTTTTTAAAGATTTTATTTATTTATTTGACAGAGAGAGACACAGCGAGAGAGGGAACACAAGCAGGGGGAGTGGGAGAGGGAGAAGCAGGCTCCCCGCCGAGCAGGGAGCCCGATGCAGGGCTCGATCCCAGTACCCTGGGATCATGACCTGAGCCCAAGGCAGATGAAAGCTGTATTTTAAAACTCACTATGCTAGGGGCGCCTGGTGGCTCAGTCAGTTAAGCAGCTGCCTTCAGCCCAGGTTGTGATTCTGGGGTCCTGGGATCGAGTCCCATGTCGGGCTCCCTGTTGAGTGGGGAGCCTGCTTCTCCCTCTCCCTCTACCTGCTGCTCCCCCTGCTTGTACTCTCTATAATAAAAAATAAAAAATCTTAAAAAAAAAAAAACAACTCACTATGCTACCCTTCATGTATAATTTATTCTGGATTCTTTGGAGACTGTTCTCTCGGGTGCATTAAAAAAAAAACAAACAAACCTCCTACTATCAATGGAAAGTTTTTAGAAGCCAGGTTTTAGCTCTAATTGTCTGCGACTCCCCTGCCAACACTAATGGAACAAGCACCATAGTGAGTGGTTGCTATCAGAAAGGTTCCACAATTTAAAAAAACAAACAAACAGGGGCACCTGGGTGGCTCAGATGGTTAAGCGTCTGCCTTCAGCTCAGGTCATGATCCCAGGGTCCTGGGATCGAGTCCCACATCCGGCTCCTGGCTCAGCAGGGAGTTTGCTTCTCCCTCTCCCTCTGCCTCTCCCACTGCTCATGCTCTCTCTCTCTCTCTGTATCTCTGTGTCTCAAATGAATAAATAAAATCTTTAAAAAAATAAAAAAATAAAAATAAACAAACAAACAAAAACTCATCTGTTATAAATAATCTTGATATGAATCACTGTGGTTTTCTTTCTTTCTTTCTGACATGTGTCTGAGTTTGTAACAGAAGTTCAAACCCAAACGCCCAGAATCTGATTTTATTTTATTTATTTGAGAGAGAGAGTGAGAAAGAGAGAACATGAGCAGGGACAGAGGGGAAGGGAGAAGCGGACTCCTCTGCTGAGCAGGAGAGCCCAACACGGTGAACAATCCCAGGACCTTGGAATCATGATCTGATTCCTGAAGGCAGATGCTTAATCAATGAACCATGCAGGTGCCCCTGGAATCTAATTTTAGGTAACAATTTTAATTATAAAACAAAAACATAAACCAATAAAAACACTCTTTTGGCTTTAAGACTGTGCTTTCATGCATCTGTGGAGTATGTTTTTACATACCCATACTCCTGAGTATGTGAAATTGGTACTTAGTCCATAACTCAGATCTTCAGTGAACAAGATGGCTCAAGTACATTTAACTCATACATTACAATTATATTATAACCCATAAAACCAAAATGGAAATATAGTTGACCCTTGAACAACATGGGGGTTAGGGACACTGACCTCCCCCACCCCAGTCAAAAATCTGTATAACTTTTGACTCCCAGAAAACTTAACTACTAATAGCCTACTGTGGCCTGGAAGCCTTACCAATACCATAAACCATCAACTAAGATGTATTTTGTGTATGTACTTTATACTATATTCTTATAATAAAGTAAGCTAGAGAAAATGTTTTAAAGAAAATCATAAGGAAGGGAAAATAATATTTACCATATTGTACTTGTAAAAAATCTGCATGTAAATGGACCCAAGCAGTTCAAACCCATGTTGTTTAAGGGTCAACTCTAGTCGATCAAGTAACACCATCAAGCTCCAATTTTAATACAGTTTGAAACTTAGTTCTGCATCTATATATCCTTCCCTTTGTCCTTAGCAGCACAACACAAATAATCAGGGTAGCAACATGCTTTAAAATTTTTCTTCTTTCCAGACTCCTTGTAGCTAAATGCAAAGGAGACATAGCGCAAGTTGCCGGACAGGATTTCTGGGAAAGATATTTAAGGTGGCGCTCAGCTGGTATGTCGTTCAGTCCTCATGCTCTCCCCACTTCTTCCTGCCCAGCCCAGAGGTGCAGGAGCATCTAGAAATGCTAGACATGTGGCATGTAAAGAAGGGTAGAGCAAGGAAATTGGAGGAGACTGCGTCTCCAATGACATCTTTAAATGGCTGCCCCATTCAGGGACTACTTCCAGAAACAAAAGAAAAATAAGACACCCAATGCACTGCAAATTGGGTTTTCTGTGCTTGGGGCCAAATATAATCCCAAAGTAGATACAGAAACAACTGCCTCTTAAAATAAAAGCCAAACACATATAGGTTTAATAGAGATGGGAGGGCAGTAACTTTGTATCTAAAGGACTCAAGGCACTTTCTGAATTATCTAATTTATAACTTTAACATACCAGGAAACATATGGTCCCATAAGTATTTGGAACAACTCACATAATAGCTGCCTTTTTTTTTTTTTGAAGATTTTATTTATTTATTTGACAGAGAGAGACACACCGAGAGAGGGAACACAAGCAGGGGGAGTGGGAGAGGGAGAAGCAGGCCTCCCACAGAGCAGGGAGCCCGATGTGGGGCTTGATCCCAGGACCCTAGGATCATGACCTGAGCCGAAGGTAGACGCTTAACGACTGAGCCACCCAGGCGCCCCATAATAGCTGCTTTTGTCAGCCAAATAATGAAAACCTCTTAAATGCTAAAAACTGGCCAAATATAAAAGTGAATGTCACATAAGGACAGACAATAGAGTCTAGAAAGAAACCCATACATTTACAGTCACCTGATTTTTGACAAGGGAGCCAATTCAAAAGAGAAAGGATAGTCTTTTCAAGAAATGGTACTGCAAAAGATGGGATAGCTGTGTCCAAAAGAATAAAGCTGGACCTCTACCTCACATCATATATAAAAAGGAGCTCAAAATGGATCAAAAACCCAAATGTAAGAGCTAAAAGTAGAAAACACTTAGGAAATCAATACTTAGGTGTCGACTGATGCTTTGGATACACTATGGTTCTTTAGACGTAACACCAAAAGCACAAATGACCAAAGAAAAAATAGACAAATGGTAATTCACCAAAATTAAAAACCTCTGTGCTGGGGCACCTGGGTGGCTCAGTCAGTTGGGCATTTGCCTTTGGCTCCGATCATAATCTTGGGTTCCTGGGATTGGCCCCGCATCAGGTTCCCTGCTCAGCGTGGAGTCTGCTTCTTCTTTTCCCTCTCTCTGTCTCTCCCCTCCACCTGTGCTCTCTCAAATAAATAAATAAAATCTTTTAAAAACAAAACAAAACATTGGGGCGCCTGGGTGGCTCAGTTGGATAAGTGTCTGCCTTTGGACCAGGTCATGATCCCAGGGTCCTGGGATCGAGTCCCACATCGGGCTCC
>NC_058416.1:84278675-84326059 GCF_002201575.2 Neomonachus schauinslandi | reverse complement strand
AAAAAAAAAAAAAAAAAAAGAACTCTTACAACTCGACAAAAGATAAATAATTCAAGTTAAAAAATGGGCAAAGAATATAGGTATAGAACCAAGAGAAATGGAAACCTATGTCCACACAAAAATTTGTATAGGAATGTCCTGCAACATTGTTCATAACAGCCCAAACTTGGAAACCATCCAGATGTCCACAAACTGATGGATAAACAAAATGGGATATAAATATATATTATATATATATAAAACTACATATAATATATATAATATTCCATTGTATGTCCAGTGTGTATACTGGAATATTATTCAGCCATAAAAAGGAATGAAGCATTGACACTGGCTGAAACATAGATGAATCTTGAAGACATTATGCTAAGTAAAAGAAGCCAGATATGAAAGGACAAATGTTGTTGGATTCCACTTATATGAGGTGCCGTAATAGGCAAATTTAGAGGTTGAAAGTAGAGTGGAGATTACCAGGAGCTGGGGGTTACAGTCACCAGTAGTTTAATGGTTAGTGTTTGTTTGGGGTACTGAGAAAGTTTTGGAAATGCATAGTGGTGATGGTTGCACAGCACTGTGAATGTAATTAATACCAGTGAACTACACTTAAAAATGGTTAAAATGGTAATGTTATGTATGTTTTACCACAATAAAGAAAAAAGGAAAGGAATGGAGAACTATTAGTTCTCCACTATTAGTAACATGGATGAACCTTGAGAACATTATTCTAAGTGAAAGAAACCAGAACAAAAAGGCCACATGTTATATGATCCCATAATGCGAAATGTCCAGAAGAGGCAGAACCATAGAGACAGAAAGTAGATCAGTGGTTGCTGGGGGCTAAGGGGTGGGTAGTCAGGGGGAGAGGAAAAGAAGGGGGGGGGGGTGACTGCCATTGAATTGTATGTATGTATTTAAGTAGGCTCCACACCCCCAGCATGGAGCCCAGTGCGGGGCTTGAACTCATGACCCTGAGATCAAGACCCGAATTGAGATCAAGAGTCAGATGCTTAGCCAACTGAGCCACCCAGGCACCCCTGAATTGTACACTTTAAAAGGGTGAATATTATCTCAAAAAATTTTTAAGTGAATGTCAAAGATAAGCAATAAAGTTTTTTGACATGGAATGTTAGAAATTTCTTTATTCTTACTTATTTTTATTAAGCACCAGCTTAATACTGCAGAAAATTTCAAATCACCCATTTTCCCCTCCCTCACCCAAATTCTTGATAAAGAGCTCTTCAAGTGAAGACATGCTCTCTTCTCTCTTCTGTATAAAACTTTATCAAATAAAGGCAAATAACTGTGTACATCTTGCTGTAAAATGCTGCCCACGGCTGTGGAAAGTGTCTGCTCAGGCTCCTTTCACTGCCCAGGTCCTGAAAGACTCTTGTTCATGAACTGCCTCTTCACAAAGCAAGTCCACCACTAGCAAGAGGGGATAAAACAGAAGGAACAGTGGTGGTCATATCACAATGCAAGTTTAAGGTAAGGTCAGAATAGGAATTTATGTAATAACAAAATTTAATCTTGGTCTGTCATCCCTTATTTTATAAACTTCTTGACAACATGTTAAAAAATGTTTTTTTGACTCACAAATCAAAGTAATGACGACAAAAAAAGTAATACATTCAAGATATCTCACACAAAAAATCTGCCCTATGGGTTTACAATGCCCTAACATAAGAACAAACAACCAAAAATGTTTATTATATGCAATTCATTATGTAGTGTGACTCAGTGAATCCCTACCGTGTAGTTAAGCAACACTGCAATGCAGAAACTCAAAGTATTCTCGCCATAGAAAACCTTAGTTTGTTTAATAGTAGCTACATGATAAAAGGTTATTTACCAACTAAATAGGTAAAGAAGAGGGTCTTACCTTGCTAGGTTTATCATTCTGAGGGTCAAAAACTTTCTCACAAAGTCTCAGTCCAGTCTCTTGTCTCAGCTGCTGTAAGTAGGCCCTCATCACCTCTAAAATAAGGAACAGGCAGAACAATAAAAAAAATCCTGAGAATGCATCCCTCATGTGCTGGTCGCTGGTCTGCACAATGACGTTGGCAATACACTTCTACACATTCAAACAGGATTAAGAAACAGAAATGACAGTCCCAATGGTTTTATAGCTATTTTGGTTCAAAAGATTCTCTATGTGTTATACTTGTCACCAAGAATCTTTTTTCTTTTTTTTTTAAGATTTTATTAGAGAGAGAGAGCGAGAGAGCACACAAGCAAGGGGAGAGGCAGGCAGAGGGAGAAGCAGACTCGCCACTGAGCAGGGAGCCTGATGTGGGACTCGATCCCCAGACTCTGGGATCATGACCTGAGCTGAAGGCAGTGGCTCAACCTACTGAGCCACCCAGGTGTCCCGCCAAGAATGTTTTGAGAGAGTGACTGGTAAGATATTATCTGTGCTATGATTCTACTCTTGACGTGTACACCAATCAAGACAAGGAAAGAACGGGGGTAAAAAGTCAAATGGAGGAGATCTTGTGCCATAGAGAGGAAGGAAGAAACCCTGTTCTTACCATCTTCCTGTTTGTTTGCAGGTTTGGCATAAATTGCATTAAGTGGAAAACCAGGCTCTCCAGGAATGGGAAAATTAGTGATTCCCAGCGTATACATTTCTTTTTCACCTTGGCTTTTGGAATTGCACTAAAAAAAAATTATACACACACACACATACTTTACAGAGAAAAGGATAATAACATCCAATTTGTAATTGTTTTAGTCTAAGTAGATATGCCTGGGATTACTAATGTATTTGGGTGCCCTTCTGCAATCTAGGGAAGTCTGTGGACTCCTCAGAATAATGTTTTATTCATTTATTTATTGTTTTACTTATTTATTTAAAAGATTTTATTCATTTATTTGTCAGAGAGAGAGCGTGCATGAACAGGGGGAGCGGCAGAGGGAGAAGCAGGCTCCCCACCGAGCAAGGAGCCTGATATGGGACTCGACCCCAGGACCATCATGACCTGAGCCAAAGGCAGATGCTTAACTGACGGAGCCACCTACGCATCCCCAGAATAATGTTTTCAATGAATTAAATAAAATACACAAAATTATAAAAGAAATCAATTATAGTCAAACACAATAATTACAGTATTAAAAAGCCAAATTTATGACACACACATGCATGTGCTTCTTTATTAACACAATGGGCCTAATAACTAAAATTTGAAGTAGTAATGAGTGAAAATAAAATTTCAAAATAACTTCAACTCTAAATGTAAAATGAAAATGCTGTCAGGGCGGGGAGCCTGCTTCTCCCTCTCCCACTTCCCCTGCTTGTGCTCTCTCTGTCAAATAAATAAATAAAATCTTAAAAAAAAAAAAAAGGAAAATGCTGTGATTTTTCCTGGAGAAAAAGTTACAGGTATGGCTAATGCTACTGTGGGTTGTTGCCTACATTAATAATTAAAGTAAATGCTAAATCTCAGTTACAAGTTAGTGAAAAGAAAGACGTAATCTTTTTCCCACTCAAGCTCATGAACCGTTGAATTATATCCTTGGCTCAGAGGTTCTTAACCTGGGGCTGAGGAAGATTTCTGTCTTGGGAAAATACATGCAAAGCCTTAAAACACCAGCCCCTTATCTTCTCATTAGTCAACTAAACTACTGTTTAGAATCCACATTTAGATTTTCCTCTTAGGTACATGCTCTAAGTGGGAGGAAGTATTATCTACTTGTCCTTAAAGTCTCAACAAGTCCAGATAGCTAGGAGGGTGAACATGTATCAGTATTGTGTTTTTCTGATAGACAATCATCCAAGTTTAATTACCTTCTGGAGTTTCTTTAGACACTCAGAAATGTAGAGAGTTATATATATCAAGGTTCTATCAGCTTCATTCTGCAGGGGCCGGGGTGAAGGGGGGAGGAGGGGTGAGGGAGGAACAAAAGTTAAAAACAGTCCTGATTAAAACATAATTATCACGTGTAATAAATGAATTCAAGCTTTGTCTTTTGAGTATCAACCGAAAACTGTGCAAATGTAGTTCCTACAGCATCAACAGTTCCCATTCGCCAAATGCAGTCTTCCCAAGCCACCTTTCTGTCCACTCCGGGGGAGGGAGCCACCTCCTGCCATCCAGAGCTGTGGGGCGGCCCTGCCTCTGGGTCCCAGGATGCTGTGCCAACAGCCCCTCCCTCCGTGTAGGAAGGAGAGTTTAACAGAGCTGCTTGGAAAGCCTGAGGTGTACCATATGGTCGGCTAACTTTTAAAACCTCCTCACTTCAGGATCTCTGCCGAGAACAAAAGCATTCCTGACTCTAAAGGAGGAAACAGCTATTTCACGTGTTTCTTGTTCCTGAAGAGCTCCAAGAGCCCAACTCTTGATCTAACCAAAAGGAAAATGTGAAGACTGGATGTTGAGCAGAAGTGGCATGTACTTCAGGTCAGATTTTACACAGATTTACAGTTAAAAAAAAAAACAAACTACACCTGCCCCTATTTTTAAGGGCATAGGACATTCAGGAGAGAATGAAATGTGGCAGAATTACATTTATTTACACCTACTACAAACATCACACTTAGACCGAGCATTAAATACAAAAAACACCATGGATGTCATAGGATGTTTAGACTACAACTTGTAAACCAAGAGCCTGCAAAAAAGATTTCACACCCTTTTGATTCCAAAAGGTCAAAGTTTGTCAAGGAGAGGCTGAAGTTCCATATTCTAGAATATTATCAAGAAAAGTTGTTGACTTTCCTGTAACTTGCTCATAGGATGAACTCAGAAAAGTTCTTTTTTTTCCTATTTCTCCCTCTCCTTTTCTGCCACCCTCCTTCTAAACTTCCTTTTGACCTCATTCCTCACAAGAGCTAAGAGCAGAAAGGAAGAAAAGGTAGCTGAGGGAAGGGTCAGGATCACTGAACTTTATTTCTCCATCTCAGGTCCAGGACATAAAAATATATAAAAATAACACAGCTACAATGTAGAATTTTTTTTAGTTTTGGACTGGCACATAGTGGGGGCTTTATTAATGTTGAATGAATAAAAGCGTCTAGATCATGGGTTGGCAAACTTCCTCTAGAGAAGACCAGATATTAAATATTTTCGGTTTTGTAGGCCAAACAGTCTTTGTCACAACTATTCAACCCAGCTGCTGTGGCATGAAAGCAGCCATAGACAATATATTACAAAATGAATGTGGCTGTGTTCCAATGAAACTTTATTTAGAAAAAGAGGCAGTGGGCCAGATTTGGCCCTCAGGCTATAGTTTGCTGAGCCATGGTATACACTTTGGAGGAAAAATGAGAAACTAATACTGATACAGAGTCTAATACTAAGTACTATTCTGGGTTTTTAAGGTCATGCAAACTCATTCAATTTTATTTACTCCTCAGAACAACCCTGACTGCCAGGTAGATTATTATCCCCAACAGAATACTAAATTAAATATTAAAAGCTCTGTACTTTACCTTAATCTCATAGTTTTTGAAGAAGACATTGGCCTTAAAATAATAGATGGCTTCATCCACAATATCTGTATCTTTTGCTAAACAGGACACAAGGGAAGAAAGGCAGAGAACATTAGCTAAATGTAAAAATAACACTTAACAAAGCTATAGAGAAAAAAAAAACCAGCTCAATGGTCAAAAGTCTTGGAGTTGAGTGAAATAAAATGAGGCCATTGAAACATAAGGTCTTCAGAAACAATTTCTAGAAAAATAAGCACATAGTTTATTCTAATAGCTCTACTGTTTTTATAAAAAGTCTACTCATTAGAAACAAATTAATCAGTACAGAAAAAATATTTTATTGTCACCCTAAATCTCACTACCTAGAAATAACTACTATTAACATTTGGTGAACATCATTCCAGACATCTCTCAATGCACTTATAAAAATAGACTGAGACAGACTAACTTTGATAAAATCCTGTTTAAAAATAAAAAGTGTTCAACGTAATTTTATATGAATTAACATACTGCAGTTTCAGGGGGAAAAAAAAATCTCAATTGTCATTTAGGAACACACTGGGTTCACACATACGTCTTTCTTTTTATGAAAACTGTGACTTAAAATATACTTGTACAAGCTGTTCTAGGTGGCTGGAGACTGAGAAAAGCCAGAAATACTGTTGTGACAAAGATAGATCTCATTATACAATTTCTCGGGCAGTTTTTTGTTTTCCTTTTCTTATTTCAAAAAGGTCAAAATCCCAGGGTCTTGATATCCGGCAGGCGGCTGCAGCAATGCAGAGACAGTTTTGTTTTTGTTTTTCAGAGAGTTATTTATATTTCTTGTCCATAACTGCTATCCCTCTCACACCGCAGAAATGCAAAGTAATCCTGGAGGTTTAGTACTCTGATTTAGCTGTCTTTAACCCTGCTCGTTCCCCTGCTAAAGAATTTCAACAGAATTCTAACTCTAGACTCCTGTTCTTGCAATTTTCTTATCTGCAGAAAGGACACTTCCTCAGAGGATTCAGTGTTTACAAAACCAGTTAGTTCTAAACGTAACAATGTGGGGGTAGGGGGTGAGCTACAAGATTTGGAACCTAGAAGGGTGTTTGGCACACAAAGGTGTTAAAAAGGTGTCTGATGAATGTAAATAAATGAACTTGATTAATGCTAACAGTTATTTAGCTCCAGCATAGGCTTGTACTCCTTCATGATTCCAGTTCATTCTAATCCTGCCCCCTGGGGAAGAGTAACAGGTCATTCCCTGTCTACAGAAACCATGAAGATCTGGTTTCTTGGGGTCCTGCTCTCCCTCAAGGGCCCATGAACTGTTGCAGAGGTGGTAATTAGATAAACTCCATCCTTGGTCAATTGCATCTTCTGATATGCTACATGGTATTCTGTAAAGATCTGAAAGGGTTCTCAAGGAATCTGGGACAATATTATTTTTTAATCTTTCTTTGCACTGTATTTCTTTTAGATTATTTTTCTTCTTTTTGGTCTTTTTTTTTTTTTTTCCATCTGTTCCTTTTCCTTCATCTTGGAATCAAGTAAAAACTGTGGTGATTTACCAAATTTATTTAGTTTACTGAACTTTCAACTGATGTTGAAAACAAAATTAAAAAGAGGTCACGTCAAATAGTCTGGCAGAGGAATGAAGATGGGGTCAGTACAAAATTGGTAATGAAAACCACGGTCTTAAAAACCTTGAATGGAACTCAGTGCAGATGCTTTCTGGGTGCAGGGAAACCATGTCTAATATAATACAAATTATACTGTTGGCAGAACATCTCAGACTGTGTCAGAAGAGTCTAAAAAGAATGGGGCTTTCTAAACAGTAAGAAATGGTTCAAAAAAAGAGAAAGTGAGTACCAAAAAAGAAAGCAAAGATATAAAATTGAGAAAAGCAAGAGAAAGAATGTGTAATGTTATACAGGACACTTAAGATTTAAGATCGAGGTACTGCTGAAAATGAAGATCCTGAAGAATGAATAAGGGAAGTAGATATAGGTGGGGGAAGGGGTTAAAATGTTTTGGGTTTTTTTTCTCCAGCCTTATGACAGAAAAAGGATGGGGACATGGTATTCTATAGAAGTAGCAGCATTAGATCACTTTGTAAGAACCAAGAGTGATGACAGAACAGTGTCGAGAATTAAGCACATTTCCTCTTCCCTCTCAAAAAAATATCCAAGAGAACTCAGCAGCAATAATACACTTTCTTACTCAATACAACATATATGATCTTGAAAGGTCTAGAGGGGCAATATCTATCAAGCAAACAGAAAATACAAGAGCAGTGTGAGACAGAGGACTGAGCTAAGAATTTGCCTGATTTGATAATGTCAGAGAGTTGCTAGATGTTTCCTACTAAAATCTGAAAATAATGGAAAGAAGTTTCAACTTACTCTCTCTAGGGGCAGGTCCTTTGAACTGACTTCTGATAGGCAACAGTGCCATGTTTCCAATGAGTTTGGTGTCAGGGTCCATGAGAGAAGAGTGGTAAGCCTGTAGTGTCAAGCCAGGTAAGAATACGGAGACAAAGAGAGCAAACGTCAGCGGGGCACACAAGTAACATTTTTACAAAGGAAAAAAAGAGGAACCCACCCAAGACTAACTAGGAGAGGAGGAAAAAGGGATGGTAGCAGCGATTTGCTGGAGCTGGCTTTTACTGCCTCATGAAAACTGAATGTTAAATTTTGAACAATTTTTAAATTTTTATTTATTTTATTATTTTATTTTATATTTTTTAAAGATTTATTTACTTGAGAGTGAGAGAGCACAAGCGGGGGAGAGGGGAGCAGCAAAGGGAGAGGGAGAAGCAGGCTCCTCACCAAGTAGAGAGCCCAATGTGGGGCTTGATCCCAGGACCCCTAGATCATGACCAGAGCTGAAGGCAGACGCCTAACTGACTGAGCCACCCAGGCACCCCTTGAGCATTTTTAAAATATTTTTATTTATTTAAGTAATCTCTACACCCCACATGGGGCTCGAATTCACAATCCTGAGATCAAGAGTTACATGAAGACTGAGCCAGCCAGGCGCCCCTAAATTCTGAGGAATTTTGACAAATTTTGAGGCAAGCTGTTGTTAAACACAGCCGTTACTAAAAATTAAATTATATAAATTTGCAATTAATTATATTAAAAACAAAGGTAATACTCAAAATTCATTACTTCCTATTTTAAATTTTCTTTTTTTTTTTAAGATTTTATTTATTTGCGAGAGAGACAATGAGAGACAGAGAGCATGAGAGGGAGGAGGGTCAGAGGGAGAAGCAGACTCCCCGCCAAGCAGGGAGCCCGATGCGGGACTCGATCCCGGGACTCCAGGATCATGACCTGAGCCGAAGGCAGTCGCTTAACCAACTGAGCCACCCAGGCGCCCTACTTCCTATTTTAAAAAATTATTTTACTATTGTCTATGATCCTAAGGTTATTTATAACTTTTGTATCTTTGTGGCGGAAATACTATGCAATGGTGTGCTACTGTGCATCTTCCAATTCCATGTTCAGTGACATTACATTGGTAACTGATGGGAGTATTTACACTATAGAAATAGGCAGACACTCTAATAAATCAGGAGTACACCGCCCCCCACCCAGCCCCCCCAGCTATAGTTAAACCAGAACTCAAGCACTGGCTTTTTAGTTCTACCACTTCCTGGCTATGTTTGACCAAGACATCACTTTTCTTCTCTTAGCCTGTTTCCCAATTTATAAAATGAAGAGTTATCTACTGCCCTCATCGGGTAGGTGTGAATTAAAGGAGCAGGGGAAATCACATTTATGAGAGCAATTTGTATGCTGATTCCTAGTTCTGCTTTTTACAAGATGTCTGGCTTTTAGTAACACAAGAAGCATACCTGTGCTTCATTCATATATTCACATATTCATTCATCCACCAAACGATTATCAAACACCTTCTATGTGCAAGGCGTGGTGATAAATGGTATATGGTATGCAAGACCAGTAAGATCTCTGCCCTTGAAGAACCTTCAAGCTAATGGAAGAGGCAGGTATTAAATAAGAAATCACAGCAAAGTTCAGGAATGAGCACAGGACTTTATAAAGTCCTAGCTTAAAATCTGACTTTACCACAAGTACCGAAAACTTGGGTAAGTTACTGTACTTCTCTGAGCCTCAATTTCCTCCTCTGCAAAATGGGAACAATGAGTATCTACTTCACAGGGTCACTGCGAGGATTAAATGGGATAATTTACATGCAATGTGTAGCTCAGCGCCTGTCTGGCACGTATCAGGCATCGAATGGTACCAACGGGATTCATTAAGTAAGTATCTCTAACTATGGCTTGCTCCTTTTTGTCACAGGTATGCTTCATCTAAAGCAGCCTCCACTCTCACCTTCACCAGCTGTCTTGTTACCCATCTATTTCCTTCATCACATTTGTCACTATCTAAAACTATCTTAGGGGTGCCTGGGTGGCTCAGTCGGTTAAGCCATAGACTCTTGATTTAGGCTCAGGTCAGGATCTCAGGTGGTGGGATAGAGCCCCCCTGGGGGCTCCGGGCACTGCGCTCAGCGGTGGAGTCTGCTTGTCCCTCTCTCTCTGCTCCCCCGCCCCCAGCGTGCTCCCACTCTCTCTCTCTCTCAAAAACAAACAAAAAAACCCCCAACAACTTTAAAACTATCTTTTTTCTTTATTTCCGTTTACATGTTTGTCTGTCTCCCCATTAGAAGGTAAACTCCTTGAGCGTAGGGATTTGTTGGCCTTATTCACTGCTGTGACAGTACTTGGCATGCAGCAGGTGCTCAGTAATATTTTTTGTGTGAGTAATCACGTTATTGAAGCTCCTTTTCCTCATCTGCAAAATGGAGACCATGATGGCGATAAATTCACCCCACCAGACTGGCTGTCAGAAATGAAGGACAACCAGACTACAGTCAATTTTACTCCTACTCTGATGCACACGAAAACAGAAACATTTGGAAACCAGGAGCGGGCCCTGCATCTGCTCCGGCGGCCCCTACACCCAGCAGCTAAGGGTGGCCACCACTGCCGGGGCGACAGAGGAGGAGTCCGGGAAGTGGAGTATGACAGTGATAAGCAGCGGGAGGGCGAGTGATAAGCAGCGGGAGGGACCCGCCCCCTGGGGTTGAGGAGGAAGTGGGCCTGCGGCGGGGACAAAAAGAAGCCGGACCCCAGACTTGAGAAATTAAAAATAAAAAGCACAGCCCTTGGCTTCTCAGCTCTAGTGAATCTTCGGGGATCCTGCTGGAGTAGGGGAGTACAGAAAGAGCGAGAGAAGGGGTCAGCACTGGAACGAAGGGGGCGAGAGGGGACGAGGCAGCCTCCTCTGCACGCTCAGGGTCTCTGGCCCACTCTGCCGCGGCCCCGTCCCCCCTGGCCGACACCCCCGGGCCGACCCAATCCTACAGCGACCGGCCCCCTTTCCTCGCTTCTCCCCTTCTCAGGCCCCGCTTCTTCTCTGCCCTCCTCCGCCCGCTTCTCTCAGCTCACGCACGATTTCTCGCTGCTCCCCCCCAGCTCTCGCCATCTCCCCACACCGCGAATTGGGCCCCCGTACCGGCATCTTGGCGGCGCTGGTGTTTCAAGATAGACGAGGAGGTTGGGGTTCAAGCGCGGCGCTTCCGGTCCGGGGGCCCGGGCGGGGTAGGCGGAAGTTAGGCGGAAGGGGAGGGGGAGGGGAGGACGCGGCACTTCCGGTCCTGCTGTCCCGCCGCAGGCAGCTGCGGCTGCGCACAGTCGAAGGGACGCCAGAGGGCGCCCTAGCACTAGGCAGGGGCTGAGTGCTGCGCATGCGTAAAGGGTGCGCGAAAATGGGGCTAGATTTTTGGGTTACAGAATCCTTGGTTTTTCCTCAGAGTTCATTTTTTCAGTGAATCATTCTCTGGATCACGCTATCTTAAATTCAATCCCACTCCACTCCCCTGCGTCATCCTTATTTCCCTCTTTTTTCCTTAGTTATGATTCTTTTATTATTTAGCTTACTTTTGGTATTTGTTTCCCCATCCATGTGAACGTCAAAAAGGCTGGGATTTTGTCCGTTTGGTACAATATTGCATCCCCTGCGCCTGTAATAGTGATATACATAGTAAACATCAATAAATATTTGATGAGTGAATGAACCCAACTGGTTCGTTCTGGATTTTACAATGGGTAAAGGGGAGCTCTCTGAGAAGGGATTTATGTATTACTCTGTACTGCAGGGTTTTTGCGTGTAAAAACTGAGACAGTGGACTCTGGGTTTGAATCCCAGCTCCAACATTTACTAGCAGTGTAATTCTGGGCAAGTTAATTAACCTCTCTGTGCCTGTTTCCTGAAAATGGAGAGAATAGTACTTACCTCATTGTTTCATGAGGATGAAATGAACTACATGTAAAATGCTTAAAACTCACATGCCTGGAACACCCTAGAGGTTCAGGAGTTTTTTTACCTATTACTAGAAAGCACTTCATGTGTTAGTTCGCAAACTGGCCCTTCTACACAGAGGCTAAAGACAGACTGAAGAATCCAGATGTACAGGTGGTGGTTTTAATAAGCGAGGGAACTTACTTGTGAGGCTTATTGTTAAAGGGTTTTGTGGCCCTTTAGTGCCTGCAGTTCTTGGTCACGCTACTTTGAAGAATGAAGAGGTAGACCAGACGAAGAGTGGTGGGCAGCAAAGTTTATTGAGCAAGAGAACAAAGCTCCCGGAGAGGGAAGGGGACAGAAGTGGGTTGCTCTCAGAGTTTCTAAGTTTAGGTGTTTTATGAGCTCTTTTGCGTCTGTACACCTATTAGGTTAATGTCCACGTGCTGATGGTCTTTTTTTTCTGACATCTGGGGGTTTATGTCTTACTTGCCCCTTGCCTGTGATATTGACAAATGCTTTTGTGGTTAATTGTTTTGTTTTAGGACATTTTGCAGAAGTCATTTCTGCAAAGGCTGCAAAGCAGAATGTCAGTGCGGTCCTAAGCTGCAAACAGGATGTCAGTGCTGTTTTATTTTAGCTGTCCCGACTCCATATTTTCTTGTTGGGAAATACCCAACTGTTGGGAAATACCCACTACCTAACTGTCCAACTAACTCCTAACATTATCTCTGGCGAGGCAAGAGTAGATCTCTCCACCCACCTACCTGCCAGAATCTTTTAAGTTTATATGGAGGCCTTAACTGGGTTCAATCACATCCAATGGTCTCAACACCTTATTCTCTCCAGACTGTGTCCTTGGAACATCTCCCACTGTGAGGGGTGGGAGGGGTGAAGAACCTCCCATTGCCTGGGCCCAGTTCAAGGATCAACCAGTGGTCACATCCTCTTGATTATCTTCCCCAACATCACCTTAAGAGCCAAGTTCATTGCTACCTCAGGCTATTTCTCCTGCCAGTCCCTCAGACTGGAATACTCTGCTCTATGTTCCCACAAATGATTTCTCATTCAGGTTTCTGGCCAAATAGTACCACTCAGGAAACTTCTTTTGACAATGAGCCCCAAGTAGTCCCTTAGTCATTCTCCATTTCATTACTGTTTTCATTTCTTCCCATTCCTTATCGAGGTTTCCTTGCTTATGGTCTCAAGGGCCCTGTATGTCAGCTCCATCAGAGTAAGGCCTTGTCTG
Source organism: Neomonachus schauinslandi (assembly GCF_002201575.2). Lineage (NCBI taxonomy): Eukaryota > Metazoa > Chordata > Mammalia > Carnivora > Phocidae > Neomonachus > Neomonachus schauinslandi. Next base: position 84,313,065 of record NC_058416.1, on the reverse strand, counting down.
CTCTGAGTGCTCCCATTTTATCCCCAGTGCCTGGCACCCACCAGTAAATTTTTTCCACAGAATCATGTCAGGCTCTCTGCCAAGATAATGAATTCCTTGAGGACTGGAATAGACATACGCATCTTTGAAACCCGTGTCCAGAGGGGAAGGAAATTCAATCTGGCCCTTCACTTCCTGCCCAGAGGCACATACTAGACTCTCCAGAAGCTGAACCAGGGAAGAATAGCTCTAGGAGCAACGAGGGCAAATGAAGTTGCCTTTCCTTTCTTCCATAACAATAAAATTTCTAAGAATTAGCAATACTTGGAGATCAGGGTGTTTTCACCCGTTTGTACTCAGGGCCACAGGGAGAGCCCCCAAGCAGGACAGCACATTCCCAAGATGCCCATTCATGTTCTCTCCTGATTGCCCCCATGACAGCAGCTCACACCAATGGACCATGATGCAAATACCTGACTTTTGCCCCTAGCCTAAGCCCTCAGACACAAGTCACCACTGATAGCTATGGTTCCTCACACTTGGCATGTCTTTAGTTAAAACGGATCAAATGGGACACTGCAGGTGTACTCCTGCTATCTAGCCCAACAATGATTAAAAATTTAACCTGAGCTGTGGGTTTCCTATAAGGACTTAAACTGTATTAGCTGGACGATCCAGGGCCAAATGGCCAACGAAGCTAGGTCCCGTTGAGGATTAAATGAAAGAGATTATGTAAAATATTTCTTAGCATAAGGTCTTGCATAACTCATTAAGTTAGATTCTGTTTTGTTTTAGCAGGACCTGGCCCATGGTAGATGCTAGAGAAATATCTGTTGACTGACTAGCCACTTTGCATGCTTTCATACCCAACGCTACTGAACTTAAAAACACTGAAAATAAGCAATTCAACCAATGTGCACATTAAAAAGAAAAAAATGATGTCCTCGGCATTTTTGTGTGCATCTGTTATTATTCCAGTAAAGTGTAAATTTTTAAATGCTCAGCATCTACAAACTGCATTTTTAAGAAATCAAGGACTATATTTTGACACCTGGGCAAATTTATTCATTCAAAAATTTGCCCTGAGTATTTCAAGTTCTGACTGGAAAACAGGAGTGTAATGAAAGGTTAGTGCTATCTTTCTATTTCTTTTATTTATATACATATACATATTTTATTTACTATTTATTTATTTTTAAAAAGATTTTATTTATTTGACTGAGAGAGACAGTGAGAGAGGGAACATAAGCAGGGGGAGTGGGAGAGGAAGAAGCAGGCTTCCCGCTGAGCAGGGAGCCCGATGGAGGGCTCAATCCCAGGACCCTGGGATCATGACCTGAGCCAAAGGTAGACTCTTTTAACGACTGAGCCACCCAGGCGCCCCTACATATATATATTTTAAAACATTTACTTTTCACTTTTTAATTACACAAATGATACGTTTTCAGTGTAAGAAAACTCAGACATACAGATAAGCAATGGTCTTAACTATGTCCTTCCAGATTTTTTTCCTTTGGACACAGGTGTATATTTTGTTACTTAAATAATTCCTGCCTCTCCAAAAAACCTTCAGAAATAATAAAAATCAAATAGTAAAAATAAAGGCAGACTGGGTCCTAACTGTACCACTGATGCTCATTTATATACAAGTCTATGTGCATTCATGTCAATTTCAACATTTAAAATCTAAATTGATGTTGTTAAAATAATACTAAAAGATTCCACTTGAAACATCAGCCATTTCAAAATAACTAGAATTTGACTCAGGCATGCTGCTGATAAAGAGCCAAGTATTGCTTTTTTCATTAAAATAGGTAGCCTTCTAGTATTGCATCCTTCTAAGAGAAGAATGTCTAGCTGGTTCAGTAGCAAGTGCTTCACGTATATAGTTACTCTGATAAATTCTTCATTCCTTCTGGTGTCCTTGAAAATATTCATCAAACACAGAAGAAGAGTCATCTTCATGTTCCTGACACAAAGGAAACACAAAACAGAAAATATTCATTTCCCTTGTTAGACCTAGCATGTGCTTACCTATTTTTCAGGTAATGGTCTACCAGGAGATAATGCCCAGCTGTATCTTTTACAGCGGCAAAAGGTATGATTGATAGAATTTTTCCAGCTATGTGGTAAATTAAAATACTTATATCTCATTGGAAGCATTTTTACTTGAGTTTATACTTGCTGACCCTCAGCTAATTTGCTGAGACAGTGGCCTATGACAACTACCATCAGGCTTCCCACTGACAAATGTGAGGGCGGCCCAAGTTCAACTGGATTTCATCCCCTCTTTGTACATATCCCCAAGCCCTGAGGACAAAGAAACTTGGTAATAGTGCCTCAACATCAGGTAGAATGAAACCGATACTGCTTGTTGAGCACAGATGTCAATTTCAGACATCGCCCCTCGACACACCTAGGTTACTACTGCTGCTAAGACAAAATCTGAGGAGTTGCTGGGATTATGCAGGAGGCCAGTGAGTGCTGGCAAACATGGTTACCAAAAGCCAATGATCAAAAATTACCTTTGGTTCTTTGAATTCTAAGTCTTCTCCATACTGAATGGCAAAATCAATATGCTGTAACACAATGTTTATGCTTTCTTCATCCGACTGATCGTAAGGCAAAAATCGAACCATGCTGTAGTCATCAATCTACAAGTTGGGGATTTCATAAAGGGTCATTCTGAAGCTGTACAAAATACTTAATTTCCAACTTACATTTTAGTTTATAACCAGTTACACTTCTGATCAAAAACATTTGTGTGTGGAAGGATGGGGAAGGAGGGAGACAGAGCAAAAGCAAATCATCGATTTTCCTGACCTCTGACCTCCCAGAACACTCATTAACTTATTACTTAACTAGACACTTACTGTTTCGTAGATATTTATCTGAATTCAACAACCATCGGAAATTTCAAAAGGGCACAGACAGTTCTGAACTCCCCAAATGGTTTGGAATAATAGGCACGTCAGTTAACTTACCAGCTCCTAGCAGTAACTACTTCTAAATTAAACTACTGACCAGCTAGCCCACAGCCTGCCTCCACCCGCCTCCCCTTTGCAAGGAAATAGGATTGGATTGTGCTTTCCATAACGGTGGCCACTGCCTGGCTATGGGTAAACAGCTAACCAGATCATTTAAAAAAACTTGAAAAACTTACCAGTCCACATATAGCTTTAGTCAATTTTTTGAATTTTTTGCTTCTTAAGTCGCTTGCAGAATCGTCTAATAAAGAATACATGTCTGGGTCTAGAAACCTTCGAAAGTGAGAAAGAAGACTGATGAATAAAAGGAAGAATAAATCAGGAAACTAGATTTGTAGACTAACAGAACCTCACATCTCTGCAATTAAGATCTGACAATAATGGAAGAAGTAAACTCACTTTTCAATTTCCTTTTTAGCTTTCTTGCTCAGCAGATCCATTTTTGTCATGATGTTAACTTGTGGAATTTCTAGAGAGATCATAGCACTCAGGGCTGCCAAGATGCCAGAAATAAACTGAAGGAGGGAACAGAAAAGGGAAGATGGAACTGTTGCCAACAAAATTTGCTGGTCTCCACATAAAAGAGAGGATTTTGCTCCTCACAGGAACAAAATGGCCTAAGTAAAAGAAATGCTCATCCTAAAGAAAAGACAGTCCACTAATCAGATGGTTGACCCTTGGCTTCCAAAGGTGAGAATAAGGAGGGAAGAGGTAGATTTAATTTACAGTGATCATGGGGCACCGGACTGGCTCGTTTGGCAGAGCATGTGACTCTTGATCTCTGGGTTGTAAGTTCGAGCCCCACGTTGGGTGTAGAGATTACTAAAAAACAAAGTCTTTTAAAGGGGGGGAGGGGCGCCTGGGTGGTTTAGTCAGTTAAGTGCCCAACTCTTGATTTCAACTCACATCATGATCTCAGGCTTGTGGGATGGAGCCCCACATTGGGCTCTGTGCTAGGCATGGAGCCGGCTTAAGATTCTCTTTCTCCCTTTCTCTCTGCCTCTCCCCTCACTCTAAAAAAAAAATTTATAGTGATCACAAATCTCAATTTAGATGGTATCTTAACTTCTTTTCCCACTGAATATTCCGTAAGAGTGATTAATGGGAAATATAGTTCATAAACTAGACAAAAGGCTCTCAGAGAATTAAAAATACTCATAAAATATGCATCTGCCTCATTTTTCTTGGTAAGTAGTTCCCCCAAATCTATATGATATCATAACATCATTTTTGAGTTAAAAATATGTCATTACAACAACTGAATAATAAAGGATACTAAATTATTCTGGAATACAGTTTCTGAAATGTCCAGAGTGTGAAATCAGAGTCCTTAAAGGAGACAGTCATCTGCTTGTACCCACAACTAAAAAATCGACAAGATTGGGGCACCTCGGTGGCTCAGTCGGTTAAGCGACTGCCTTCGGCTCAGGTCATGATCCTGGAGCCCCTGGATCGAGTCCCGCATCGGGCTCCCTGCTCGTCAGGGAGTCTGCTTCTCCCTCTGACCCTCCCCCATCTCATGCTCTCTCTCTCATTCTCGCTGTCTCAGGTAAATAAATAAAATCTTTAAAAAAAAAAAAAATCGACAAGATTGATCTTCAAACCTTGAACGACTCCACCATGAACTGAGAATCAACGAGAAAAACTCCACAAACTCGGAACTCCCACTGTTCCAGCTGTTGGACCAGCTGTTTCATCACGGGCAGGTGTGTATACAACTCAATCTGACCTACATGAAGAACATGACAAGACTAATACAAACAGGAAATATGTAGTCATCAAACTACATGAAAAAAATTTTCCTATAAGATGGTTTAAAAAGGGAGTCAAAAGCGAGTGCTACCAAGGTGTGTGTTTTTTGGGAATATTCATCAAGCTGTATGCTTAGGATGTGTGTGCTTTACTGTGGGTTCAATTAAAAACAAGGGAAAATATTCTCTCTCTCTCTCTCAAAAAAACGGCAGGGGGGGGGGCGCCTGGGTGGTTCGGTCGGTTAAGTGTCTGACTCTTGATTTCGGCTCAGGTCCTGAGCTCAGGGTTGTGAGATCGAGCCCCGCACTGGGCTCCAATGGAGGCTGCTGAAGACTCTCTCCCTCTCCCTCGCCCAACCCTTGCGCACACACACTCTCTCTCTAAAAATAAAAAATAAAGTAAAATAAAAGCAAGGGAAAATAAAGTGAGAGCCACAACTGATCATAGCTAGGTCAGCCTCAAGTCTAAAACCCACAACCTGGCTTAAGAAGCTGTGTGTGATTATCTGTCCCCTGCCAGCCTCACCTCATGACATTTCCCTGGGTTTTCAGCACTCCAGCCACCCTGCCCTTCTTGGTGCCCCAAACCCACCTCACTCCTTCCCGCCTCATGGCTTCTGGCACGTTGCGCCTCTGCCTGGACCATGGTCTCCCTCAGCTTCACTCCACAGCCCAGCTTACAGACCACTTGATCAGAAGCCTCCTAATCTGGTTGCTCCGTGATGGTCTGTGCTACTCCTGTGGAGCACCTGTCACAAATTAATATTAAATGATAATCCAGGTGCTTTTGTTCCTTCTGTCTAGTACTCCCACTTGACTGTGAGCTCCACGAAGGCAAAGACCATGGCTGCCTGGGTCTCTATGGTATTCCCATCATACAAACTAAGCACTCAGTAAACTCAATGAATGAGTTAGAGCCAATAAATAAGAGCTTTGTACTTCACTGCAGTATAGTTAAGAGCGATGAAGGCTCAGTCCACTTTCTCTCACTGGGGACAGAATTAGCACAGCTGCAAGGAAAATGTCACATTCAAATTGCTGACTTACCTGGACAGTCAAAAAGGATATAGTCGTCCTCTACGTGGCCAAGACAGTTCTCTAGCCAGTCAAAATTATTGGCAAAGTACTCCATGCAAAATACCAATCCTCCATTGGGACCAAACCGCAGAGAGTCATCCTCCATGACATCATCCACCTCAATCAGTTCCCGGATGTCTGCAAAAGATAGACAGGGCCCAGAATATAAAAACATCCATTCAAAAGCTGTTATCCTCGTTAGTGATAGTTAATAATTATATAAAAACTCACATATGTAAAACTATTTCTGTACATGATTATTCACTGTAGCAGTGTTCGCCGGAACCAATTAAATTACTGTACAGCCAGACAATGGAATCCTACGTGGCCATTAAAAGGAGAAGCTCTTTAAATATGGATGTGATATAATCTCCCAAGTATACTTTTTAAAATTAATTAACTACTTAATTGAGAAAGAGTGCGTGCATGCACGTGCACGTGGGAGGAGCAGAGGGAGAGGCAGAGACCCTCAAGCAGACTCCGTGCTGAGCACAGAGCCTGACCCAGGACTCGATCTCACGACTCTGAGATCATGACCTGAGCTGAAACCAAGAGTCGGATGCTTAACCGACTGAGCCACCCGGGTACCCCATCCCATCCCAGGTATACTTTTAAGTGAAAAACGCAAGGTGCAGAGCTCTGTGTAAAAATGCCATCACTTGTGTTAACAACAGCAACAACAACAAAAAGACAAAGATTCACTACATATATATAATACATATATTTGATTTTATATCCATAGAGACTCTGTGGAAAGACACCCTAGAAACTGGCAACACTGGCTGCCTCCAGGGAGGGGAGCCTATTACCAGGACACAGACCTGGGAGGGAGACATTCTACCATATACTTACGCTTTTGTACCTTTTGCATTTCAAACCACGTCAATATATACTACCTATTCTAAAATGATTAAAACCAGGTGCGCCTGGGTGGCTCAGTCGTTAAGCGTCTGCCATCAGCTCAGGTCATGATCCCAGGGTCCTGGGATCGAGCCCCGCATCGGGTTCCCTGCTCTGCGGGAAGCCTGCTTCTCCCTCTCCCACTCCCCCTGCTTGTGTTCCTGCTCTTGCTATATCTCTCTCTGTCAAATAAATAAATAAAATCTTTTAAAAAAAAAATAAAATGATTAGGGGCGCCTGGGTGGCTCAGTCATTAAGCGTCTGCTTCGGCTCAGGTCATGATCCCAGGGCCCTGGGATCGAGCCCCACATCAGGCTCCCTGCTCCGCGGGAAGCCTGCTTCTCCCTCTCACACTCCCCTTGCTTGTGTTCCCTCTCTCGCTGCCTCTCTCTCTGTCAAATAAATAAATAAAATCTTTAAAAAATAAAATAAAATAAAATGATTAAAACAAAACCAAACCAAGAAAACCAACTGCTGTGTTTTTTTTTTTTTTTAAGACTTTATTTGTCAGAGAGAGAGCACAAGCAGGGGGAGGGAAAGAGGGTGAGGGAGAAGCAGACTCCCTGCTGAGCAAGGAGCCCGATGTGGGACTCGATCCCAGGACTCTGGGATCATGACCTGAGCTGAAGGCAGATGCTTAACCGATTGAGCCACCCAGGCATCCCCCAATTGCAGTTTTGTTTTTTTTTTTTTTAAAGATTTTATTTATTTATTTGACAGACAGAGAGCACAAGCAGGCAGAGAGGCAGGCAGAGGGAGAGGGAGAAGCAGACTCTCCACTGCGCAGGGAGCCCGACGCGGGGCTCGATCCCAGGACCCTGGGATCATGACCTGAGCCGAAGGCAGCCGCTTAACCGACTGAGCCACCCAGGCGCCCCCAATTACAGTTTTTTAACATGACCTCAGGGAAGCTACTTAACCTCTCCATACCTTACTTTCTTTATTTATAAAATGGGGGACAAATCCTATATCCTGGGGTAGAAGGAAGGAGGCTCTATGAGATAATGTAGCTAAATCACCCACAGCAGGGGCTTAAAAATTTTGGTATATGCACAGTTCTCTTCTACTACTAATTTTGGAAATCTGTATTTATAACCTTCTCCCATAGGTTTTTTTATGTTTGTGCACAAACCTACAACCTCTGTTCACACAGCACTGCCTCACTCATAGCCACGTTTATGTGGATAATACCTTCTTATGCACTTCTTCTCCCTATCCGAGGGGTAAACATCTGACTCAAGTTGGGACAATGAAATTGGACCTTCTAAAACGATGACTCAAGGACACAAGTCAGTCATTAAGACATCTGGACCAGAAAGTGATATGAACCTGAAGTTGGTGGCACCTTGCTGGGCCCCGTGAAGCTGAGAAAGTTCCCACATTTAACAGCCACTGTATTTCTGTCCTCATCTCCCACAACTTCTATCATACCTGATATAACCAAGCACACAAGCGTTTTCTTCAGTCTCGCCTCCTGGCTTCTGCGATGCTCCACTTTCCTGGCTTTCCTCCGACCTCACTGACTCTACCCCCTCCTCGAGAACTCTGAAGATTAGACAACTTCAAGGCTTGGTCTTGGGTTCTCTTCTCTCCCATACTTCCTCCCAAAATGATCTCATCCAGTCCTGGAACTTTACCTTCTGTCCATATGCTGCTGACTCGCAAGTTTATACCTTGAAGCCAGACCTTGTCCCTGAGTCCCAGACTATTATATCCAATTGGTTCCTTGACATCGCCTCTTAGATATCAGATGTCTCAAGCTTAGTGAGTGCAAAGAGAACTGCCCCAAACCTAAACAGATTTGTCTTCCTTCCCGATAAATGGTATCATACACTCTCTTCAGCAATTCAAGCAGTTCAAGTCAGATATCTAAGAGTCACCCTTGATGATTCTTTCCTTTCTTACACCGCTCTGGTATACAAAATGCCGCTAATTCTACTTGCAAAGTAGGTACCGAATCCACCTGCTTCTTTATATCTCCACCTTGACCACAGTAGTCCAAGCCACTCAGACATCCGCAATAGCCATCCTGCTCATCCCTGCTTCTATTCTTGACCCCCCAGAGTCCGTTTTTCATCTGAGAGCCAGTTATCTTTAAAAATGTATATCAGATGTCAATCCTCTCCCCTGCTTTAAATCCTCCAATGACATTCCACTGCTGACAGATGCTACAGATTGAATGTCTGTGGCCCCTCAAAATTCCTATGTTGAAAACCTAATGCCCAAGGTGATAATATTAGGAGGTGGGGCCTTTGGGAGGCAATTAGGTCATGAGGGTGGTGCCTCATGAATGGGATTAGTGCTCTAATAAAAGAGGCCCCAGAGAGATCCCTTGCCCTCTTCCATCATGTGAGGACACAGTGGGGAGTCGGCAGTCTGCCACCTAGAAGAGGACCTTCACCAGAACCCGACTATGCTGGCACCCCGATCTTGGGCTTCCAACCTCCAGAACCATAAGAAATACATTTCTGTTGTTTATAAGCTGCCCCGTCTATGGTATTTTGTTAAAGCAGCTCAAATGGACTATGAAAACAGGACAGAACCCAAACTTCTCATGTCCTACTAGCACGTACCCACTTCTTTCCTTCACTCATTACACCCCAGCTCATTGACATCTTTGCTTTTTCTGAAACGTACCAAACCTCTTCCTATCTCTAGGCTATTTATTGACCTGATGTTCCCTCATCTTGGAAGGCCTCTCCCCAGCTTGGTGAGGACATTACTATCTTCGGATCTGGGCCCAAATCTCTCCTCCTGAGACTTCTTCCCAACTACCTTTCCTAAAGCAAGCTATTCTTTTCATCGGCCTATTTGCTAGTCCTTATCACAATCTGTAATGTTTATCATTTTGCTCATCTCCCTGCTAAAAGGTCCATGAAGGCAAGGATAATGTCTGCCTTGTTCTCCGCTAGAACCCTGGTGTCTGGCATAAAGTAGGTGTTCAAAGACATCTGAATGATTACATTAGAAGAGTTTTATTTGAGGGGTACCGGGGTGGCTCAATCGGTTAAGTGTCCAACTCTTGATTTTGGCTCAGGACACGATCTCACGGTTGTGAGATCAAGCCCTGAGCTGCGCTCCGCACTGGGCGTGGAGGAGGCTGCTTAAGATTCTCTCTCCCTCTCCAAAAAAATTAAATAAATAAAATTTTTTTTAAGAGACAGAGGAGCAAAAAGCGCCCCTAAAAGAATTTTAAAAAACAAAACAGTTAAGCTGCTCACTTATACTATGATCTGCAGTAAACCCGATTCACCACAGCAGGACTAAGCATGGAAAGGGACAGAAGGGAAGTGTGATGAGGGAGGAATCTACTCACTTAATTCCTGAAGACCAAGAAAGGATACTGTCACACATGTCACCATGAGCGGATATCACCAGATGACATTCAGCCTCATGCTGTTCACCATGAAACAGGGGAGCAGACTGTAATAATTAAGTTTTCAGCTTCTGTGCCAAGCGGCCAGCACTCATGGCCTCTCCACCCCCTTATTTTTCCTGAAGGAGGGGGAAGGCTCTGCTCAGGACTCACCAGCCATCACGGAATAGTTGAAGTGTTCTGCTGCAGGATCGAGGTTCACAACTTGCACAGACCGATTGAGGGCTTCACAGTGCTGGACCATGGTGGCACAGTAGGTGCTCTGGAATGTCACAAGGCATGAGGGGGTCAGAGCGACAGGCAGTCTACTGCTACTTCCTGCACCCTCAAAAGGACACCCTGTATCCTTTGATCGGTGTCCACTAAGGCCAAACTGTGCCTTCACTGACCAAGAAGCTGACTGAAAACAGGAAAGGTACCGGGCTGGGAGTCGGGACATCTGATCCAGACCTGGCTGGGACTCACCGGTAACTTTAGCCAAAGTGCTTCTCTACTTTGCCCCTCAGTTTCCTCTTCTTTCTTTTTTTGTTTTTTTATTTTTTTTATTTATTTTTTTAAAAGATTTATTTATTTATTTATTTGACAGAGAAAGACACAGCGAGAGAGGGAACACAAACAGGGAGTGGGAGAGGGAGAAGCAGACTCCCCGCCGAGCAGGGAGCCCGATGCGGGACTCGATCCAGGGACTCCAGGATCATGACCTGAGCCGAAGGCAGTCGCTTAACCAACTGAGCCACCCAGGCGCCCTCTTTTTTTGTTTTTTTAAAGATTTTATTTTAAAGTAATCTCTACACCCAACATGGGTCTCAAACTTAACCCCAAGATCAAGAGTTGCATGTTCCACCAAATGAACCAGCCAGGCGCCCCACCCCCGTTTTCTTGTCTCTAACTGGATGGCCTCCACGATCACTAAGGCTCCTTGCTGCTCTAACATGCAGCAAATGGAATTTAAAGGGAAGACTTCTGATCATACCATGCAGCACCTAACACACAATGTCTCCACGAAGATGATTATAGTCCAAACAAAGCTTTAAGTAGGGTAGTCAGGGATGTTTCTGGGGAGGGGGGGGGGTTATGTTTGAGCCAAGGGATGTGAATGTGCTTGCCAAGCCAGGGGAAGAGTATTTCAAAATGAGAGCACACTGAGGTCAATAAATAGTCTAGAAGTGGACTATCAGTTTGCAACTTTTGGTTTAGAGATTTCCTTAACCCTCATGTAGTCCTTAATACACTATGTTAAAATCTCTAGGGTACTTGTCTGATTTACCCACTGTCTATTTAAAGGCAGGGATGTCTTTTATTCAGTTTTATACACCTAGGGACTAGCACTGGTACATCATAAATGTGTGGTAATTATTTCTAATTCACTTAATATGTTTGGAATATAAACTCTACAAGAACAGAGATTTGTGTGCATATGTGTGCGTGTGTTTTGTTCACTACACAATTCCCAAGGCCCAGAACAGTGCCTGGCACAGAGAACATGCTGAGTGAGTACTTCTAACAGTAGACATCAAGAATTTGTAGGAAGGTACTTGTCTAACACAATCAGTCTGAAAATTCATCTGGAATATAGAAATAACTTCTATCATGCTCAGTGACTTTTCACATATATTCTCTCTGCCTAAGAGGAGGCCCGCTCCATGCATCATACTATATTTTAATTGGCAAGGCATCTATCAGTCTTCCCAAATAGACTACAGACTTTGGGTAGGCAAGGGCTATATTACAGTCACATGTAGATCTCCTACACCCAGAATAGGTCAAACCTTAGAACAATATGTTCAAGACTGAAGCCAGACAACACCTCCACAGACTCCAGTGCTTCTCACACTCCTGTTATTTGACTAATACCTTCATTCCTTTTTTTTTTTTTTAAGATTTTATTTATTTATTTGACAAAGAGAGAGAGCACAAGTAGGCAGAGCTGCAGGCAGAGGGACAGGGAGAAGCAGGCTCCCTGCTGAGCAGGGAGCCCAACATGGGGCTCAATCCCAGGACCCTGGGATCATGACCTGAGCCGAAGGCAGACGCTTTTTTAAAAAATTTTTTTATTTGACACAGAGAGAGAGATAGTGAGTGAGAGAGCACAAGCAGGGGGAGCGGCAGGCAGGCAGAAGGAGAGGGAGAAGCAGGCTCTCCGCCAAGCAAGGGGCTTGATCCCAGGACCTTGGGATCATGACCTGAGCCGAAGGCAGCCGCTCAACTGACTGAGCCACCCAGGCACCCCTTTCACCCATTTCTATATTTGAATGCCTCTCATATCATTCCACTCATACTTGTTTACAAGAAAAAAATTATACCTCTATTGTAAATAGAAAACCAGTTATATTTATAACATGAAGGTAACCATAAAATTAAATACCTTAAAGCTCTTTTTGTCCTAGCTAAATATAAATGTCAAAAGCTCTAAGATCTGATCTCTGAAGAGACTTGGGAATTAAAGAAGTACTAAAGATATAAAGCATTAAACTGACAATTTCACTTCAATGCAAACTGAAAGAGGATTGAAAAGGGAGTAACTTTCTCAATATATGATTCAATGTTCATTAATGTTAGGCCTATGTACCTCCTAAAATCGCCTCTATATACAAGAAGTCCATGTTTCAAGCTCTGACAACAGTGATTTAAGACCTCATTTGAACTTTCTATGAGCGAGACCGGGCCAGATTCCGCAATTACACAAAACTGGATTCAAATTCCAGCCGTCACTTAGTAGCTGTGGGATCCTGGGCAAAGAACTTAACCTTTCTGGCGCTTGGGTGGCTCAGTCGGTTAAGCGGCTGCCTTCGGCTCAGGTCATGATCCCAGGGTCCTGGGATCGAGTCCCACATAGGGCTCCCTGCTCAACTGGGAGCCTGCTTCTCCCTCTGCCTGCGGCTCCCCCTGCTTGTGCGCACTCTCTCTTTCTGTGTCAAATAAATAAAATCTTTTTTAAAAACTTAACCTTTCTGTGTCTCATTTTCTGTAAAATTCCCATCTGCAAAAATGAGAATAACAGGACCTATCTCACAGCGTTATTCTGAAAATAAATTAGTTTAAAAGCAGTATCTGCGGCATAAGTATAATATAAACGTTAGCACCACCGTTGGTTACTTCACTTTCAAAACCGCAACAACGAGCACTGAAGCCCAGACAACAGAAGCGCGCTGCCCAAGGGTCCCCAGTGTACGCACCCGCTGGTCCCTCGGTCAGGACTAGAACCTCCCCGCCTCCCACGAGCTCCGACCTTTCTCTTCTTCTCCCGCCAAATCCTCACCTTCCCGCTGCCTGCCGGGCCCATGACCAGCTGCGCATACCGAGGCATGTCGGCGCTCCCGGTAGCCGGTGCTGCCCGCCGCACAACAGAGTCAGACCGCCCCGCTCCCATCAGCCTTCGCGCGGCGCTCGCTGAGTTCCGGGAACACCAAGTGCGAACCAATCGCAATCCAAAGTCACTTTGTGCCTTCTGTTCCAGTGCATCCTTGACTACGGAGCGTCCCGCAGGTCAAATCTCGTGTGAAACGCGTTCTCAGGAAACTTCAGCTGGGGGCGGGGGGCGATTAAGGCGGGGAGGGGGGAGGGGGAGGGGGGAGGGAGGGCAGTTTGCGTGTGTGCAGTAGTTGGCGGAAATCGGCGGTTGGGATACTAGAGACGCCTGGTTGCCTTGGTGATAACGGCTAACAGTGCATCCCTGCGCCGGGGACTGTGGTCCTTGGTTAGCGTACTGATGTTTACCTATATGGTGACAGTCAAGATCTGCACATTTGTAGAGGGTCTGGAATACTAAGGGTCCGGAAGGCACCTCCTGTTTTAGAGGGCATGTATATTTCCTTCCGTGACTGCTCCCTTCCACAAACCGTGCAAGCGCGCAATCAACTAAAGAACTCCTGCCCCTCCCCCAACTTAATTCCAGCGTCGTGCATCTGCCCTCCCCGCTCTCCCGAAGCTATTCGGGCAGTGTCCGGAGCACATCGGAGGGGGCTAGAATACGGCGTCCGCCTCTTCACCCCCAGTATCGCCCGGCCTGACGCACGCGTGCTGACGGGGGAGGGGAGAGGGGAAGGCTGCTTCCGCACGCTGCTCGAGGTCCGGGCACCGGGGAGGAGATGCCCGGCCAGGGTCCGGGGTCCGACTGGACAGAATGCAGCTCTTCCGCAGAGCCTCCCGCAGTAGCCGGGACCGAGGGTGGCGGCGGCGGGTGAGGCTGAGGGGCCCTGAGGGGTTAGGGAGGACGACGACCGGCCCCGGGTCGGGATCCCCTGTGGAGGAGGGGGTGGGAGCTGGCTGCTCCAATGGACTGGTCCCCGGTGGACTGAGTGAGAGGAGGGGAGAACCTTTGTTGTGGCCGGGGTGGGACAGATGGAAGCCGACTCACTGTTTAGGGGAAGGGCTTGTGAGGTAAGGTTGAGTGTTGGTGCAATGACTAAACGCGGGGACTGCGACAATTGCCTGGGTGCATTTTTCTGCCCCGAGGGGGCGCTGCGAAACCTGCTGGAAAATATGCAGTCTCCCACAGGATCTCTACAAAAAGAGGGGGTTGGGGGCCCAGCAGAAACAGAGGTTCAACGGAGGGCTTCCAAGTCAATAAATCAGTTCCGTGTGTGCGACATTAGCCACCTTTATGTCCAGGGAATTCATAATGCCGATGTGACAGATAATTATGAATATTAGAGGCATCTTGATCTTGACATTTTCTTCCCACTGAAGTTTTTCTTCATAAATCCATTTTATTTTGAGCAGGTTTTTTACTGTTATTTCCCGGATGCTGAAGACAATTAGTCTTCAGTACCTTCTCATCCCTTCCATCAGTTCTTCCCTAAAAGTGAGAGCTGCGGGGTGTTCCTCTCCAAAAGCACAGTCATGGCTCCTGCTGCACCCATGACCATTATTTATATATATATAGTGGATCGAAGACTTTCTTAAAAAGATTTACTTATTTGAGAGAGAGTGCAGATGTGCACGGTAGGGGGGGGCAGAGGGAGAGAGAGAATCCTCAAGCAGACTCCCCACTGAGTGAGGACCCCGAGAGATTATGACCTGAGCCCAAATCAAGAGTCAGCCGCTTAACCAACTGAGCCACCCAGGTGCCCCTGGAAGACTGTTAAAGATGGGGTCTTGTCTTTTCTGTTCATTATAGTGCTTGACTAAGTGCTGGATCCTAATATATCAGGAGATCAATGAACACTTGGTCACTGAATAAATTGAAGGAAGCAGGAAGGAAGCCTGTTTTGTCTTAATTTGAAAGAAGAAAAAAGAACGTGTACAAAAATAGAAACATTCCAGACCAATTTATCAGTTCCAGTATACCTTAATTACATACAGTAAAGAACAAGATAGTCTTTTCCATATCAAGTTACTTTATTAAAAATAAAGAGAGCAAGGAAATACCACAGATAACGCAGAAGCCCAAACTACTTTATTGAGCTCAGTGTAGGAATTAGATTAAGAGACCTTAAAAGTAAGACCAAATCTGGCCTAAGGTAAATCCTTTCTAGTACGGTAAAAACCTCAGACAACTCACTTGGAAAAAGCCTGGAGCCATTAGGATATCACCAGGATTACAGAAGAAAATTTGCAAGATATTCCATCTGATGGAAACATGAAAAGTAAAAAGCATATACAATACTGTCTCTTTTTCATTTAAAATACTTTCTTTAATGCTTATAAAGCTGTCAATTATTACATATTATTTAAATCCTTTTCCCCCCCCCCCAACAGATCAGCTGGACATTCTTATTATCAGAATTCCAAAGGTATTGGTAAGTAGAGCATATAAAGCAAATAATACTTATAAATAACATGGTTCGGAGATGCTAATTTTGCTGTAACTACAAACACAAAGGCTTTTTAAAAATAGACTTTATTAGCATCCTGGTGAACTTAGTCTTTAAGATTTTCAAAGAACAATCCAGCAGGTTCTTTTTCTCTTGTTAGGATATTTCACATCAAGCATTTTAAAAAGAGTACTTCAAAATAGCAATGAATCTGAAAAGAACTGTGTTATAACCAGTGTTTGAAAAGCAAAGAGTATGGCCTGGGGTTTATAAATTGAAGGGAAAAATTCTAACTTGAACAACTTAATAAATTGAAGGGAAAAATTCTAACCTGAACAACTTCAATGCTGCTATTTTTCCTCTCACTTGAAATAAAGGATAAAGCTGCTGGAATTAAGAGAGTAAGACAAACCCCCAAAGGTGTCTCATTTTGGGGGGGGGAGCAATCTCAATTAAATGATACATAAACCTGGATTCATACTTTTCCTTGGAAAATGTATAGTCCTTACAGTTACCTGAGAAAAACACACAGACACATATCTATGTGTATATACATACATAAAAATGCATATATACATACAAATAATGTGGTTTTTAAATGGAATTGCTGGATCATATGGTGATTATTCTGTTTAATTTTTTGAAGAACCACCACACTGTTTCCACAGGGGCTGCACCATTTTACATTTTCACCAGCAATGCACACGGTCTGAGTTTTTCCACATGCTAGCTAACACTTGTCATTTTTTAAAATGATAGTTATCCTTATGAGTATAAAATGGTACTTCACTGTTATTTTTATTTATATCTCCCTAACGAGTAGTGATAGTGAGCATCTTTTCAGGTGCTTATTGGCCATTTGTATATCTTCCTTGGAGACATCCAAAGTCTATTCAAGTCCTTTGCCCATTTTTCAGTTGGGTGTTTCTCTTTGAGTTTAACTATTATTTTTTAAAAAGGTTTATTTATTTGAGAGGGGGAAGGCAGAGGGAGAGAGAATCTCAAGCAGGCTTCCTGCTGAACGTGGAGCTGGATGCAGGGCTTGATCTCAAGACCCTGAGATCGTGACTGGACCCTAAATCAAGAGTCAGCTGCTTAACTGACTGAGCCACCCAGGAGCCCCTAACTAATATTTATAAATGTTTCATTTTCTGTAAAGAAATGTTATCAAGCTTTTGAGAAGTTAAATTTTAGTCCAGGCTATAATACACATCTCAGAAATATTGATTAGCAGGGACACAAGAGATATATTCTTAATTAGTCCACATTTATGACTTGAAAAAGGATTTTTTAAAAAATAAACTTTTATTATTATAGATTCCAAATTATATTTTAAAGGTCATAACAACATAATTTCCAGATGATTTTCCCCTTGTTGGCAAACTAGTTAGTCCTTCAGTAAAGCAAATATAACCCTTACTTATCTGAATTAACTCTCCAATTTGTCAAAATCTTGAAGAAATAAATAACTAAAGTTTAATATGTAAAATTATAGTGGCCTTTGTTGTCAGTATTGAAACAAAATTGTGTTTATTTAATTCAACTTCTAAATACAAACTTTTAACTTGAAAATCTGTTCTGCCAGCTTTATTTATACTAGCCTAAAACTGGAAACAATCCAGATGTCCATGAACCGGTGGATGGATAATCAAATTGTGATCTGTTGGAATATAACCCAACAATAAAAAGGAATGAACTATTGTTACACATCACACACTGATGGATTTCAGTATAAATATGTTGAGGGAAAGAAGCCAGACACAAACAGAATATATACTGTATGTTTCCATTTAAATCAAACTCAAGAAAATGCAAACTGATTTACAGTGATACTGACTGTAGTGACTGAAAGTTGTCTGGAGGGAGGGAGTGTGTGGGAAGAAGGGGAGGGTTACAAAGAGTTATTCACTAGTGAAATTTTCCCAGATACTGTTTTTCCCCAAAGTGCTACTGAAGTTTATACCCTAAATTAAGTTACTGGTTTCAGTATGTCTGAAACTGAAAACTAGTTTCATTCTTCTAGATATGTCTCAACTTTTATTTTTATTAAACAACTGTTCTTTTAATCTATCCACATCCGTTGAAATTGTATAAAAATAAGTTTTAGTAAAATTCCGCAAAGCCCTTCCTTTCAACACTGCCTCACTAAAGATATAAAATTTGTGTTATTCTATCTTGAGTTTAATACTATATGCTAAAGTCAAATGAATGATAAAATATTGTTATAAATCTTTACAGTGCAAGTTCTGCATGTATATTCCTGTTTAATATGGTCTGACATACAATAAGCTAACAAAAATTAGCTACTGTCAACAGTTTGCATCTCAGCTAAGTTCAAAATAATGTAGTCTATATATAATGATATATATATATATGGTAAATGTTTACAAATATCTTAGAGTTTTGTATGCTCTAAAACCAAATGGCCATATACAGTCTCTTCAAATTTAACAGAATGACTCATACTACTACTCCAGGATAATCACAGACACATGTAAATATATAGATATTAATAATCAATTTGTTGAGTTGATGTTTGCTCATGAAATTCACTTAATGTCCTTGCCTACAGACAGAATCAAAGACGAACACAAAGTGAACACACACATAGCCAAGCTGCAAGAGTTGTGGAAAACTCCTCAAATTCAAGCAATTCACATCCCTAAATCAATGACCGATGCGTCCTTTCTAAAGGTATACTAAGTACCAGTACTTTGTTTAAATACCAAATTTGTGTATTCAGAGCTGAACTTTTTATTGAAGATAAGCTACTTAGAGGGTAAGGCACTTCAAAAGACAAGGTACACTCAGCCTATTGTCTAGTCCATAAATACCCGCTGAGTAAACTCATGAAATGAATACAAGGCTTTTTATCATTATAGATTCCTTATCATATCCATATCATTTCTTTCAGGGCTTTATGATACTTGGGATCTAATGTACCTTTACTCAGGAAGCTCAACTCCCCTAAGGAAAGTTACATTCTAGAGATGGAAACCCAAACTCATAGCTTCCACTGAAGGTCTGTAAAATTAGAAGCAAGCAAGTAAAGAAAATGGCAGTCAGCATTTTACAACTGTTGAACCTCTGTTACCCATTAAAGGTCATAACTGCCAGAAGTATCCCTGTGAGAGCAATGCAAATGAAGGTTTCAATAGTCTGTGCAAATTGGTCAATTTTTCTGACCAACATTTTGAATTTTCTCTGGATTTACCTATTCATTCAGTAAATCCTGTGTGTGTATACACACATACATCTACAGGGGAGTCTTGCATTTTAAGTGTTACTTTCTAAAATCAGCAAGTGAAAATCTTAGTTAAAATTACTTTTACCAAAGACCAATAGACTACTCCTCAGTCTGTTCAACACAGACAGTTATTCTTCTGGTGCTAGAAAAGACTGTTTCTTTAGTTAAGACTAAGTAGAATAGCTGAGTTGCTTTTAGGTACCACAGGATACCTCAAAAATTGTATTTAGAAGGTAAGATGCCTACACTCACTGAGAGGCACACAGGAACTAAGACTCACAGAACAGCATATCCCTACTCTCCTTACTCTTCTAGGGTAGTGGTTCTCACCCCTCAGAGGCATCTGAATCACTTGAGTGGAAATGGCAGGCAGTCACTTGTGCTGTTTAAATGGCCATTTCTTTCTTTTTTGGGCCAGATTAGCATAGTTGAATTTGAATAAGCAAAATGTACAGATGGTCAGCTCTCCTGAACATTCATCCCTTCAGATAAGAATATTGCCAACCTCTTGTTCTACAGTGCCTATAAATCGTTTGTCTTTTAGCATCCAGACCTCACCACAGGCCAGAAGCGTTATCTGTGCAGCATTGCTAAGATCTATAATGCGAACTATCTGCGGGCGTTAATGAGGAGGCAGTACATGCATGTGATCCAGCACAGCTCCCAAAAGCCAGGCAGGTGCACCTCGTTAGTTTCACACTAGTTCTCCCAAGAAACCAGAGAGTCTTCTAACAGAGGTGATCTGTATGACAGGTTTCCTCACTCATCACAGGAGCCGCCTCAGTTCTCGTTCCTCCCAGAAGCAGCATTACCCCTGCACCACATGGCGACACCAGCTGGAGAGAGTGGACTCGGGGCCTCCTAACATGGCAGTTGCACCCGCGCCTGAAATGATCCTACAGCATTCCCTTTGGCGACCAGTGAGAAACAAAGAAGGGTCTGTTTCTTATTGTTTAAAAGGAGGAAAATATAGCCCAATTTTATTTGAACAATTGCTGAGATTAAAGCTTGTTTCCTAATAAGTTCATTTGGCTAAATTCAGAATAGGTTAGACAAAAAGCACAAAAGGATCTTACAGTCTCTTTACTGATCTGACTGGGATATGCCACTCCTTTTAGAACACATTTTGTGGAACTAAAAATTTCTTGATCAGCTAGAGATCTGCAAGACTGCCCTTTTCAGTAATTCCCACTCAAATTTAAAATAATACAAACACTTCCAAAAGGAGCATATGGTTGCTTCTGCACAGAATACTATAAACAAAAAAAAGGAAATAAGAAAAAAAAGAGAAGCAGCAGCCTGATTATTCAACCTGCACTACAGTAGTTAGCTTTGCGTTTCAGGGTTAGTAAGTCAAAGGAGACTGCAAGAGTCTTTTGGGTGAAGCTGGCGGCTTAATAAAAAGAATTTATATGGTCTTCCACATGCATTAGACAGCTGTTGATTTTGCTGGTTCCAATTAAGATGCTTCTCTTTCTTATAGTTTAAAAACTGGATATGCATCTAAAACAAGATGTAAGTCACTGAAGATTTTTAGAAAACCAGGCAAACTGTTCATGCAATCAGGTAAATGTGGAATTTTAAAAATATGCATTTTGAAAGCTCTTATGCTTAAAAAAATATTAAACCCAATAATTTCATTTCTATTACAGAAGACATTAAAAATGTAGAATGTGATTTGCTTTTAATTCTCCAAATGAGTATGAAATACAGTTTCTGCTTTCACTTAAAAGAACATACTGCTCAGGGGAGTAAGATTCAAGGTACTTCTAAACAAAGGTATTTATAATATCAAGGTCAGAGACTTAACAGAATGAATTTGTTAGAACCCAGAGCCACAAACATGACTTTTTCAAGCCATAGCACTTTTATGAGATAGTGCCATTTTTGGATGGACAACATATTTTGTATGGCATCATAGTTTATGAAGGGCTGTATCACCTCTATAATTTTAATATTCAACAAACCAGTGGAAGCAAGCCAACCCAGTGGTATCAAAATTTTGCGGAGCAACTCTGATAAATCCAGAGTTGGTAAGTATCAGCATAAAGGATCCTACAAGTGCAGAATACTACAAAATGAAAAGGGCAAAAGGGGAAGAAAGAATGCTCAGAAGTATTCCTCAGAATTGATAAAGTGGAAAGGATTAAGTGGAAGTTAAACAATTTTGTAGTTGTTCCTACAATGAGTAGGGAAGTAGATAGGAAGTAGGGAAGTTAGGCCTTCTGAACTCCTATCCCATTGCTGTGTGACAGTCCAAGAAATGAGGGAAATGGCAGGGGAGAAAGTAAGTCTGGGTCCAAAGATAATAGCTGGAGGAACCCCAGGTAGGGGGAAAGTCCCTGTGGTCCCTGAGAGAAGAGAGAGGAGTAGGAACTTAATGCTTAAGGAGAGGAGAATGCTGAAGCTATGACCTTCCCGTAACCAAAAGATTTTGACGAGCAAAGACAAAATAGGACTTAGTAACAGAAAATTTGCTATACGATAACTTGGCTTGAATACACTACTTACTGGGTATCTTATTTTAAAAAGTAAGAGATTTGGGGGAAGGGGGAAGGTTAAGTTTTGAAAATTGGGGCGATTTGTTTTTGTGAAAGCCTTATTACTAAGGTAGATCATTTTGAAGGTGGTTTTTATATACAAATCTCAATTTTCAGGATGAAATACACCTTTATTTCCAAAACAGACATTATAAACTTTTCTTTCAGTTTCTACAAATGATTCTGAATCATACATGAATGAAGAAAAAAAGGAAGAAGATTTACTAAATAAGTGTATGCAATCGATGTCAATTGAAGAACAAGGAGAACATCTGATGTGAACTTCACAGCCTTGTCTTGTGAATTGATGAGGTGCCAAAAGGGGGGGAGTGGTTGTTAATTGTGTCCTCTTTATACATTTAGGATAGTATTGTTATTCACCATGAAGTCATTAAGTAATTTTAGTTTGTTCAGAAACGTTTACAACAGTGTAATTAATTGGTTTGATGTAGTTCCACGTACTAATGATATTTGTGTAATAAGAGTTATGTGTAATATATGCTTGTATTTCTAGCTAGATACAATTAAAAATTTTCTTGTCGCTTAAAATTGTTTTTCTTTAAATCTGTCAAATAAACTGTATAATTCCTTTTCACCTTACAGTAAGTCCTAAGACAAAAACATGAGAATCCCCTACAAGTATTTTCTTGATTGGGCTAAGGAAAGCTCCAAAATAGACTGATACAGAATAGTATTTATAGAGACTTGCAAAAAAGGTGTTTAATAAATATTTACTGCTTGAATACAACTTAAAAATGGAAGTATCAATTTGCCCTATTTTATGAAAATTGCCAAACACTTGGACTCTCAAACTAGAGTAAGTTGGGAGTAATTGTACCGAGAAGATTCTTTACATTATGTATTCACTCTACTGTGCTTCCTTTCTAAAAAAACACACACACACAAATTAAAACTTGAAATATAGGAATAGGGCAATTTAAAGCAACAGTTTGAGGAATTATTGCTAATGTCAATATAGTGTATATATATATATTTTTAAAGATTTTACTTGATACAGAGACAGTGAGAGAGAGCAAGCACAAGCCGGGGGAGCGACAGGCAGGGGAGAAGCAGACTCCCCACTGAGCAAGGAGCCCGATGCAGGGCTCGGTCCAGGATCTGAGCCGAAGGCAGACACTTAATGACGAGCCACTCAGGTGCCCCAATATAGTATATTCTTTAGAAGGTCAAATCTGAGCCCAACATTATGACCCAGAACATTGTAAGAAATGAGCCGCGTAAGGTCAACCCATCTACCTCATCACTTTGATGCTTGGGTGCAGTTTCATATGGTCTCTAATTTTTATGATTTTTAAAAATTAAAACACAGTTTATCAAGAAAGTATAAATGAAAGGTAACTGTTTATTACTGGAGAGAAAAATGTATACAAGAAAGTCTAGATTTTTTTTCCTCATGCACTACTTTTGTAATAAAGTTCCAGATATCAACTTTGAAGATATTTACAAGGGTATATTTTTCTTAGCATGGGACCATTTACTGTATGACGGACATTTCCTCAGAGAAATCATATATGGAAACGGAACATATAGTTTACAAGAAGCTTAGAACATTGTATTAACAGAAGATGATCTATTTTACTGCAAAATATTATAAAAGTGATATAATTTTGTGGCTCATAAATGTTTAATTACTTGATTTGAACAGGGGAATGAAAAAAAGCCCAGCAAGACAGGCCTGGCTTTTAAGATTTTTTATATTCAATTCGTTCTACTTTCACATCATCTCCAATTAGCTGATACACGTAAGTGACAACTGTAGAAGCCTGGATGTCCATTAACACAAATGAAGGAATAATGTTTCTGGAAGAAAATATAAATAATGTCAGTGTTTTGTACTAAAAAGCACCAGCACTAAAAATTTGAATTTACAACAGTTTGGATTCAAGGAGAATTCTAGTTGTTATATATTGAAAATAATCACCAAAAGAAGATTGCCCAAAAGGCTATAATTATTGAAATGGTTGCATTTCTTCTTTATGAAATGTCACACATGCAATTATTAACTTTAAAAAATCCCCAAATCCCCAAATTACTACTTACGTTTCCAAGGCATTATATGCTCCAGTGGCAGAACCTGGGTTAATGTAGAATTTATTTTCATGCTCAAATGCTTCAAATTTGTGTGTGTGTCCTGAGATAAGAATGTCCACATCAAACTGCCTCTGCAACAGGGCTAAGCTGGCCATATCTCCCCATGGAATAACTTGATGCCCATGGATCAAACCAATTTTGAACTGCCCAACAGTCACAACTTTCTGTTCTGGATAATTCAGATTCTAAAATAAGAAACAGACATAAAAATATACATATATTTTTAGAGATATTCATGTTTAAAAAACCTGGTTAAATATTCAATCCCATGTGGATATTTTGATACAGTGCTCCCCAACCAACACATTTATTAAATATTTGATTTCTCCTCAGTCTCTAAGGCTACAACTATGCTCGAAACATAACTTATTCCAGATAAACTGGAATTTATCAAGCAATCCCTGCCTCGTGTTTATCTTTTTTTTTTTTTTTTTAACAGAATATGAGTTCTTTGGGGAATGCTGTAGAGAATAATTATTCCCCCATATTTGTGAGTTTCCTCTACCTAAGAATCCTAGGCATATGACCTATAAGCTAAGTGTGTTCAAATTATATCCCAGACTTTATTATATAGATGGCTTCAAATAATAATGATAGTTAACACCCATATAGCACTTAGTATGAAGCAGGCACTAAGGGCTTTATAAGTATCAACCTATTTAATACTGACAATCCCAAGAGGTAGCTTCTATTATTTTTTTTTTTTTTCAAAGATTCCATTTATTTATTTGAGAGAGAGAGAATGAGAGACAGAGAGCATGAGAGGGAGGAGGGTCAGAGGGAGAAGCAGACTCCCCGCCGAGCAGGGAGCCCGATGCGGGACTCGATCCCGGGACTCCAGGATCATGACCTGAGCCGAAGGCAGTCGCTTAACCAACTGAGCCACCCAGGCATCCCGAGGTAGCTTCTATTATGATCCCCATTTTATGGATAAGGAAACTGAGGCAAAGAGGTTAAAATAACTTGCCCAAGGTCACACGTTAGTAAGTGGTTGAGCCAAATCAGAAGCAAAAAATTTTAATTCTTGCTACTGAAACTCTCTTTAGCATAACACAAACAGAACCGCAAATATGTTTTTAACCAACCAAACCTATATTCTATTTATTGACAAGAAATCTGCCCCTTCCCTTCTCATCTCCCTGTCTTTTGCCCCCAGGTGAAAGATTATCTGAACTCTTTTTTAAAATCCACTAAAAAGAGGGCGCCTGGGCGCTCAGTCGTTAAACGTCTGCCTTTGGCTCAGGTCATGATCCCACGGTCCTGGGATCGAGGCCCATGTCAGGCTCCCTGCTCCGTGGGAAGCCTGCTTCTCCCTCTCCCACTCCCCCTGCTTGTGTTCCTTCTCTCACTGTGTCTCTTTCTGTCAAATAAATAAATAAATAATCTTAAAAAAAAAAAATCCACTAAAGAAAAAAAAAAAGAAAAAGACTATGCTTATTCAGTTTGGTATAAAGGAACCCCAGTAAACAGCACCAATGAAGTTAAATGATCTATGAAAAAGCTTACCAGAAATACAAAGGAAATTCTTCACACATCAGATTTATCATGCTAAATCATATAATGTTAGTATGGGTTGGGATCTTAAAAATCATCTATTCCAATCATATTTACATAAGAGGAAACTAAGGCCAGAAAAAGGATGTAATTTGCCTAAAATCTCATTATGAACTAATAGACAAAGCTGCAATCCCAGAACTTCTTTGTTCTTTAAAGTCAGGTTTATTGAGGTATAATTCACATACAGTGAAATTACTCTTTTTAGTACAATTTAAGGGGGTTTGACAAATGCATACAGTTGTGTAAGCTCTGCCACAATCAAGACCCAGGACAGTTTTATCACCTCCCAAACTTCCTCATGCCCCTTTGTAGTTAATCCTGAAGTTAGAGAGCCACAGGAGGGTTTTCAGCATAGTGGTGATGTGACCTTACTTCATCTAAAAAGGATCACACTGGTTGCGACTTAGAGAACAAACTATGGAGGGAGGAAGGGTAGAATGAGAAAGTTGGAACACAGGAAAGTGATATGGTGGCTTGGAACAGGATAGCAGCGGTGGTGGTAAGTCTGTAATAAAAATTTTATAAACTAAATAATAGTACTATAAAAAAAGTGACAAAATCACTTTTATTCCATATCTATTTATTTTTTAAAGATTTTATTTATTTATTTTTTAAAGATTTATTTATTTACTTGACAGAGAGAGACACAGCGAGAGAGGGAACACAAACAGGGGGAGCGGAAGAGGGAGAAGCAGGCTTCCCGCCGAGCAAGGAGTCCGATGCAGGGCTCGATCCCAGGGCCCTGGGATCATGACCTGAGCTGAAGGCAGATGCTTAATGACTGCGCCACCCAGGTGCCCCAATCAATTTAGTTTAGAACAAGTATTTAATATGTTTACCGAATAGTCTAACATCGGTGATTTTCAAAGAGTAAGGGACAAGTATGTGTAGTAAATTTGTATTTGGGAAGTTAACAACAACAACAAAAAAACCTCGACAATTGCGAAACTCAGGTGTAAAGGATAAAGCTTACATATGTAAGAATCAAGAGAAGAAATATTTGTGAATGTAAAGAGAAATACATCACCTCATCGAAGTCTCCTCTCACAATATGAACATCACCGGCCAGAGTCTTGAGATAGTCATAACTCTCTTTGGTGCAAAGGTTTCCAGTACAGAGAATGTGCTGAATCTTTCCCGGCACGAGCAGTTTTTTGAATTTAGCGGGCAAACTGTTGCACCGGTGTGGGATGTGCAGGTCTCCTAACACCAACACCAACTTTAAAGTGTCAAGGTGAGACAAGGTGTAAGGTCAAACATGACGTCAAAACAAGATGTTCTCCTCTCTTAACTCCCCTTTAAACTAAGCAGAGATTCCAGAACCCAAAGAAGCGGAAGTTATCCATACAGTTCTTACCATGACCATTTAAACAAAGACACATATGGTAACATACTCTGTTCTAATCAGCCTTATTTTATTTTGGTCATAAACCGTGTGTATACATAATACAGGTCATCATTCTATTTACCAAGAATAAAATCAGGCTTTCTCAAGCAATTCATTTAGAGACCTATAAATGACACTGAATTTAAAAAATTGCAAAATGAAAAATATACTACGGGGTCCTATGGAATTTGGCATTTTTGAGTGATAGGGTAATTCATATTTCTGCAGCTATAATGTAAAACATAGTGTACTGATTCCAATGTTCCAGGAACATTAATAAAGAGAATTGTTAAAAATGTAGTGATAGAGAAAAAACTTAATTCTATAATTTATGTTTACTAGACTGAAACTCTTTGGAGGAAAAGTAGCCAAAATTTACAATATTTGTTACTAAAAACTATTAGCTATATAGACAAAGGAATAAAAACAGCCTATGTTTCATAGAGTTTCAATAGGACAAACCCGTGCTTTTGAATTCTGATCACTATTCTCTCCTCCTTCCTTATGAGAAATCCTCACTGTCATATTTTTACTATCTAGATTAAATGACCTATGTATCTTCAGTTTGGTTCCCAAACTTAAAATAACATCTTCACAGTCTTTCATGTGCATTTGAGCATTTAAAAAAAAGAGAGAGAGAGAGAGAGAGAAAGATCAGCTAAATAAGTGATGAATTTAGGAGAAGGTGGTTTAGAGTTGTAATACAGTCTCAGATGACAAAAATAAATTTTGCACTTTAAAAAAACCTCAATCCTGTAAAACTTTAATTTTACAATTTAAAAAATTGACATATAAACATTACTTAATTCAGTCATTTAATGGAATATTGTCAAAAGGTCATTTTAACTATTTATCGTCCAAAGGACAACAATCAATTTCTTCATGTTGATTAGTATAAACACCTTCATTCTGTAACAGGATGTTTTCCCACACAGACATCCCATCCATAAATGTACATGCCCTTTAACAGCTTTTAAAGAAGGCATGACTCTTCCTTAATATCATCCAAGAAAACATTAAATATCTAAAGTAAAATAAAAACAGAAAAGTTTTGCCACCATAGACTTTTAAACTTAATCAAAACAAAATGTGTGAAACTAGAATTATTACTAAAACAAACTTGATTCATCTTGCAACAAATATCAACATGATTACAAAGGACACAGAGTAACTGAAGTAACACAAGGTTACAAAACTAGCACACTTTAAAAATAAACTGTTAAATAAGTTTCTTCTTTTTAAAGAGTAGTTTCGGCTGGTATTTGTTCAATGACTTAATTGTTTCAATCCAGATCTTAGTGGATAAAACATCTTAGTGTAAAACTAAAAACCACTATGAAGTTTCCACCCTCTTTGGTAATCAATGCAAAAGTACCTGGAGAGAGAACAATCTTCATCTTTAGAGGGGGATCCCTTCAGATAGGAATTGAAGTACATAGTTAATGTAGGCAGCTGGCATTTGAGAAAAAGGTAAAAAATAGATTTCTATATTAAAAAAAAAAAGAACCTCAAACTCATAAAGGGTCTATGTCTATTGCAGGATGAAAGATAAATGAATGAGCTGTTCAATCTGAATGTGCTAAAAAGAATATTAGTATGACATGATACTTTATAATGATCGATGACCTAAATTCTATCATGTATTATGGATTATGCCAAAGTGTATCCAGATTATTAGCAGTTTAAAGATATAACTATATGAATGAGCAAACAAAAATTATTTCAAACTAGTAAAGATTCTTACTAAAACTCTTGTTTCATATAGGTGACTAAGTTATTGGGGAAACAGTGTCACATAACAAATGTCATACTTTGAGGAATGTCCTTGCCCAAATTCCACACTTTGGACAGTTCAGGTTAGACAAAGTTTATAGTCTTTTGAGAAAGCAAAAGATCCTGGAAATGGCAGTCTTGTTAAATTCAAATAAAGAACCAACCCAATCAAAGCATAGGAATTTGGCTACTTCCTGTTGGATAGACTGTAAAAGGGTGAAAATCCCAGTAATCAGCCACCCGACCACCGTTGTTAGTACGAGCTAAGAGAAGAAACTTACTCTGTGCCCAGCCTTAGTGGAATGAAGAAGTTGATTGCAGACAGGGGAATGAAAAAAAAGGGGTGAAACATGACCAATGTTAAAAGAAAGCAACGAAAAGAAACCAAAAACAGAGCAACAAAAAACTCATATCAAATGAATATGCAAACAATTGTTAATGATTTCTGAGTGTTATGAAAGAAAATGTTAAAAACTGGCTTTGCTCAAAACAATACCAAAAGAACCATTTGCTGTATTTTTAAACATGACACACACACACACACACACACACACATACACACTCTCTTAAAAAAAAAAATCTGCCTTGTCAATTTTTTCTACTTCTAATCTTATTCTCTATATTGACTCCCTTCCCTTTCGTCTCCTGTTCTGTTTAGAATTTTATAAGACCATTTGGAAAATTCATCAGTAACAACGTAAAAGAAAGCTAACATTTTGCGGATTCTTAAGGACTAATTATTCCTCAAGTATACTGATTTTAATTCTCTTATGTTCAAAATTCTAGTAGCTGGAAAATTTATGCCGCAGCTAGATCATTATTTTGTATAGATCTAACACAGCACTCTGAATACATTATCAGATGGTGAAGTCACCAACTAAAGATGATAAAAAACCAAACACATTCCTCCAGCTAAAATTGGACCTTCTCCACACCTGAATTCGCTGCCCCTAGGCTCTGGACACTACTGAGTGTTGATCATTTCTAGTCTACGTTGCCAAATGAAAGATTTTTAATCATAAAAGAATCAGCTAATGCTAAATTTTACCCAGTTCTATCTCAGGTGACAAGTTATGTTCCAGTATAACTACCCTAAAGAAGTGTTCATCTTTCAGGAAAAACTTTAGAAACATGAGTATGGAATCATATGTCATCTTCTCAAAACTGTCTCAAAATTACTGTAAACCGATCTCTCTAAACTGGAGTCTGTTTAGAAGCAAAAATCAAAAACGGGATTAAAGCCTTTCACATATACAAGACACTAAAGAAGCATAAACCATAAATCTTTGGCTGTCACATCTATAAGCCACCTCAAAGGCTATGCTTGTCACAGAACTGTGATAATCTTAAAAATGCAATGGATGTTCATCAGAAAGAAAAGTCCCTTTAGAGTTACCCTCATCAACACAAATAGCAAGATAATCAGAGCTCCTTTTGAACACGTTCTTAACTTTTTAGGGGGTGAAGGGCACCTCTGAAAATCTGATTACAGCTACGAGCCCTCTCCAGTAGCAGCTCCTGAGTTTTTACGTAGGAAGGTCTTAGGGGCGGAAACCTATTGGAGGCCAGCGGGTTGGGGGCCTGCCTTGAAGCTGGCTGGGCAATCTGATAAACGACGGAGGTAAAACTCCCCAACGTACCCCTTGGCGCCAACACTGGCTCCTTACCTGGAAAAACACACATATTCACAAAATTTTCCAATTTCAAGGAGCTTATAAACCATTTAGGAAACAATAGTTCCAGCCATTCTAAGAGCCAAATCCAGTCCCCTGAGGACTCACTACCACATTTCAATGGCAGCTGCACTTTATTTCAGGGGCGAAGGGGATAGTTCAGTTTGTACCCCTTTTCCCCAGATGGCAAACCAAAATGGATAGGGGATTCTGCTCGTTACTTCCCGTTTTGCATCCAAGAAGCCAGCTTTCAACACATGCGGGTGGCAACCGGTATACCCCAACCAGCGGGAGGTGCCTTTTAAGGGAAAGGAGTAGGGAAACGTCTGGAAAAGGAGGGGACCGTGCCCCTTTCTCGGGGACGCTGGAGGCCCAGGCCCAAAGGCCTTTCCCGACTCGGGCGTGCGGGTCTCGTGACAGGACGAGCCGCTGAGAGGGGCCCTTTCCCCCTCGGACGTCCTCTGGCCCCTGGGGTGGGGGTGCGAGGCCAGAGCGGGCCGCAGCCAGAGGTGGCTGCTCCTCATCTTCCCCTGCCCTCCCCCTGGGCCTTCTCCAGGCCTGGCCTTGGGCTGCGCCCGCCACGACCCCCGGAATGGCCCACGCCCTCGCCTAGAGACTCCCAGCTGCTCCCAAGGACGCAGCACCGCGGCCCACAGCTAGGCCTCGGTCGCCGCATCTGCCGTCCTCACCATCCTGTCACTGGGCTCCGCTCAGTCACCACCACCGCCGCCGCCGCCTTCTTCCTCGGGCTCCTCGGCGCCCCGCCCACCTCGCTCTCAGCCAATGACAGATGATGTTGGTGGGAGACGGCCTACGGAGGCCCGCAGAGGCCCTTCCCCGCCGTAAAACAGCTGCTCTTTGGGAAATGGTGGCGTGGGGGCGGGAGGAGTAAGATCTCGAAGCTTCGAAAAGAGCGGGCGACATCCGGGCATCTGGGGCCGTCGAGCCGAGGCGCGCCTTGGAGCGCGGCTTGTTAGGGCTCGCGGCCATGCTGAAGTGCGGGATGAGCGGCAGTCAGGTGAAAGGTGGAGCGACTTTTCTTGCATTCCTAATTAGAAAAGGGAAAGCAAAAAAAAAAAAAAGAGAGAGAGAAAGAGAAAGACTAAGATTCATGGGGGCGATTTCCCCATTGTCCTTTATGCGTAGGGTATGGCGACACAAGGCCTGGCCCTGAACAGCCGCCACCCACCCAGGCTCCTAGTAGCTTCCGAGGGGAGGAAGAGGGCCCATCTGCATTTATGTATGCATAGTATTCATTGTCCTCGGTTTCCATGAAATGAAACTGCACCATTGGAACAGAGATTGGGAATGTGGGCCTCAAACTCGGAATGATAAGGACTGCGTGAGGAGGAGTTGGGGGAAAAATGATGCTTAGACAGTAAAAAGTATTTTAGTGCCATGAGGAAAGCATCGACCTGGTTTTTATTCAGATTCTACCATTTTTTGATGTATGACCTGGGACAAACCACTGAATCACTGTGGGGCTCAGTTTCCTCATCTGTAAAAATGAGAATAATAACAGCATTTTCGTCACACGGCTTGTTGTAGGAATGAAACAGATGCATGTAAAGAGCTCAATAATAGATGAGAATGTACTTAAACGTTAAGTTCCTCGGGGATGTCTCTGTTTAAGAAAAGAACGGTTTCCTACAGATTGTAACCCGGAAGTGATCGTAGAATGGCGTCTTGTGTCATGGTTAGCTTCCCCTGGGTTGAGGCCATCCATGGAACGGCGGTAAAGAACAGGAAAGGGAAGCACAAGCTCCCAGCTGTTACAGGTTCTCAGAGTTCTAGAAGTTCTCTCGCAGTGTATAGCTCGGTTCTCAATAAACAACTATTTGTATGATTGTTTTTGCTTTTCCTCCTGGACTGTACGCAAGGCACTGTGAGGGCAGGAGCTGTTCCTGTCCTGTTCATTGCTCTACCCCCATCACAGTGGATTGTGCTTGGAACGTAGTGGGTGCTCAAAAACTAGGCATCGGATGAGTGAAAGGTCTGCGTCAGGCAGCTCCAGGAGAAAGTGTTGAATGTGAAGTGGTAAAAAGGGAGAAATGCCTCCATCTCCCCGAATCCCCCCATCATCCCATCTCAGTTTCAGGCTGGCACCCCCAATGCACACAATTCTGATTCTTAAGCATTATAATCTGATTTTATGTCCTGGAATTTTTTCTTTTTTCTACTGTTCTATGGATTGGTGTGGTCATCCACTTTATCTATCTATCTATCTATCTATCTATCTATCTATCTATCTATCTATCTATCTATTTGAGAGAGAGAGAGCACAAGTGGGGGAAGCGAGTAAAGAGAGGGGCAGAGTTCATGCTGAGCATGGAGCCCAACGTGGGCCTTGCATAATAACCACCTGGGCCTCGCATTATATCCTCTATGTGTTTGCCACATTTTGTACTTACTCATAATTCTTTAGAATATTAACAGTGTCATATCAGATTAGACAAATAGGTCACCCAGCCTAGCCTCTCTTCCTTACAGGGCATCTGAGTGTGTTTGGTGGGAAGATCTGGCATCTTGCATGCTACCCTCAAATATCAGAGATGCATCTTGAATGCCTCTAATTTCTCTCTCGTGACTTGTTTTGACCTTGCCACCCATGAAGTTATTAAATCCCTTCAAATCCGTCCATGCTCTGTTTTCACACTTCTTTTGGGGGGGGGCGGGGTAATATATTTATTTAAACCAAATCTAAAAATACATTAGTATGGAAATTGGCTTTCCACAGTTGCCCCATGCAAATATACAGAAAGGAAGAGTGTGCATTTTATCATTTTGCACACGCTGTAAATTTATTGAGCTCTTACTGTGTGTCTAGCATTTTGTCAAGAGTATTATTATGTATTTAAAGCAATTTTTAGCATTAGTCTATAAAACACTGTTCTTTATGCATTAAAACTTGAGTCCTGTGAATGCTGAAGTAGTCCTATGATTTGTATTTATTGTTTGAGGAAAGAATGTAAGCAGTACCTTTCTTTTTCTCTGTAGTATTTGGGAAAGCAATCCAAGCTCTATCACGAATCAGTGACGAGCTGTGGCTAGACCCATCTGAAAAAGGTGTAAGTAAGAAAATTAACATATATACCATCTATTAAGGCAAAAGAAGGTGTTTAAAGACCCCAGCCCAGATTGAATGTTAACTAGGAAACCCAGAAATTGTAATTATCCCTTTCACTGTTCATCTTTATTTTATATATCTGAATACATTGAGAGCATATTATAAAAATCATGCAGAGAAACACAAGAGATTTAAATCAGAAATTGCAAAGTGGTGGTCAAGAGGCTAGATATGGCTTGCAGAAGTGTTTTGTGGGAATGCACTGTGCTTTGTTTTTTAATGAAATAA
The DNA here is from genome assembly GCF_002201575.2 of Neomonachus schauinslandi. NCBI lineage: Eukaryota > Metazoa > Chordata > Mammalia > Carnivora > Phocidae > Neomonachus > Neomonachus schauinslandi. The sequence goes on along the minus strand of NC_058416.1, from coordinate 84,279,595 downwards.
TTTTCTAAGCTTAAAAATTGGGAGAGTCCATATAAAGATCTGAGTTTCTTGCTTCTCTTAAAAGCTTAGAAGATCTGACAGTTTGGGGCCAGCATTCCCAGGTGGAAGTAGTTGGCTGGAGCTGTCCGACGGTTTCTCGCTTTAGATGAGGCAAGAGATTGCCATTCTGCTGCCATCTTTTTGCCCCCCTTACATTGCCTTCTGTCACTTTGTGCATAAAAGTTAAAGGCATTCACAACTTTACAATTTCAACCTGCAAGACTTTAGAGTTATGTATTCAATACAGATGTGTATCCATGTATGTATATGTATGCAAATTCAATATACAGTGTATGATGCTACCCATTTAGTATCTATAATAATTCATATTTATAATGTAGTCCATATAATGCAGTTACCATCCCATAGCCTTATTTGAACACATTTAATTGCAGTGTTAAACATAATAGAATTTTTTGAATTAATCATTTAGAGAAAGTTGATTTTTTCTTTAATATCTCTTATTTTTCAGCTTGCTTTAAGATCTGTGAATTCTTGTCGATCAGCATATGGATGTGTCCTCTTCTCTCCTGTGTTTTTTCAACATTATCAATGGTCAACCTCAGTGAAAGTAAATGAGAATGATTCGACAATATCAAATTTAAATTGCAAATTGGGAATGAAGGTAAATATAAGTGGCCCTGGTTTTCTCTTGTAGTGTAGAAATATTTATTACATAGTACATGTCATCTATTCTGCATTTAATACATGGTTAAAAAGGCATGCAGGACACCCCAATGTTTATAGCAGCAATGTCCACAATAGCCAAACTATGGAAAGAGCCCAGATGTCCATCAACAGATGAACGGGTAAAGATATGGTGTGTGTGTGTACACACACACACACACACACACACACACACACACACACACACACACACA